>NC_057746.1:18144839-18171288 GCF_004010195.1 Chiloscyllium plagiosum | reverse complement strand
CAATTTAACCTGCAAAACAGTGGCATGGAGCATTGAATCATAGCCTCCCACTTCCTTAACATGGATTGTCCAACTCATTGCACCTCGGCTTTCTCTATTTAGTGCCCTTTCCCTGCTTTTTCAGTATAGACCTGCAGTATTTCCCCATCATGCACTTGTGCAAGTTCCTTTTGAAAGTTATCATCGCCTTTAACTTCTGCCCTTTGGCTACGATGAGTAACAGCTTCTTCTCTTTGGGCTATTGAGAAAGAGAGAGAGAGAGAAAACCTCTCTGCGCTTACATAGCACCTTTCACCACCAAGAGACTCACTGGATCTTGCAGCCCATGATATCCTTATGGACAGAGGTCCCGCTGTCACGTCGGAAACAGGACGGTCAGTTGGTGCACAGCAAGATCCCACAAGCAGACAATCCACTTCTCTTTGTGATCCCGATTGAGGAAGGAACAGGATCAGCAGGAGTGCCCTTCACACCTTCAGGAATGGTGCATGGGGATCTTTGGCATCGGTGGGCGGGCATGGACACAGTTTTGTTGTCTCACTTGGATTCCGCAAGTCCCTTCCAGCAGCTTCAGCAGAGGTACTGGAGTGCCTTTGAGCTCAGGTCCTCTAACAGGTCTCCGACCCTCAATGTTCTGGCTGAGAGGCGAGCGTGCCCCACAGTTGAGGCACGACGGGCACACAAGGAAGGCATTTCCCAGTTTCTTCAGCTATCGGATCAGAACATAGGAAATGGGAGCAGGAGTGGGCCACCTGGCCCCTTCCAGCCTGCCCCGCCATTCAATAAGATCATGGCTGTCTTCTTGTGGACTCAGCTCCACCTACCCACCTGCTCATTGTAACTCTTAATTCCTTTAGTGCTCAAAAATCTATCTTTGCCTTAAAGACATCCAACGAGGCAGCCTCAACTGCTTCACGAGACGAGGAGATCCACAGATTTACAAACCTCAGCTCAGTCCTCAATCTGCTCCCCCCCCCTCTTATTTTGAGGCTATACCTCCTAGTTATACTTTAACCCACCATGGAAACAATCTCCCTGCTTCCATGTTATCTATTCCCTTCATCATTTTACATGTTTCAATGAGATCTCTCTCTCGTCCTTCTAAGAGAAGAATCGGAATTCCTTTTGCAGAACGGTGAACATGACGTTGAATCTTCCGGGTTCAGTTGAATATTACTGCCTCTTGTCCCCCATGCACCATTCTCATACTTTCCTATGTAGTGCTGGGGATCGGTATTTGACCATCCAAACCCACCAAATGGGAGGCCCAACTCAGGAATAAGAGAAAGCTTAGCTGGGCAGCAAGGCTTTTACTCAGAAGGTCATAATTCTTTGAAACTCGCTACCCTTGAGGGGTGAGGAGGCCTAGTTTAGAGATTGATAGATTTCTAAATATCAATGAAACACAGGGTTGTAGAAGTAATGTGCAGAAAAGGCACTGGAGTGGATGATCAGTGCGATTGTATTGAATGTCAGGGCAGGTTCAATGGCCAACTCTTGCTGATACGTTCCTCTGTGCCATGCTCTTAAAGCACTTGTCACTCTGCCAACCATCTTCAGCTGTCAATACAATAATATTCTTGTGTATGGGCACCTCTTTATGGAGGACCTAAGGCATCTCAGATCTTTCTATACCCCTGATTCCATTGATCTCCTTTAGTTTGCATGTCATCTGAACGACATGTCTGGTGATCCACACAATGGATGATGCCATTGCATTCCATGTTATCTAATCTTTCTTCGCATGGTGTTTCCCTCGACGTGTTCCTGAAGGTTGACTGGGAGAGACGGGAAGTTCTTTCCCTCTAGGATTGGCAACAAGAGGCTGCCTGACAGAGGAAGGTGGAGTGGACAGAGGTGGCTGCAGAGGTCAATGCCTATCAACAGATCAAGAGGACCCAACTCCACTGCAGCACCAGGATGAATGACATGTTGTCGTCTGTTGGAGTTTGTTGTGTCTGAGGGATTTAGGACCTTGGAGCAGCCTTGTATTGACGTCACAGAGCTGCTCCGACTGGGTATAAATAACACAGCATGGGCGGAGAAGGTCGAATAAAGTTCAAGGAATGACCTATTAACAACACAAGATTAGTGACACGGTGGCTCAGTAGTTAGCACTGCTGCCTCCCAGTGCCAGGGACCTGGTTCGATTCCACCTTCGGGCGACTGTCTGTGTGGAGTTTGCACATTCTCCCCATGTCTGTGTGGGTTTCCCCTGGGTGCTCCGGTTTCCTCCCACAGTCCAAAGATGTGGATTGGCCATGCTAAATTGCTCATAGTGTGCGGGCTAGGTGGATTAGCCATGGGAAATGTGGGTTTACAGGGATGGAGTGGGTCTGGGTGGGATTCGATGGACCGAATGGCCTGCTTCCACACTATAGGGATTCTATGACTCGACAGTTTGTTACAGTTCAGTTTACCATGTATAGTTGTATTGACTATTAATATGCAAGAAACAGTATTATAATGAAGACTAAAGACTATCCTTGATCTTACCTTCACCCTTGACCAGTCCATCATGAACATAAACCCTTATGTGTGCATATAAAACAACTGCATTTTGCATTGATCCCAAGATGTTTACAGTTTTAGCATTTGATGCCAATTATTGCAACAATAAAGATTCAACAACAACTTTAATGAGCAAGGAATACAGCAAGGCAATACAATGAGTATAGCACAAAGAGATCAAAATCATTATCCAAATTAAGAAAATAACCAACAACTTCAAATGCTTATCAACAATCAGCCAATGCAACAAAGCTCATCAGTACCAATCTTTCCACAAGATCAGCAAATGTGTAAAGCAGAATTCCGACGGAATCAAACAGTTTCAGCACCGGACTGCCTCAGAACATTTTATGGAGTCCCGACAGTGTGGAAGCTGGTCATTCGGCCCATACTAACCCTCCATAGATCATCCCACCCACACCCACCTCATCCCTGTATTTCCCACGGCTAATCCACCTGCACATACTTGGACCGTGGGAGGAAACCAGAACACCTAGAAGAAACCTACGCAGACACGGGGAGAATGTGCAAACTCCGCACAGACAGTCACCCGAGGGTGGAAATTAACCCAGGTCCCTGGTGCTGTGAGGCAGCAGTGTGAACCATTGCCTTCTCTATAACCTGAGAAGAACATGAGATCATGGGTTACATAGGCGATGGATTGATGAGAAACACATGACTTTTGAACGATCAAAGAAACTTTTGATCAACATTTCATTCCACAAGCAATAAGACACTGACAAGATTGTGCTTCACCAGCACATACCAACTTCTCGAACAATCTATGGATAGTTCATTATGTGATAATTCTGTCACTTTAAGAGGTTATTTTGTCCTGTTTTGTTTTTGAAGAGAGGTTGTAAAGCAGAGGCGATGAGCTGTCTCTAATAATGTAATCAATTTGTGATGCCTTGGGGCTTTTTTTTCAGACGTTAGAACAACAGAAGCAGCCTGGCTGTGTGTGGCCAGCTCTCACAGAACCAGGGATTCTAGTTTCTTTTAGTTTTTAGTTTTAGTTTTGGGGTCTCAATAATGTTGTGAGCTTCAGCGAATGCTTCAACCTGCTATTCTCTCTGAATTTCTTCATGATGCTCATTTCCTCCTGAATTGAAGAACTGCAAGTGAGATACTGTGTCTGAATTTGCCTTTTTTCCAAGGAGTGTGTTTATGGGATGTTACTTTCAGGTTTTAGATTAGATTCCATACAGTGTGGAAACAGGCCCTTCGGTCCAACCAGTCCACACCTACTCTCCAAAGAGTAACCCACCCAGACCCATTTACCTCTGACTAATGCATCTAGCACTATGGGCAATTTAGCACGGCCAATTCACCTAACCTGCACATCTTTTGACTGTTGGAGGAAACCGAGCACCTGGAGGAAACCCACGCAGACACGGGGAGAAAGTGCAAACTCCACACAGTCAGTCACCCGAGGCTGGAATCGAACCTGGGATTCTTGTGCTGTGAGGCAGCAGTGCTAACCACTGAGCCACCCCTTTTAATTACTGAATTCAAATTCCACTATCTGACGGGATCCAAGCCTGGGGCCCCAGAACATGACCTGGGTCTCTGAATTAAAGTCCAGCAATAATACCACTTAATCCCACCGACCTTATCAGTTCGGTGGGATCCTGGTGCTGTGAGGCAGCAGTGCTAACCACTGAGCCACCATGCTGCCTAGGAAAACACTCTTTTAATTGGTAGTAGGTTCTGTTTCTGTTATTCGGTTCAGTTTCTCAATAGCTAAGTTATTCCAAATTCCTCTTCCATTTTGTTTGCATTTTAACTATAGTGTTGAAATAAATTGTGTTTTACTTAACGTGAAGTAGGTTGACCAGTTGCATCTCATCTGTAACACAGCACCTCACACTTACCTTTAAAATAAGAACAAGTTAGAGTCTAGGCTACCTTCTTCAAACATTTTGAGGGGGTCTGGTCCATAACAATTAGCAACCCATTATGCACTACCTGAAACATGCAATTATAACAGGCAACAGAATTGTGGTCGCTCTTTCAGGTAAGTTATTCACTGAACGTTTTCAGTCACTCCCTTACAGAGCCAGTTGTTGTCGGTCACTGGGCGACTAATCCAGCAGTCCCAGGTAATCCTCTGGGGTCATGTATTTAAAATCCATCAAGACAGCATGTGGAACTTAAATCCAATTCATAAAATGTCACATCAGCAAGGAGGCCATGCCAAATGCCTTCAATTCGCTCACAAGATCTGCCATCCTTACCTGGTCTGGCCTCTCTGCGAATCTTAACTGACCTCTAAAGTGGCCTTCCAAGTCCCTTGGTCGAGTGACCTCTACAGAAAAATCAAAAGGGAAGGGGATGCATTGCAGTGGTTTAAGGTGGCAGTTCACCAGCGTCTCCTCAAGGGCAATGGGTAACATATGCCTGGTCAGCAACACCCACATCTTATGCAAAGATAGAGAAAAATGCACACAACTCACTCCTGATCCTGAAGGCATTCGGCAATATCGAGAAACGATATGCCCAGCAGCAACCACCCCAGCGATGGCACTCCTCTATCTGCTCAGCGACCGGCTCAGTTGGCTGTTTAGGGAATATCTTGCTGTAATCAGCTGTGGTTTTTTCTCGGGCCACACCTCTCCAAAGCGAAAGCACTTCACTCTTTCAGGGTTTCGACCGGGCTACTTTCACTTCAGAGAGTTTGGCAGCAAGTCATTTACCTGAGCTGCGACAGTCCATGGCGATTTGAGATGAGGGAGTTTCAGGGTCTTGACCCAGCGACACTGAAGGGAACCTGCAGGGGGCGGTGTTCTCACGCATCTGCTGCCCTTGTCCTTCTGGGTGGTAGACGTCACGGCTTTGGAAGGTGCTGTCAAGGGAGTCTTGGCAAGTTGCTGCAGTCCATCTTGTGGCTGGCACACACAGTAGACATCGTGTATCAGTGGTGGAGGGAGTTAATGTTTACAGTGTTGGATGGGATGCTGTTTGAGCGGGCTGCTTTGTCATGGATGGTGTCAGGCTTGAAGAATGTTGAAGTGCCCGTCCAGACAAGTGGAGTCACTCCTGACCTGTGCCTGTGGATGGTAGATGGTGAGCAACGCCGGGTTCCCAGGTTCAATCTCAGCCTCGGGCGACTGTCTGTGTGGAGTCTGCACGTTCCCCCCATGTCTGCATGAGTTTCCTCTGGGTGCTCCAATTTCCTCCCAAAGTCTGAAGGTGTGCAGGTTAGGTGGAGTGACATTGGGAAATTTCCCCATAATGTCCAGGGATATTCAGCCTCGGTGGGTTAGCCATGGGAAATGCAGGGTTACGGGATAGAATTTTACCCTTTACAGAGTCGGTGCAGCCACAATGGGCTGAATGGCCTCTTTCTGCACTGTTGGGATTCTATGATTCTAGGAGAAAGTGAGGACTGCAGATGCTGGAGATCAGAGCTGAAAATGTGTTGCTGGAAAAGCGCAGCAGGTCAGGCAGCATCCAAGGAACAGGAGAATCGACGTTTCAGGCATAAGCCCTTCTCCAACACTTTGCCCTCCCACCGACATAAGACTGACTGTTCTGTAATTCCCACGGTTATCCCTATTCCCTTTCTTGAACAAGGCAATAACATTTGCCACTCTCCAAACTTCTGGTCTTCCTCCAGTAGACAGTGAAGATGGAAAGACCATCGCCAAAGGTGCAGCCTTGCTTCCCTTGGTATATCCTGTCTGGCCCAGGGGACTTACCTATCCTCATGTTTTCAAAATTTCCAGCACATCCTCCTTCTTAACATCAACCTGTTTGAGTGCATCAGTCTGTTTCATGCTGTCTTCACAAATGCCAATATCCCTCTCGCTAGTGAATACTGAAGCAAAGTATTCATTAAGGACCTCCCCAACCTCCTCTGACTCCAGGCATAAGTTCCCTCCACTATCCCTGATCAGCCCTACCCTCACTCTGGTCATCGTCATAAGATTAGATTACTTACAGTGTGGAAACAGGCCCTTTGGCCCAACAAATCCACACCGACTCTCTGAAGTGCAACCCACCCAGACCTATTCCCCTACATTTACCCCTTCACCTAACACTACAGGCAATTCAGCACAGCCAATCCAGCTAACCTGCACATTTTTGGATTGTGGGAGGAAACCGGAGCACCCGGAGGAAACCCACGCAGACACGAGAGGAATGTGCAAACTCCACACAGTCAGTTGCCTGAGGCGGGAATTGAACCCGGGTCTCTGGCGCTGTGGGGCAGCAGTGCTAACCACTGAGCCACCATGCTGCCCACTGTCATGTTCCTAATATAAGTGCAGACCATGGGGTTTTCCTTAATTCTACCCGCCAAGGCTTTTTCATGCCTTGCTCTCCTAAGTCCATTCTCCAGTTCCTTCCTGGCTACCTTGTAACCCTCAAGAGTCCTGTCTGATCCTTGCTTCCTCAACCTTAAGTGAGCTTCCTTCTTCTGCTTGACTAGATGTTCCACATTTCTTGTCACCCAAAGTTCCTTCACCCTATTCTCCCTTCCTTGCTTCAGTGGGACAAACCTGTCCAGAACTATCAGCAAGTTCTCCCTAAACAACCTTCTCATTTCTGTTGTGCATTTCCCTGAGAACATCTGTCCCCAATTTATGCTCCATAGTTCCTGCCTACTAGCATTGTAATTCTCTCTTCCCCGATTAAATACTTTCCCATATCATCTGCTCCTATCCCTCTCCATGAGTATAGTAAAGGTCAGGGAGTTGTGATCACTATCACCGAAATGCTCTCCCAGCGAGAGATCTGACACCTGACCTGGTTTGTTGCCAAGCACCAAATCCAATATGGCTTCCCCTCTAGTCAGCCTATTTACTTATTGAGTAAGGAATTCTTTCTGGACACACCTGAGAAAATCTGTTCCATCCAAACCATTGGAACTAAGGAGGTTCCAATCAATATTAAGGAAGTTGAAGTCACCCAAGACAACAATCCTGTTACTTCTGCACCTCTCTAAAATCTGCCTCCCAATTTGCTCCTCAGTGTTTCTGTTGCTATTGGGGGGGGGGGGGGGGTGGTATATAGACATCTCCCAATAAAGTGACTACTCCTTTCCTGTTTCTGACTTCTACCAATGCTGTCTGTCGATAAACCCTCCTCGACAACCTCCTTTTCTGCAGTTCTGATACTACCCCTGATTAGCAATGCCAATATGTGCAGATGTGTGCAGTTCCAAAAACACTCATCCACACTTGATTAGACCACAGACACAAATATTCACTCCCTGCATCTCTGACGCTCAGGAGCAGCAGTATGTATTATCTACAAGATGCACGGCAGAAATTCACCAATTAGCCTTAGACAGCACCTTCCAAACCCATGATCACACCTATCTAGTAGGTCAAGGGCAGCAGATACATAGGAACGCCACCACTTTCAAGTTCCCCTCCAAGCCATTCACCATCCTGCCTTAGAAATACATCACCATTCCTTAACCATCACTCCCTAAGAGCATTGTGGGTCGACGCACAGCAGATGGACTGCAGCGGTTCAAGAAAGCTCGCAAGGGCAACTGGGCACGGGCAATAAATGCTGGGCCCATCCAGCGACACCCACATCCCAGAAGTGAATGAATTAAAAAAAAGGGTGCATTGAAATGGCACTCTTCCAGAAACTCAGGGTCATTCTTGTGGACAGAGTTCTACAGAGCAGTCATCCAATGTGTTCACTGTTGTAGTGGAGACTGCATCATCAACGAATGACTTTCGACCTCAAAGAGCCACATGGGACTCAAAAAATCCACTTTCGTCCTCTCTCTCCACAGTCTCTGCAAACCCGCTGTGTTTCCCCAGCACTTTGTTATCATTTCAGACTTCCAGCAGCCCACGGCATTTTGCTTTTATCTTGGAGTATGTGGGAGTAATGCCATTGGGGAAGAGAAGGGAGATGTGCTGGAAGCTTTTAGAACTGTATATGGACGTAGAGGACAGGGCGAAATTGTTCCCACTCGTAAAACACTCAAGAATAAGGGGACCAGTAGTTTGAAAAAGAATCAAGTGTGACGTGGGACAAAATATTTTCACACAGCAAGCAGTTAAGCGGCACGGTGGCTCAGTGGTTAGCACTGCTGCCTCACAGCGTTAGGGACCTGGGTTCAATTCCAGCTTGGGTGACTTCTGTGTGGGTTTCCTCCCACAATCCAAAGATGCACAGGTTAGGGTGGATTGGCTGTGCTAAATTGCCCCATAGTGTTCAAGGGGCATGTAGGTTATGTGCATTAGTCAGGGGAAATGTAGAAGTAAAAGGGTAGGGGAATGGGTCTGGGTGGGTTACTCTTCAGAGGGTCGGTGTGGACTTGTTGGGCTGAAGGGCCTGTTTCCACACTGTAGGGACTCTACGATTCTATGTTTGGACCTGGAGTTAGTTGGGGAGACAAGCAGGAGGCTGGAAGGACACAGCAAGACAGGCAGCATCAGGAGTTGGAGAGCCCAACCGTTCGGGGAGTCCTGGAGAAGGGTTATACCTGAAATGTTGACGTTGATGCTGGAATCTACCTTGGATTCCAGCAGCTGCAGTTTTTTCTCTCTAAATGGAGCTTGGTGGGTGCAGATTCAAATCAGGCCATCCAAGGGACCCAGGTTCGATTCCAGCCTCGGGCGATTGTCTATGTGGAGTTTGTACATTCTCCCCATGTCTGTGCTCCGGTTTCCTCCCACAGTCCAAAGATGTGCAGGTTAGGGTGGATTGGCCCATGCTAAATTGCCCCATAGTGCTCAGGGATATGTAGGTTGGGTGGGTTAGCCATGGGAAATGCAAGGTTACTGGGATAAAGTGAATTGGTAAGTCTGGGCGGTTAGCTCTTCGGACGGTCGTTGTGGATTCGACGGGCTGAAGGGCCTGTATCTCTGTGATAATTTTGTTGAAGGTTGAGCATTAGGGGTGGGAGCTGCATGGGGAAGAGTTCTCAATTTTCAATGCAAGGTTTGACCACATCATCTGGAGCACCCCTCTGTTTGACGCATTGAGAGGGGAGTAGAATTTCTGGGTGATGGTACAGATAGGCCTATAGAGGAATTTAGGTAAAAACAATGACTGTAGATGCTGGAAACCAGATTCTGGATTAGAGCGGTGCTGGAAAAGCACAGCAGGTCAGGCAGCATCCGAGGAGCAGTAAAATCGACGTTTCGGGCAAAAGCCCTTCATCAGGAATAGAGAGGATTTTCCAAATCGTCTAGCTCCACCACTTTCTTCCCCCATGAGATTGCAACTTTCTGCTGGTCGGGCATTTATCTCCAGTGGGCTATTATTCATAGAATCCCTACAGTGTGCAAACTGGCCATTTGGGCCCATCAAGTCTGCACCGACCCCCTAAAGAGCATCTCACCCATACCCACCCCATCCTGTAACCCTGTATTTCCGCCTGGCCAATCCACCTAGCCTGTACATCCCTGGGCAATTTAGCATGGCCAATCCACCTAGCCGGGACATCCCTGGGCAATTTAGCATGGCCAATCCACCTAGCCTGGACATCCCTGGGCAATTTAGCATGGCCAATCCACCTAGCCTGTACATCCCTGGGCAATTTAGCATGGCCAACCCACCTAGCCTGTACGTCCCTGGGCAATTTAGCATGGCCAATCCACCTTAACCTGCACTTAATCTTTGGACCGTGGGAGAAAACCCAGGGAGAACGTGCAAACTCTACAGAGTCACCTGAGGGTGGAATCGAACCTGGGTGCCCTGGTGCTGTGAGGCAGCGGTGCTAACCACTGAGCCATCGTGCTGCCAAGTGGGCCTGCCTCCTTTCAGGCAGCAGATTCCAGATCACAACAACTTGCTGAGTCAAAGCGAAACTCTCTGCTCATCGGTCCTCTGGGTCTGATTATCTTACATACCACCTTGACACCCTTGAGACCCCTTCATGACTTTGAGGGGACTCTTCACAAACATCTCCTGTATTTTTGTCTGTGCGAGGCCCAACTATCTGAAATTCCTCCAACCTCCTCATTACTATTTAAATAAATCGAGTACGCTCAGAACCAGACTTTGTGCATACTTTCGAAATGAAGGCTGCTTCCTTGTTAACTGAAGTCAACGTGGTGGCAGTCACATTTCTCTCCCAACACTGTCACATCACCGGGCTCTGCGTGACTAAACCCTTTATTCATTCTGTGCCTGCCTCAGCATCGGGTTTGAGTTATGAATTGCTGTGTTTGCAAACGTATCTATGTATACACAGGCAAAGTTGTGGGGAGATATGCAAATGAATGAAAAACAGCAGGCAATGACATACAGGAGCAAACCATTTCCTCTTTTCAGAACAAACGTGATCTCGTCCCCTTGAAGGTCTGCTGCTTTGTTCTGACATCGGTTAGCAGGCCACTGTTGGAATATTGTGTGCAGTTCTGGTCTCCTTCCTATCAGAAAGATGTTGTGAAACTTGAAAGGGTTCAGAAAAGATTTACAAGGACGTTGCCAGGGTTGGAGGGTTTGAGCTACAGGGAGAGGCTGAACAAGCTGGGTCTGTTTTCACTGGAGTGTTGGAGGCTGAGGGGGTGACCTTATAGAGGTTTACAAAATCATGAGGGGCATGGATAGGATAAATAGACAAAGTATTTTCCCTGGGGTCTGGAGTCCAGAACTAGAGGCATAGGTTTAGGGTGAGAGGGGGAAGATATAAAAGAGACCTACGGGGCAAATTTTTCACACAGAGGAAGTGGTGGAGGCTGGTACAATTACAACATTTAAGAGGCATCAGGATGGGTATATGAATAGGAAGGGTTTGGAGGGATATGGGCCGGGTGCTGGTAAGTGGGACTAGATTGGGTTGGGATATCTGCTCGGCATGGACGGGTTGGACCGAAGGGTCTGTTTCCGTGCTGTACATCTCTATGACTTTATAACTATGGTTGAGAAATGACTTCAGAATAATCAACTCGGGTGGAGAGTAAGATCATAAGGACATAGGAGCACATGCTCCCCTGGAGGTCAAAAATCTCACTCGACATTGAATCTTTTAAATTACTTTACCCCCACTAGCTGCTGAGGTAATGGATTCCAGCGATGAGAGAAGATATTCCTCCACATTTCTGTTCAATGTGACCCCTCATCTTGAGATTGTGTCACCAAATTCTATATTCTTCAATGTAGGGAACTACCCTCTCAGCACTTTTTTATTTCTTTATTTGTTCGTGGAATGAAGGCGTCCCTGGTGAGGCAATATTTAATGCCTATCCTTAATTGCCCAGAAGGCAGTAGAGAGTCAACCATATTGCTGTGGGTCTGGAGTCACATGTAGACCAGGCCAGGTAAGGATGGCAGCTTCCTCAGTGAACCAGATGGGTTTTTACCCAGGAATCGATTCACGATCATCATTACACCAGATTTAGTTTTTAGATTAGACTCCCTACCCATTCCCCTACCCGATATTTACCCCTGACTAATGCACCTGACACTACTGGCAATTTCCCATGGCCAATCCACCCTGACTCTGCACATCTTTGGATTGTGGGAGGAAACCGGAGCACCCAGAGGAAACCCACGGTCCAACCAGTCCACACCTACTCTCCAAAGAGTAACCCACCCAGACCCATTTACCTCTGACTAATGCATCTAGCACTATGGGCAATTTAGCATGGCCAATTCACCTAACCTGCACATCTTTGTGACTGTTGGAGGAAACCCACGCAGACACGGGGAGAATGTGCAAACTCCACACAGACAGTCACCCGAGGCTGGAATCGAACCTGGGATTCTGGTGCTGTGAGGCAGCAGTGCTAACCACTGAGCCACCCCTTTTAATTATTGAATTCAAATTCCACTATCTGACGGGATCCAAGCCTGGGGCCCCAGAACATGACCTGGGTCTCTGAATTAAAGTCCAGCAATAATACCACTTAATCCTACCGACCTTATCAGTTCCAGCGAGAGAATCGTTCTCAATTTTCTCAACTCCAATGAATACAGAGCCAGCTTGTTTAATAATTCCTCCTAATTTAACCTCTTCATCCCAGAAAAGTAACCTAGCTCTCAACTCCCCCCTGAAGAAATGAAACCAACATTGCACACAGTACTGTCAATGCCCTGAAAGAGTGTAGCAAAAAGTGGTTAGTACTGCTGCCTCACAGCGCCAGGGACCCGGGATCAATCCCAGCCTTGGAGCGACTGCCTGTGTGGAGTTTGTACTTTCTCCTGTGTCTGCGTGGGTTTCCTCCAGTTTTCTCCCACAGTCCAAAGATGTGCAGGTTAGGGGAGATTGGTCTTGCTAAATTGATCAGTAGGTTAGGTGCATTAGTCAGGGAAATGTAGAGTAATAGGGTAGGGTAATGGCTCTGGGTGGGATACTCTTCGGAGGGTTGGTGTGGACTTGTTGGACTGAAGGGCCTGTTTCCACACTGTAGGGAATCTAATTCAAAACCTCTTGACTTTTACACCCTGTGCACTGAAATCACACATTTTATTTGCTGATCCCATTAGAAAAGAATCAAACAGAATAGAACCCAAATGTGGAAACAGGCTTTTTGTCCACACTTACACTCCAAAGACCATCTCACCCAAACCCATCCCCCTCTCCTTTCCCTGTAACCCTGCATTTCCCATAGCTAATGTACCTACACATCCCTAAACACTATGGGCAATTTAGCATCGCCAATCCACCTAACAGGCACATGTTTGGACTTGTTCTCACTGCTTGATAAGGTTTGGAAACTCATATACCATCTGTACAACTACTGCCCTGAAGGTGAGATCCACATTTGGTCTCTTGTTGGGAAATTAAGATAGATATTTAATGGGCAAAAGGATGTTAAAGCCCTGGAGGGAGTCCAAAGGCAATTTACTCGAATGATATCAAGAATGAAGGATTTTAGATGCAACAAAAGGTTTGAGACATTGGGCTTATTCTCCTTGGAGCACAGAAGATTAAGAGGTGACCTTAACGAGGCATTCAAAATTATAAACGATTTTGACTGAGTAAAGAAAGATATTCTGTCTCCAGTATATGGTATGTCAGTAACTAGAGGGTCACAATTTCAAGACTGTCAGCGAGACAGCTAGGAGAGAGATTAGGAGAAACGTCTTTACTCAGAAAGTTGTTAGGATTTGGAATGCATTGCCTGGGAGATGGATTCCAAAGGAGATTTTAAAAGAGAACTGAGTTGTGCAGCGGCTCAGTGGTTAGCACTGCTGCCCCACAGCACTAGGGAGCCAGGTTTGAGTCTAGTCTCGGGTGACTGCCTGTGTGAAGTTTGCACATTCTCCCCATGTCTGCATGGGTGTCCCCCCCACAGTCCAAAGACGTGCAAGTTAGGTACATTGGCTTGCTAAATTGTCCAGGGATTTGTAGGTTAGGTGTATTAGCCATGGGAAATGGAGGGTTACAGGGTAGGGGTGGGGGGTCTCGTTGGGATGCTCTTTAGAGGGCTGTTGTGGACTTGATGGGCCGAATGGCTTCCTGCTTCCATGCTGTCTGATTCGTTACAATTGAAAATGATGAATTTAGGCTATGGAGATAGTACTGGAGAATGTGATTAGCTGTGCAGCTCTTTCTGGAACCAAATAGCTTCCTTTGTGCGGTAAAATTCTCTGATTCTACTCTCGGTAGTGCTTTGAGATATCTTAAGAACGTGAAACACACATTGCAAATGAACAACAGAAAAATACATACAGACACAAGAGAAGGTTTGTGTGGAGCCGAGACACTAGAATGGACCTAAATAAAGCTACAATTAGAAGTACAGAATGTAACTTAAATGCATAACATTTTGGGTCAGTGATGCTGGTGCCACCACAGATCCATTTATGATGGTTTCATTGCCTCATTGTTGAAGATGCAACACTCGTCTGTGCCGAGAATTGATTGTGACATTTTAAAACAATGGGAAAGTAAGGCTTGCACAAACGTAGCCCCCTCGTGACCCCAAAGTGTTTGACATCCCAATGAAGTCCTTTGGAAGCACGACCACTGTTGCAAATGTGGGAGGACAGTCAGTTTGCAGAGCAGATGCGACAATGAGTCTGTTCCCTCCACAACTTTGATTGAGGGGGTCAGTGTTGGCTCATCTCTCCCGCTGCTCTTCAGAATAGTGGCACGGGATCTATCTTCCCTGCCCACCTGAGATGGGGGGGCAATGGTGCGACTTGGTCATCCCATCCAGCAGACGGTACGTTCAATACTTACCGTGGGATTGTCAGCTGAGACCTTTGCACCCAGTGTTTGGCGGATGATGTGACTTGATGCCCAGATTTAGAGACAAGAGTGCACTGTCACTGTAGAAAGGAATGGTTAATAACACTGCCTCCAGGCATCTCTTGTTTTCAACAATCAAAGGAAGGTTTATTACAAACACCTAGAAAATTGCAAGCATGAATAGGATCTGCAGAGAAGCTCCAAAGTGATTTCATATATATTACCTTAAAAATCTCTTTGTAAAATATGTACACAACCTCAACAATAATCCAGTACAGTTTGAATCCAGCGTAAGACCAAAGGATTAGAGAAGAATTCTCTATCTCACAATAACCAACATTTGTTAAAACACCCACACGCTACACAAATATTTACTCACCGTCAATAATTTTTAACATCTGGATTACCAGCTACTCTTTACATGATTTAAGAACACTTCAACCATGTTCCTCGCTTCCAGCTCAGATGCCTAATGTTTAACTTGATCAGTAGTTGGGTTCACAGACGGCCCAGTTCTTGGCAGAAACCCAAGAGACGTACTGGGGGTCCCAAACTTTAGAAAACGCTAAGTGTTATTGCAAACAGGGAAAGGTCTAAAGCATCGCATTTACACGAGGAAGGTGAAGAGGGCATTGGTATGCACAGGCTGCAGCAATCTGGGCAAGATAAAAGGATTTTCAAGTGTCTCCCAAACAGTCCTTTGCATTGGAAGCCTCTTCAGTTCCCACCTGTAGAATAGGGGAATATGGGAACTTGAAGAGGCCGTTCAGCATCCTCCTTTACCAACCCCAACCCCACTCATGACCGATGCCCGTCTTGACTTCATCTACTTTCCTGGGCTCCATTTGCACTGTCTCATGAAAAGGGACTCAAACACCGCCCTTTTTCCTGACGTACTAGCTGTGAGATTGTGTCCCCCTCGTCCAAGATCCACTCCGTGCTGGAAACATTCCAAACGCCCTGAAATAAACCACACCTTAACCTGCCCACAGCTCCCGGTCTAAAAGGCTCTAGTTTGCGGATCTTGGGGTGGGATGGGGCTCTGGTTAACCTGATTCCATCTATTTCCCATGAGGTTTTTCACGGCTCCCGGGTCAGATACCTGAAGTTAAAAGGCCGTGCTTGTGAAACAGAATCTGAACTGGGAGCCGAGGAATAGGGAAACATTCATAAATAACTTTATAAGCAGGTACAATAGAGATGTTTAGATAAGATAAGCACAGAAATATGCAAGGAAGACAGGGACATGGACTAAGGGCAGGCTGAAGGGATTAGTTCAATTTAGCGTCAAGTTCGGCACAACATAGCGGACCAAAGGACGAGTGCCTGCCCTATACCTCTATCTGCGCAGGTCACCTTTTGACCCCACACAGCGACACGGCCATTCCACACCAGTAGGTAGCCAGGAGGCAAAGGAAGACACATGACATTTTTGGCAGGTAGTTATGGCAGTGAGGTTAGTCTTAAATGGGACGAACGGCCTCTTTTTCTTTAGTAACCCGGTCATCCGAGGGACGTGGACGTTGCTGACGGTGTATTGCCCTTTTTTTGAGACGTTGGTGACAGCTCAGAGGGCAGCTAAAAAGCCAACTGCATCACGGCGGGTCTGGGGCCATGAGGAGGCTAGATTGGGGTAAGCGCGGCGGATTCGCTTTCTCTCAAGGTGTAGTTTTACAAAAGCAAAACACTGCAGGCGCAGGAAGAGCGGAAAATAAAGACAAAAAGAAAAGTGCTGGAGAAACCCAGCAGGTCTGGCAGGATTTGTGGAGAGAGAGAAACAGAGTTCACGTCTCTGAGTCTACTGACTCTGAAGAAATAGGCCTGGACTTAAAACATCACCTGTTTCTGTGCCTCCACGGATGCTGCCCTAGCTGCTGAGATTCTGTTTTCGGTTTTAATTGTGACGATCGGGGAGTTTAGTCGTCACCGTTAACGGAAGCCAGCGTTTCGGTTTGAATTTATTTCGTGAACCGCACTCAAATTCACAAACTGCCACTGAGGACTCATCTCTGTGTAATTAAACCGGCCTCCTGGGTGACTTGGAACCACAATATAACCGCGTCCTCAACCTCTGCTCTTGGCCTCACATGATCCTGCAGGACACTGGAGACAGTGAACGGATTTCTGCCTAGTGCACCTTTTGGCTGGTGTCAATTCAGTCAGCAATCCTTCACTGGGAACAGCATCATTGCTTGGGACAAAAAAAAAAGAACAGGGAGGGTTTAGAAGGACATGGGAAAATGGGACTGGGTGAATTTAGGATAGCATGGACGAGTTGGGCCGAAGGGTCTGCTGCCGTGCTGTACAGCTCTCTGACCCTATAACTGGGAGGCATCTTATTCAAACTAATACAGATATAAACCAATACTCCTGCTCATATAATTTGACGGGGTATTCTGTTGACCTCAGGAATAAGATGGTGGTCATGCTGAAATAAATGAGCACAAGCATCTATTGAAAATGTAGGGAGTAGAAGTTAAGACATATGGGTGGCTCAGTGGTTAGCACCGCTGCCTCACAGCACCAGGTTCGATTCACCAGCCTCGGGTGACTGTCTGGGTGGAGTTTGCACATCCTCCCTGTGTCTGCGTGGGTTTCCCCCCACACTGACAAAGATGTCCAGGTTAGGGTGAATTGGCCACGCTAAATTGCCCCCTAGTGTTCAGGGATGTGCGTGTTAGGGGCATTAGTCAGGGGTAAATGTAGAGCAATAGGGTAGGGGGAATGGGTCTGGGTCGGTCGGCGTGGATGTTTTGGGCCGAAGGGCCTGTTTCTACAGTGCAGGGATTTTATGATCCACCTCAATGGGGTGTGTTCACGGCCCACAGGTTATAACTGATGGGAATAGGGGGGGAAGGAAATGGAAGGGTACGCAGCGGCGGAGGCTGGTGAGCCGTGGATGGGGTGGACTGACTGAACGGAGCGGCCTATGAAGCCCAGAAGGTGCAAGCGAGCAGCGATGGATGAGCCCAACTGGAAACCTTCTCGCTAAAAGGCAATGAATGGAAGTCTTAACCCGGGACACTGAGTCGGAAACCCGTGAATCGGGGAGGGCAGAGGCGAATGGGTTATGGTGGCAGCTTGGCAGCCGACCCCATGGGTTCACCAATCCCACTACCCCGTAATTCCTGATTAAATCCCCTGTGCGGTAAGAAATTGGCCCATGAAACCGACTGAGGGTGTCCAGTGTTTCTGCCTCATTTCAGGGCTGCCCGTTGAGTTTCCAGTTTTAGCCAAGGCACAGGATGGAGGTGGGGGTGTTGGCACAGGGAAGCGTACACCTAGCCAGAGTAGCGGAGACAATACTACAGACAAGTCACTCTTCTGAAAGTCGGGTGGCTGTCTTCCTCATGCAGTAGTCAGATGTTCGATCAGTAGTTACTGTACACCTAGTCGTCCGTCTTCAACGCAGGAGGCAGCCCTCTCAGTAGTTTGGTAGCTCTGAACGAAGTGGTTAGGGCTCCTCCCGTTAAAAACAAACCTTGCATCAATGGACCAGGTGTAACCCTAACCCAGCTCTTCACTGTTGCAGTCTGCTGGCTATTTGGGGGCTGGCGGAGGGGTTGGCATTTTCTCTGATTTCACTCCTTCTGCCTCCCACACCCGAGGCAATCATCAAGTAACGGCTGAGAAAATAAATCACCAAAATAACTTGCGGTACGTCGACGGAAGACTGATTGCAGACGTTTCACCCCACGTTGCTTCAAATGCCTCCAAGTACCATCAGTGAGTCCCTCCACGACGCGACGATTGGACAATCAACTGATTAAAGGATCGCACCAATTGTTTCAACGGCCCCTTGGACCTTGAATGAGGCACTGGTCAAGTCAGTTTACAGTAGTCCAACGCTGGGTCAAAAATCCAGGCTCCAGGAATTCCATCATCGATAGGGGATGGGGAAGGGGAAAAAAAAAACTCACTTCAGTAGTTACGTATCGAGTTAAAGTGGGCTCACAATGCAGGTAATCCTCAAAGGAGTTGCACCTACAATCCAATTGTTTACTCCCAATTGCGACTGTAGTGAATGAAACGTTCTGTCTCTCTTTCTCTCTCATTCTGACACACACTCTTCGTTGCCCCACTCATCGAGTCTGCAAACCGATGGACTGATCTACCCACCCTGTTTGGCTTTCTCTGCCCACACAGAAATGCACATACATGCAGGCAACAGTCCGGTCTCTTTCTCTGTCGGAGACCAGAGTTGAAAAATCTGATGCTGGAAAAACACAGCAGGCCAGGCAGCATAGGAGCAGGAGAATCGACGTTTCGGGCATAAGGCCTTCTTTCTCTGGCGGTCAATCACATTTCAGTAGTCAAGAGATTTAACAAGACGAGACGAGAGAGAGAGAGAGAGAGAGAGAGAGAGACAGAGGGCTGAGATGACGGGTATAGTAATGTCCCACTGAGGGGCTTCACTGTGAGGTTGAGATGAAACCTGTTATCGGTTGCGAGGAGAGAGAGAGACACACACTCACAGAGAGATGCTCTGCGATCACCTCGCCCATTCTTCAAAGATTCAAGATCCAGTGTTTTTCCAAGAACCAGCTCGCAATTGCTTCTCTCGTTGCTTTTTCCCCTTCCCCAGAGGAGAGAGAGAGAGAGGTTTCAATGGGTCCAGTCCAGCCGAGTAGCGGGGGAAGGGGAAGGGGAAGGGAAGGGGAATGGTCGGTGGATCCCAGGTGGATGGGGACTGTGCCCTCTTCCAGCCCCCCACCCCCGCGCCCTCAGGCCACATTTGCGCCGTTGTCCGTGAGGAACCGGTGGATCTGCTGAAAGGTGGGCCGGTTCTTCGAGTCCCGGCACCAGCACTGCACCATGAGCCGGTACAGCGCTTGCGGGCAGACCGGCGGCCGAGGGAGGTACACCTGCAGGAATACAAGTCACACAAATCGGTCAGGTAGAGGCAGCCGGGTCCCATCTCTCTCACCCACCCCCACCCCTGGACGTGGAAAACAATTAGATTAGGTTTAGATTACTTACAGTGTGGAAACAGGCCCTTCGGCCCAACCAGTCCACACCGACCCGCCGAAGAGTAACCCACCCAGCCCCATTCCCCTACCCTATATCTCCCTCTGACTAATGCACCTAACACTATGGGCAATTTAGCATGGCCAATTCACCTGACCTGCACATCTTTGGATTGTGGGAGGAAACCCACGCAGACACAGGGAGAATGTGCAAACTCCACACAGAGAGTCACCCAAGGCTGGAATCGAACCCAGGTCCCTGCCGCCGTGAGGCAGCAGTGCTAACCACTATGCCACCGTGCCGCCCTAGAGTGGTTAGGGTATGGAACGCTCTGCCTGGAAATGTGGGGGGAGGCACGTTCAAATGAGCCATTCAAAGGAGGAGGGGAGGCTGTCAGCTGGTTACTTGGATGGAAATGGCTGGGAAAAGGATGTGGGAAAAGGGTAGCAGATTGGCACTGGAGAACAGAACCGGTGCAGGAACGTGGTGGTTAAACGGTCTCCTTCTGTCTCCGTTAGAATTCTGCGGTTAAGCCCATCCTCAAATCGGGGGGGGGGGTCAGGGAAAAGTGAATCCTTTTTTATCTTCTTCATTCTCTGAGTTGCCCATGCCCAACTGCCTCTCGCACCAGCCTGGGGCCATTTCAGCGGACAGTATAGATGGTAGTTAACGCACAAAGACATGCCGCCATTCAGTTGCAGCAGGCTAGAGGGGCCGAATGGCCCACTCACACATTTATTTCCTCGGCCTTTGAACATTCGAGCTGCAAGAGGAAGTTGGGGGATGCAATCCCACCCCCACAGAGACGGAGTCATCTTTGGTAGGCCAAGAGCTGACCTACATTTTCCTCTAGCCTTTCCAATCCCCAAGCTCCCCTGACCCCCAACCCCCAGACAATCCCGTCCCAAAGACAGGTAGGTGTCCAATACCCGCTGGGCCACTTTTGTAGATGAGATGGTAGAGGGTGGTCCTCTGGTCCTAGACTCTACCACAATCTCTCTGCATCACCCCTGCTGAAGAATCTGGTATGTTTCTATGAGAAGGTCCTATTCTTTTCAAGCCCAATGAGTACAGACCCAACTGACTAAGCCAGTCCCTCCATCCCTCTGATCAACTGAGTGGACCTGCTCTGGAACCTATCTTCATTCATGGGCTGATGGCTTGGCCCATCCCAGGGGGCAGTTAAGAGTCAACCACATTGCTGTGGGTCTGGAGTCACGTGTAGGCCAGATCAAGTAAGGACAGCAGTTTCCTTCCCAAAAGGGCATTAGTGAACCAGATGGGGTTTCCCCCAACAATCGGCTCATGGTCATCATTAATTCCAGATTTTTACTGAATTCAAATTCCACCATCTGCCGTGGCAGGATTTGAACCTGGGTCTCTGACTTAAAAGGCCAGTGATAGTACCACTAGGCCATCTCCTCCCCACAGGGCCAGTATGTCTGTCCTTTGTTAAGGATCAAAACTGCTCACAAAGTTCTAGGTATTGTGATGATGCTGTCACCTTTAAAAAAGGTTATTTTGTCCTTTTATTTCCAAGAGAGGTTGTAAAGGCAGAGGTGACGATGTGTCCAATTTAACAATGCCTGGGGAGTGGCCAGATCTCCCAGTTCAGGTTTTGTCTAATTTGGTTTTAGCTGTGGCAGTCACAAGATGCTGGAGTCCAGGAAACGTTCCAAGCTTCAGCAGATGATTCCTGACTGGCTTTTCTCCCTGAAATCTCTCTGAAAGTTGCTCCAATTTGTGTTTCAATTTACCCTTATGGGGCATGTTTAAGGGACATTGCTAGATTGGAACAGTTCTTTAGTTAAGTTGCTGTATCTGGTTGGTTAAGTGTTCCAATAGTTAGGTTACTCTAAATCCCAACATTTAAGAGGCATTTGGATGGGTATATGAATAGGAAGGGTTTGGAGGGATATGGGCCGGGTGCTGGCAGGTGGGACTAGATTGGGTTATGATATCTGGTCAGCATGGATGGGTAGGACCGAAGGGTCTGTTTCCATGCTGTATGTCTCTATGACTCTGTAACTCTGGTGTCTAAATAAAGTCTGTTTCACTTAAAGCCGAGTGGATTGACCAGCTGCGTCACATCTGGGACACCCACTGCACATCTGCTTTTAAAACAAAGGACAAGTTAGGATCTAGGTTACCACCTTAAAAATAGTTTGAGGGGGTCTGGCCTGGTCCACAACCCTTGTATGTTCTAATTAGCTCCTTGTACAGTTTCAGCAGCACCTCCCTACTTTTATATTCCACTCCCTTTGTGATGAACACTTTGTTAAGGTGGGGTGAAGTTGGGTGAGAGGAGGGGAGGCACAGGTCGTAAATTCTACGCGACTGGGTGGGCTTGCCCTCCCCCCCCCCCCACCACCCCCCCCCCCCCCCCCACCCCTTCTTGGCTTCTCCGTTACCTGCTTGCCTTGCTCCCGGAAGAACTCGCCAGCGTTCTCGATGACCAGCTCGTCCGTGAGGTGGTAGTAAGGCTGCTCCTTGCACAGCATCAGGATCTCCCACAAGGTGACACCGAAGGCCCAGACGTCGCTGCCAGTGGTGAACTTTCCCTGCAGCGGGGTGTGGGGGGGTGGGGGATGGGGAGAAGGGAAATCACAAATGCAACCTGAGTGACCATATTGACAGCCTTGCACCTCCTGGTGGTATAGAGGCCAGCAAAGGAGGTCATCTAAGGTTACAAAGAAATCTTGCTCAATTGGGTCAATGGGCTGAGGCGTGGCAGGTGGAATTTAATTTGGATAAATGCGAGGTTTGGTAAAACAACAAAGGCAGGACTTACCCAATTAAGATCGGTAGTGTCGCGGAAAAGAAACACCGAGAGGTTCAGGTTCATAACTCTTTGAAGTTTGTGTCACATGTAGACAGGGCGGTTAAGAAGGTGTTCAGCACGTTTGCCTTCATTGCTCAGCCCTTTGAGTTCAGGAGTTGGGATGTCATGTTGAGGTTGTACAGGATGTTGGTGAGACCTCTTCTGGAATACTGTGTCCAGTTCTGGTTATGGTTCAGGTTCATAACTCTTTGAAGTTTGTGTCACATGTAGACAGGGCGGTTAAGAAGGTGTTCAGCATGTTTGCCTTCATTGCTCAGCCCTTTGAGTTCAGGAGTTGGGATGTCATGTTGAGGTTGTACAGGATGAGACCTCTTCTGGAATACTGTGTCCAGTTCTGGTTATAGGATCAGGTTTACAAAATAATGAGGGGTATAGATAAGGTGAATGGCAGCTGTCTTTTTCCAAGGGTGAGGCAATTTCAAGACGAGGGGGAAAGTTTCTAAGGTGAGGGGAGAAAGATTAAAAAAGACATGAGGGGCAACTCTTTTTTTTAAACACTTGTGGAATGAACTTCCAGAGGAAGTGGTGGATGTGGGTACGATTAAAATGTTTAGAAGACAATTAGGTGAGTACATAACAGGAAAGGTTTGGAGGGATAGGGGCCAGGAGCAGGCAGGTGGGGCTAGTTTAGCTTGGGATTATGGTCAGCATGAACTGTTTGGTCAGTTTCTGTGCTGTATGACTTTATGATTCTCTAACCAATCAGCACCCCTCCTTGTGTGAACTGGTGTCGCCTATTTGAAAACTTGCATCCCAGTTTAGACATAAAACAAACTTTCTGGTATCCTTCTGACAAATGTTAAAGTTATGTCTGGCATTAACTAGCGTGCGGACATTTTGTTTCAGTGATGTGAATACTGTTAATGCAATGCAAAAGGGACATTTTAACCTCTTCTTTGTCATTGCAAAGGTGCAATGAGAGGGCAATTTTCCATTTTAATCTTTCTCTTACTCTGTTTGCTTTCGGGGTCCCTTTTTGTTCTCCCTCTCAATCCGATTTTCCTTCCCCTTCACTCCACCTCTCGCCCGAATGGCTTCGAACTTCTGCTAAGATGGAGGCTGACGCATTCTGCCAATGGATCGCAACGGATAGGGTCTGTTTTACAGGGGGGCACGATAAGTAAGTGCGTCGCCCCTGCCCCCTACCGCTCCACACCGCGGACCGAACGCTGGGGAAACGCAGGGTGGGGTTCCGTCAATCGCGTTGGCCACTAACCAGCAGGATGCTCTCCCAGGCCATCCAGCGGATGGGGAGCACCGCACGGCCCTGGATCCTGTAGTAATCCCCGGCGTACAAGTTGCGGCTCATGCCGAAGTCGGCGATCTTGATGGTGTAGTTCTCACCGACCAGGCAGTTGCGGGTGGCCAGGTCACGGTGCACAAAGTTCATGGAGGCTAAGTACTTCATTCCTGAGGCGATCTGACTGGCCAGGTGCACCAGACTGGGGTAACTGAGGGACAGGAAGAGAACGGAGACGGTGAACTTCATTCTTGGTACAGAATGCGGTCAAACTGAACTGCCGAGACGTTGTGTCAAAAGCTGCTAGGCCCAGCACAGTGTACATTTCGGGTTTCTGTATTGTAGGCCTTTGTAGAGGCAGCGAAACTAGTTACATTATGATGGACAGTGAGCCCTTTTTATTAAGAAAAAGGTTAACGGGATCATAGAATCCCTACAAGAGTGGAAGCAGGCCTTTCAGCCCATCGGAAGCCCACTGACAGCATCCTACCCAGACCAACCCCCATTATCCGACCCCTGTAACCCTGCATTTCCAACAGTCAATCCATGTAACCTGCACATCTTTGGACTGTGGGAGGAAACCAGAGCACCCAAAGGACATGGGGAGAACGTGCAAACTCCACACAGACAGTTGTCCAAGGCGGGAATCAAACCCAGGTCCCTGGTGCTGTGAGGCAGCAGTGCTAACCACTGAGCCACCGTGTCGCCAACCTCTGAACAGCCTGGATGCAGCTGGTGAGGCCAGAAAGTATGGCCATTCCCCAATAGCCCGGAACAAGAGGGTGGCGAGTTGCCCTTTTGGCTACTTGCAGTCCATGTGGTGTAGTTACACGTGTAGATTTGCATGGGTCAATGTGACAGTGAGACAGTGTGTGGGGCACTGTGGGTCAATGTGATGGGCAGACTGTGTGGGGCACTGTGGGTCAGTGTGATAGGCAGTGTGTGGGGCACTGTGGGTCAATGTGATGGGCAGACTGTGTGGGGCACTGTGGGTCAGTGTGATAGGCAGACAGTGTGTGGGGCACTGTGGGTCAATGTGATGGGCAGTGTGTGGGGCACTGTGGGTCAGTGTGATGGGGAGACAGTGTGTGCAGCACTGTGGGTCAGTGTGACGGTGAGACAGTGTGTGGAACACTGTGGGTCAGTGTGACGGGGAGACTGTGTGTGGAACACTGTGGGTCAGTGTGACGAGGAGACAGTGAGTGGAGCACTGTGGGACAGTGTGACGGGGAAACAGTGAGTGGAGCACTGTGGGTCAGTGTGACGGGGAGACAGTGTGTGGAACACTGTGGGTCAGTGACAATGAGACAGCGTGTGGAGCACTGTGGGTCAGTGTGACGGGGAGACAGTGTGTGGAGCACTGTGGGTCAGTGACAATGAGACAGCGTGTGGAGCACTGTGGGTCAGTGTGATGGTGAGACAGTGTGTGGAACACTGTTGGTCAGTGTGATGGTGAGACAGTATGTGGAACACTGTGGGTCAGTGTGATGGTGAGACAGTATGTGGTGCACTGTGGGTCAGTGTGATGGTGAGACAGTATGTGGTGCACTGTGTGTCAGTGATGGTGAGACAGTGTGTGGTGCACTGTGGGTCAGTGTGACGGTGAGACAGTGTGTGGAGCACTGTGTGTCAATGTGATGGGCAGACAGTGTGTGGTGAACTGTGGGTCAGTGTGACGGTGAGACAGTGTGTGGAGCACTGTGGGTCAGTGTGATGGGGAGACAGTGTGTGGTGAACTGTGGGTCAGTGTGACGGTGAGACAGTGTGTGGAGCACTGTGGGTCAGTGTGACGGTGAGACAGTGTGTGGAGCACTGCGGGTCAGTGTGACGGTGAGACAGTGTGTGGAGCACTGTGGGTCAGTGTGACGGTGAGACAGTGTGTGGAGCACTGTGGGTCAGTGTGATGGTGAGACAGTATGTGGTGCACTGTGGGTCAGTGTGATAGGGAGACAGTGTGTGGAGCACTGTGGGTCAGTGTGACGGTGAGTCAGTGTGTGGAACACTGTGGGTCAGTGTGACGGTGGGACAGTGTGTGGAGCACTGTGTGTCAGTGTGATAGGGAGACAGTGTGTGGTGCACTGTGGGTCAGTGTGATGGTGAGACAGTATGTGGTGCACTGTGTGTCAGTGATGGTGAGACAGTGTGTGGTGCACTGTGTGTCAGTGTGATGGGCAGACAGTGTGTGGTGCACTGTGGGTCAGTGTGACGGTGAGACAGTGTGTGGAGCACTGTGGGTCAGTGTGACGGGGAGACAGTGTGTGGAGCACTGTGGGTCAGTGTGAGGGTGAGACAGTATGTGGAGCACTGTGGGTCAGTGTGACGGTGAGACAGTATGTGGAGCACTGTGGGTCAGTGTGATGGTGAGACAGTATGTGGAGCACTGTGGGTCAGTGTGACGGTGGGACAGTGTGTGGAGCACTGTGGGTCAGTGTGATGGTGAGACAGTGTGGTGCACTGTGGGTCAGTGTGATGGGGAGACAGTGTGTGGAGCACTGTGGGTCGGTGTGATGGGGAGGCAGTGTGTGGTGCACTGTGGGTCAGTGTGATAGGGAGACAGTGTGTGGAGCACTGTGGGTCAGTGTGATGGGGAGACAGTGTGTGGAGCACTGTGGGTTAGTGTGACAGGGAGACAGTGTGTGGAGCACTGTGGGTCAGTGTGACGGTGAGAAAGTGTGTGGTGCACTGTGGGTCAGTGTGACGGTGAGACAGTGTGTGGTGCACTGTGGGTCAGTGTGATAGGGAGACAGTGTGTGGTGCACTGTGGGTCAGT
>NC_057746.1:18121816-18144339 GCF_004010195.1 Chiloscyllium plagiosum | reverse complement strand
GGGGCACCGGAAACCGGACTCCAGCTGCCCCCAGGCATTGGCGATGCACACCCGGCAGAAGTTGTGCTCGCACTCCAGCCTGACCGGGTCCTGGTACAGGTTCAGGCAGATCGGGCAGGTCACCTCGCTGGTCAGGCCCTCCGCCAACACCCACGACGACATGGCGTGACCCAGACCGGGGAGCTCCGTCCGCTCCCACCCAACATCCAAGGGAACGTGGCCAATCAGCGACTCTTCACTTTCCACTTGGCAACCCTTTGGACTTAATATTAAGTTTCAATAGTTTTAGGGCCTGAGCAACACCTCCCATGTCCTTACCCGAACCCCCACACACGAGCCCTAATCATCCCGTGGGCTGCAACCATTCAGGGGCTCAGTGGTTAACAATGCTGCCTCACAGTGCCAGGGACCCAGGTTCGATTCCCATGTTGGGCGACTGTCTGTTTGGAGTTTGCACGTTCTCCCTGTGTCTGTGTGGATTTCCTCCGGGTGCTCTGGTTTCCTCCCACAGTCCAAAGATGTGCAGGTCAGGGTAGATTGGACATGCTAAATTGCCCATAGTGTTAGGTACTTTAGTCAGGGGTAAACGTAGGGGAATGAGTCTGGGTGAGTTACTCTTCGGAGGGTCGGTGTGGACTTGGTGGGCCAAAGGGCCTGTTTCCGTACTGTAGGGAATCTAATTGCCCGTTGACTAACAACCCTCATTAGCACCTATTCATTGCCCCATACTCGACTTCACCCACTCCTTTGTCTGCTCACCTGTTTTCTCTCTCTCTGTTTTGGGTCTATCTCCATCTATCACTTACTCCTTCTCCCCTCCCCATCTTCTGAATAATTACCAACCTTTTCCCAGCCACCATCAGTTCTGAAGATGGGTCATTGGACCCGAGACATTGAATCTGCTTTCTCGCTCCCTCTCTCTCCACAGATGCAGCCAGACATGCTGAGTTTCTCCAGCACTTCTTGTTTTTGTTTTCGACTCTTTCAATCATCAAAGACTTCAGGCTCTCATAGAAACAGAGAAACCAGGAGCAGGGTGGGGCCATTTGACCCTTTGGTGGCCCTTACGCCACCATTCAAGGCCATCACCACCAACTCTGTCACCCGTTCCTGCTTTCTCTCACACTCTCTGAACCCTTTAAGCTTTCTAACCCTTTCTTGAAATTGCACAATATTTTTGTCTAAGCAGCGCTCTGTGATAGTGACATCCACAGGCTCCCCACTCTCTGAGTGAAGATATTGCTCCTTGTCTCAGTCCGAGACGCTTTGCCCCATATCCTTAGACCCATTCCCTCATTCTGGAGCCCCCTATCTTCGGGAACACCGTTCCTCTGTCTCTCATTCTCTTTTTAATCGACCCTTTCTGCTTTAATATTTCTCTCTGTTTCGCATTCTGTTAGTCTCGACTCCCACTTCCTCTTCCTTCTTCTTCACAGTCACAAAGCCAGTGCCACATTAATCGATGAGCTCTTCACAACATGTTTGAACTGAAGTTATCAAGAAGCCAATTGTTTTGGAGGGGGTTGAAAATATACACTTTGTGTTTCAATCCCCACCCCAATGAAAATTTCCGTTGGAGTGTCCAACACAGGCTGAGGGGTAACCTGACAGATTGAAAAATCATGAGGGGCATGGATAGGATAAACAGACAAGGTCTTTTCCCCCTGGGGTAAGGGAGTCCAGAACTAGAGGGTGTAGGTTTATGGTGAATGGGGAAGGATATAAAAGGCACCTAAAGGATAACATTTTCACCCAGAGGGTGGTGCTTGGATGGAATGAGCTGCCAGAGGAAGTGGTGGAGGCTGGTACATTTACAGCATTTAAAAGGCATCTGGATGGGTATATGAGCAGGAAGGGTTTAGGGAGATATGGGTCAAGTGCTGGTAAATGGGATTAGATTAATTTAGGATATCTGGTCAGCATGGACAAGTTGGTCTGTTTTGGTGCTGTACATCTCTATGACTCTATGATGATGACGTCGTATGGGCCATTTCGCACTTGAAAAATGGGATTAGAAAGCCAAGTGGTAGTTTTTGACTGGCACAGACCCACAGATGGGCCAAAGGACCTTTTCCTGTTCTGTACACCTGTACAACCATGACATATCTATAAAATAATGACTCTCCAAGCAATCTCGTGAGATGGCTGTGGGCTAATTGAATGAAAATTACCTCCCGAATATCACGTACAATAGTCCTTTTTGAGCATGCGGTTGGATCATTTAAATGGTGTTCATCACAGTCCAAGATTAATGTCAATTTTCCCAGTTTCTTAAACTACATGGGTGGCTGGTTATAGAATTGAGAACATAAGTGAATTGAGTTATTATTAAGTTAATAATTCAAAGGCCCACCAACTGTTCCATTAGACATCTTGGTTTTATGATTCAAAACTGGCGAGGGATGGGGGTCATGGGTACAAAAGGAGTCTATTCAGTCACTTAGTCACCTCAACCACATTTGGTCTATATCGCAACTCCATTTACTTGCTATAGTGTCATAGCGTCACAGAGATGTACAGCACAGAAACAGACCTTTCAGTCCAATACATCTATGCTGACCAGATATCCCAACCTAATCCAGTCCCATTTGCCAGCACTTGGCCCATATCCCCCTCAGCTCTTCCTATTCATATACCTGCCCAGATGCCTTTTAAATGCTGTAATTGTATCAGCCTCCACCACTTCCTCTGGCAGCTCATTCCATACACATACCATCCTCTGTGTGAAAAGGTTGCCCCTTAGGTCCCTTTTAACTCTTTCCCCTCTCATCCTGAAACTAGGCCCTCTAGTTCTGGACTCCCCGACCCCAGGTACAAGACTGTATCTATTTACCCTATCCATGCCCCTCATGATTTTATAAACATCTATAAGTCACCCCTCAGCCTCCAACTCTCAAGGGCAAACAGCCCCAGCCTGTTCAGCCTCTCCTTATAATTCAAACTTTCCAACCCTGGCAACATCCTTGTAAATCCTTTCTGAACCCTTTCAAGTTTCACAGCATCCTTCTGATAGGAAGGAGACCAGAATTGTACGCAATATTCCAACAGTGGCCTAACCAGCATCCTGTACAGCCGCAACATGACCTCCCAACTCCTGTACTCAATACTCTGACCAATAAAAGAAAGCATACCAAATGCCTTCTTCACTATCTTATCTACCTGTGACTCCACTTTCAAGGAACTCTGAACCTGCACTCTAAGGTCTCTTTGCTCAGTAACACGCCTCAGGACCTTACCATTAAATATATATGATGTGGAGGTCCCGGTGTTGGACTGGGGTGGGCAAAGTTAAAAATCACACAACCCACAACACTCAGCTCCCCTTTCCCTTGCTCTCCCAACATCAACCTTCCTAGTGAAGACCTCAGGATGAAAATGCCATGCCCAAGGAGAGACTTGGAGAAAAAGTTTAAAACAACCAAGTCCATTGAATACTGAGCTTGATTTAAAAGCCTGGATGTCATTGGAGGAACGGTAAAAATGGACGGGTTTCTAACATTCAGCAGGGTGTTGGAGGGAAAGGCTGAGGTCGCAGGGGAAATGGGACTCTTCAGGGAAGATTGAGTTAGATTAAGAAATGCAAATGTGGGTACGATAGAGTTGAACCATGCTTAAAATAGACTGGTGTGCACACAGAGGGAGTGAAATAGGAAACCAAAACAGGCAACATACAGTAGACACAAATCAATACTGCACTGTTTGACTAGAAATGGCTTGAGATTAAACTTCTACTGAACACACTCATATTGTAAGGATATCTTACCCCTGGTGGAATGACTGCACTCGGTACAGGGATGACTCAGACCAGGAGATCTGATGAGGTTTAAGGTTCACCGAAGCAACAGTAGCGCTCGATTTCGCCTGTTGACCTCTGAGCTGGCAACTTCTGAAACAAGGGTTTGAATTGACTGAAAGGAGATGTGACTGGTGTAAAAAGATGTAGGGGGAGGGACTCACTGAGCCAGAGAGGGGAAATAAAACCACCATGATTGTACATTGGTGTTAGTTGCAAGGATTGTACCAAAGTGGTTAACTTTAGCCAGAAACCCAGACTTAACAGAAATCAGTCAAAAGGCTGCGGGTGCTGGAGATCTGAAGCAAAAAAACACAGAAAGTGCTGGAGAGACTCAGCAACTCTGTCCGGTAGCATCTGTAAAACAGTTAATGTTTCCAGTCTGATATGAGTCTGCTTCAGAACATTCTGAACTAGGGTCGCTGGACTTGAAATGTTAATCTCTGTCTCTCTCTCTCTGCACAGATGCTACCAGGCAGACTTCCTGAGTCTCTCCAGCAATTTCTGTTCCTGTGCGTCACGCAAAGATAACTAATCCCATCCCTCGAAAGATGCCGTACAGCGTCACAGTCAGAGATTTTAAGGCTGTCTGCGACGTTTGGTTACAGGTCAGTCCCTGCTCCACACACTTGGAATGAAGACTACATACCGGAACTGTGAGAGTTTTTACCTTGAACTGTTTGTTAAAGACATTTGTGCTAGCATTTCTTCCCAGTGTGGAGATTTGTGAATAAGATGACGCTGATGTCACCACTGATTTCACTGTCAGTGAGGGAGAAACATAATGTTTATAACACTTTCTGTGTTTGTTTGCTTTTGAAGATGATGTTTAGGAGAGAGAGAGAGAGAAAAAAAACCTTTCCATCTGAAAATACAAATTATCACAAAAGGGAGGTGAAAGGATCTCTGTCTCCTTAAACGCTCCGCGGTGATCCTGCCCCATCCTTAGACAGCACCTTTCCAATCCACAGTCATTCAGAAGGACAACAGCCTTGGCTACATTAGAACACCACCATTTTGCAAGTTCCCCTTTGAGCCACTCACCTCACTTGGAGCCGGATCTCCATTCCCTTCAGTGTGGCTGAATCAAAATCCTGGAATTCCCTCCCTAACGCCACTGTGGGTGTCCCCACTCTCTACAACAGCCCAGGAAGTCAGCTTAGCACTACATAGGGCCACATGGTGGCTCACTGGTCAGCACTGCTGCCCCATCACGCCAGGGACCCGGGTTCGATTCCAGATTTGGGTAACTGTCTGCGTGCAGTTTGCACATTCTCCCCGTGTCTGTGTGGGTTTCCTCGGAGTGCACCAGTTTTCTCCCACAGTCCAAAGACTGGTCAGGTGAATTGGCCATGCTAAATTGCCCATACTGTTCAGGGATATGTCGGTTATGTGCATTAGTCATGGGAAATGTAGAGTAATTGGGTAGGGGAATGGGTCTGAGTGGGATACTCTTCGGAGGGTCAGTGTGGACATGTTAGGCCGAAGGGCCTGTTTCCACACTTTAGGGATTGTATGATTCTGTTCTACATTCCGAAAAACAAGACAGACTGCGCGTTAAATTTTGGCGTTGCCAGGGTAAGCTCGTGTTCACAGTTGGATTTTAAAGTAACAAATGGCTTTCTTTTATGATTTCTAACTCCCCTCTCCTCCCACCAGCATTTCTTACCTCCTGCCTGTCAATGTCCTCCTCATCTTCCCTGCTGTCCGTCCATCTCATTCCTCTTCCACACTCATTCCCATCTGCTTGTCCCTCTCCATATCCCTTCCCCCGACACCCCACTGGTAGCCCGCCCTCACCACCCCCATTTGACGTGGCGGTTGAGATTGTCTGTGTGTTGCTTTGGGTAAAGTAGCCATGTTTGAATTTGAACAGAAGTCAAATGTTTTTGGGAAAGGGAGACTTGCTTCTGTACCTTTCACAACCTGTGGATGACACAATGCACTTTGCCACCAATGGCCCCACTGTAACAGTGTAGGGCTTACAGCATCCCAAATTAACATAGCAAGCTCCCACAGGCAGCAATGTACAATAGTCAGACATTCCCTTTTGTTTTAACCCAAAGATAACCACAGAGAACACCATGCTCCTTAGAATCCCCACAATGTATATACAGGCCCATTGAGTCTGCACTGACCCTCCAAAGAGCAACCAACTCCCCCTGCCCTGTTGCTATAACCATACACTTCCCACGGCTAACTAGCCTGCGTATTCATGGATATTATGGGATAATTTCCCATGGCCACTCCACCCTAACCTGCACATCTTTGGACTGTGAGAGGAAACCCACGAAGACACGGGGAGAATGTGCAAACTCCACGCAGATAGTTGCCTGAGGCTGGAATCGAACCGGGGTCCCTGGCTCTGCCAGGTAGCAATGCTAACCACTGAGCCATCTTGGTGGAGAAAACACCATATGATCTTTTGCATTCAAATAGTATTGTTACACTCCGCATCAAAAGATGGGCAGCTCTAACAATATAGCCCTCCATCAGCAGTGCACTGTGGGGACAGCTGAGAATGACAGTGACTCAGCGGTGAGAGTGCTAACCTTGAATACAAAGTTAAAAATCACACAACACCAGGTTATAATCCAACAGGTTTATTTGGAAGCACTAGCTTTCAGAGTGCTGCTCTTTCATCAGGTGGTTGTATACATTCAAGATTGGTTAGACAAGATGTTAATCTGCAGGCGAGTCAAGCTTATGGTCAGGAAAGTGGTGTTAAGGACCTAACCAGCTAAGCTTGGATCTTTTATCAAAGCTGTCAAATGGTCCCCTCCTGATGGTGTTCCTTGTGACTTTTATAACTGAGTCTTGCCAACATGTAGCATTTTTAACGTTAGCTGAAGACATCAACCATTCTAAAACCGCTGTGCCTCAAAGGTGACAAATTGATTGATACCCAGTCAGTTTGTTCTGTTTTGTGTGTGTCTGTGTATGTGTGAGTGTGTGTGTGGTGTATGTATGCGTGTGCATGTGTGTATGTGTGAATGTGTCTGTGACTCTTGGTGTGTGAGCGTGTGTGTCTGTGTGTGTCTGTGTGTGTGTCTGTGTGAGTGTGAGTGTGAGAGTGTCTGTGTTGTGTGAGTTTGTTCTTGTGTGAGCGTGTGTCGGTGTGCATGTGTGAGAATGTGCCTCCCTCGCTGTGTGTGTCCCTCCCTCGCTGTGTGTGTGCTTGTCCCTCCCTCGCTGTGTGTGTCCCTCCCGCGCTCTGTGTGTCTGTGTCCCTCCCTCGCTGTGCGTGTCCCTCCCTCGCTGTGTGTGTGCTTGTCCCTCCCTCACTGTGTGTGTGCGCCTCCCTCCCTCCCTCGCTGTGTGTGTGCGTGTCCCTCCCTCGTAGTGTGTGTGTGTGTGTGTGTGTGTGTGTGTGTGTGTACCTCCCTCGCCCTGTGTGTGTGTGTGTGTCCCTCCCTCGCCCTGTGTGTGTGTGTCTCCCTCCCCCTGTGTGTGTGTGTGTGTGTCTCCCTCGCCCTGTGTGTGTGTGTCTCCCTCGCCCGGTGTGTGTGTGTGTGTTTGTGTCTCCCTCGCCCTGTGTGTGTGTGTGTGTGTGGGTGGGTGTGTCTCTGTGTATGGTGTGTGTGTGTGTGTGTGTGAGGGGGGGTGGGTGTGTCTGTGTGTATGGTGTGTGTGTGTGTGTGGGTGTGTCTTTGATCACCATTTCCTGTTCTGCAGGTGCAGCTTGAATACAGTGTTTGAATAGGGAGTGTGAGGTTATCTTGACTCTTGCCTCAGTCTGCTTCGCGTTAATGGGTTGAGTCAATTCTGCATTTCCATCTGTGAGGGGCCTGTGATCACCTCCCAGTGGATGGGGAAGGTGCACCTTTCCTGATGCTGCCCTGCTGTCGGTTTGACCTCCAGCCCCAACTGCAGTACACATGCCTCCAGTTAACCATTGAATTGTGGAATCCCTACAATGTGGAAGTAGCCCATTAAGTCCATACTGACCAGCATCCCATACCCCCTGTCCTATTCCTGTAACCCTGCATTTCCCCATGACTAACCCACCCAGCCTGCACATCCCTGGACATCATGGGACAATATAGCATGGGCTAATCCACCCTAACCTAGACTGCGGGAAAGAAGCAGAGGAAACCCACTGGGGAGACAGTTTCCATCTTTTGCTTTGGTCACCATCTCTGGCTGGGTCAGTTTCTTCTTGAACACTGCGACCTTTTGTTGGAGACAGAAATAGAAACAGAAGTTTCTGGAAAATCTGAGTGGGTCTGGCAGCATCTGGAGAGAGAAACATCAGGGTGAACGTCTCAGGTCCGGTGACCTTTCCTCAGAACTCCTTCAGACGACCCAACTCGACGCAGTAGGGGAAATTTAAAAAAAAAAAAATCAGTTTTTGAAAAGAAAAGCAGTAGTGGTTGGAAATGAAAGCCCTGTTCCAGGCTCCATTTCGAGGATACGTGGGACCGTCATTCACAAGTTTCATCGGTTGAGAAATCTGCCCGTCACCGTGCCATCCCACTCCCTCCTCGATGACATCAACTGCCCCTACCTCTGCCTGAGCTCCTCCCACTGCTGAAAACCCTTACCTTTAGACTTGTGCATTGGAAAGGTCTCCTGGACGGCCCTAGCATTGATTGGTCGATTTATTGTCACGTGCACATAAGTACAGTGAAAAGTGTTGTTTCTGAGCAGTGCAGAAGTGAGCAAGAACACACAGATCATAAGGTGACAAAAAGACTTAGACAGAGGCACCCAGGTTATGTTGCACAGGGCGTGCGCTAGGCAAGATCAACATTAACCAGATCAGCATGGCCTGGAGAGTCCATTCATCTGTCCAATAACAGCTGGGGAGAAGCTGTTCCTGAACCTGTTGGTGCGAGTGTTCAGCTTTCTGTATCTCCTACTGAAGGAAGAGGTTGTAGGAGATCATTACTGGGGTGCGATGGGTTTTTGCTGATGTTGACGGCCTTTCCGCAGCAGGGAGCTGTGTAAATGGAGTCCATGGATAGAAGGTTGCCTTCTGTGATGGTCTGGGCTGTGCACACCACTTTCTGTAGTTTCTTACCGTCCTGGGCAGAGTGGTTGCCATGCCAGGCCGTTATGCACCTGGACAGTATGCTCTCAATGGTGCATCTATCGAAGTTGGTGAAGGTCCTCCTGGACGTGCTGAATTTCCTGAGCCGCCTGAGGGAGGAGAGGTGCTGTTGTGCCTTCTTGGCCATCGCATCCATGTTGGAAGTCCAGGACAGATTGCCAGTAATCGTCACTCTGAGGAACTTGAGCCTCAGCTCCGTTGATGTAGCTGGGTGTGTGTTCTCTATCCTTTTGTAAAGTCGAGACCATACAACGCTCTGCAGCTCAGGTCCTGTTCGTCCCTCAGCCCCTGCGCTCGCTACCTGCACTGACATGAACTCTGCAATTTTGCAATAAGTTCCTTGCTTGCCAATCCCCTCAATCTCACCCCTACCCACTCCAAAATCTGCATTCTCCTCAACTTTCACAGCCTCTCCCCCAATATTGCCGGCATTCTTTCTGCAGTACCTGACCACAAATGTGGAATCCCGATGGTGCAGAAAGAGTCAATTCGGCCCATTGGGTCGGCACCACCCCTCCGAAGAGCGTCCCAAGCAGACAGGGGGCGAAAGCACAATCTCATCACAGACAGTCACCCGAGGCTGGGATTGAACCCGGGTCCCTGGCGCTGGGAGGCAGCAGTGCTAACCACTGAGCCACCATAATATCCCTCCAATAAAGTCCCTGCCACCTCTTTCACATGATTTGCTCTGTTATGGTGACCCCATAAAAGCTGACCACGCTTTCAGTTTGTTCTCTCCACCTTGTAAGTTCACATCATTCCAGCCCCTTGTCAAACCTTGCTCACACAAGTGCATAAAGGCAGTCAAGGAGGCATATGGCATGGTTGCCTTCACCGGTCAGGGTGCTGAGTATAAAAACTGGTCAGTCATTTCTCAGTTGTATAGAACTTTAATTCGGCCACGTTCAGAATATCATGTACAGTCCTGGTCATCACACTACCAGAGGATGTGGAAGCTTAGGAGAGGGTACAGAAACAGTTTACTGGGATGTTGCCCAGTTTGGAGGTTATTAGTTATGAGGAGAGATCGGGTAAACTTGATTTGCTTCCCCTTGAACTTCAAACGCCAAGGGGCAACCTGATAAATGTTTACAAAGCTGCGACAAGCATGAACAGAATAGATAGTTAGAGTCTCTCTCCCCCGCTCCCCACCCACCCAGTGGAAATGGCAATTACTGGGGGACATGGAGTCATAGAGTCAGAGAGATGTACAGCACGGAAACAGACCTTTCGGTCCAACCTGTCCATGCCAACCAGATATCTTGCCCCTCATAATTTTGTAAACCTCTATAAAGTTACCCCTCAGCCTCCGACGCTCCAGGGAAAACAGCACCAGCCTGTTCAGCCGCTCCCTATAGCTCAGATCCTCCAACCCTGGCAACATCCTTGTAAATCTTTTCTGAGCCCTTTCAAGTTTCACATCTTTCGGATAGGCAGAAGACCAGAATTGCATGCAATATTCCAACAGTGGCCTAACCAATGTCATGTACAGCCGCAACATGATCTCCCAACTCCTGTGCATAGGTTTAAGGTAAAAAGGGGTAAATTTTAAAGGAGGTGTGAGAGGCAGGTGGTAAGTGCCTGGAATGTGCTGCCAGAAGGGGTGATGGAGGTGGATACAATTGCAATGTTTAAGAGGCACTTGACAACTAACATGAGCAGGTGGGGAATGGACGGATATGGACCGCGTAGAGGCAAAAGATTTTTGGTTTAGAAGGGCATCACGTTTCGGCTCAGTCATATCGGGTCAAAGAGCCTGGACTGTTCTTGAGCGAAATCACCTTGTGAAGTATCTTAGGATGGTTTCCTCATGTCAATGGTGCTGCAAGCCCAATACAGAGCCAACGCCAAAAGTCTCTGACTGACACCTGGTGGCTAAGGTTGGCCCTGCACCACCCCTCCCTTGGAAAGCCCTCTGTGGTAATTATGGTCAGGTCAAACCTTGCGCTGCTCTCTCAACCTTTTCACAATGTCACATATGGGCAGGGTCTGTGAGGGAAGAATAACTCGCATCAATCTAGAGTAGTGTTTTGCTGCTGTTGTCAATTCTGGAAATGATCAGTCGATTTGCCAAGTCCCTTCATCTTCCATTTCTCATCGATCACCCCCCACCCTACCCAACCCCACCCCTCCCCCTCCCCCACCCTGCCAGCCCCTGTGCTGTCATCAACCTTCTCAGTTTTCGGAAAATAGTAAACCTTTGACACTAGGATGCCACAGAGGGAAATGGATCATGCTGGGCTGGACTTGAATCCGATTTGATGTTTTACCAGTGGAGGCTCACTAAAAATTTTAATTATTTTAGTCAAGCCCCTGTGCTGTCACCAACCTTCTCAGTTTTCGGAAAATAGTAGACCTTTGACACTAGGATGCCACAGAGGAAAATGGATCACGCTGGGCTGGACTTGAATCCGATTTTATGTTTTACCAGTGGAGGCTCACTAAAAATTTTAATTATTTTAGTCAACTGATTGGACAACTGACCTCCATGACAGTTGAGACATGAATCCAGACCTTCTTGCCCAGAGGCAGGTAAAGTACCACCACACCGCAAGGCCCTCTGAGGCCTGTGATGGGTCCAATTCATTCTGGTCCTTGTTCATGACCCCACAATAGAAACTGCTCCCACTGCCCTGAATGAGCGGCCTCACAGTGATATTCACTCGCACTTTCACCCCCTGGTGACCCCTCCACTACTTTCATCTTACCAACCTACAACATATCTCTTCTGAATCAAGTGGGACCTGACCTCTTGTCGCGCACATTCCCCCCCCCCCCCGGCTCTGAGGCAGTGACACTATTACTGAGCCATTTTCTATAGCTTAGTCTGCTGCTTGACCAATTCCTAGTCGACTGAGTCACGATCTGTCCCCATTGGGAAGGTCAAAGACTATAGGGCAGTCCACTCTGTATTTGGAAATATCAATTAGTTAGATTTAACATTTGAGCCAAGGATTCACATGGACAAGATTCTATGGATGAAAGCTGAGTTACATTTATACAAGTGCAATCTGAGATATATAATGGAGACTAATCCTCCACAATCCATGCATCTTATCAATTTAACTATAATATCATTCTCTGCCCCTCTGCTTCCCACCCCCTGAGCTAACAGATCCTGATCATTGCTCGGTTCTGTAGTGACAGACACAATATACAGACTGCTCAGCCTAGTCATGAAACTTGAAAGGGTTCAGAAAAGATTTGCAAGAATGCTACCAGGGTTAAAGGGTTTGAGCTGTAGGGAGAGGCTAAATAGGCTGGGGCTGTTTTCTCTGGAGCGTCAGAGGCTGAGGGGTGAGGCTTATAATATAATGAGGGACATGGATAGGTTGAATAGACAAGGTCTTTTCCCCAGAGTTGGGGGAGTCCAAGATTAAAGGGCACATTTTTAAGGTGAGAGGGGAGAGATTTAAACAGGACCTAAGGGGCAACTTTTTCACACAGATGGTGATGCGTGTATGGATTGAGCTGCCAGAGGAAGTGGGGGAGGCTGGTACAATTACAGCATTTGAATGGCATCTGGATGGGTATATGAATAGGAAGGGTTTCGAGGGATATGGGCCAAATGTTGGTAAGTGAGGCTAGATTAATTTAGGATTTCTGATTGGCACGAGCAAGTTGGACCGAAGGGTCTGTTTGCATGCTATACAGCTCTATGACTCTACATGCTTACACTGTGGCCCCTAGTTCTGAACTCCGTGCCTTCAGAAACACCCTTCCGGTATCTCCCCTTCTCCCTTTGATGGACCCGTTCTGCTTCCACTCTCCTCCTACACTTTGCATACACTTGGCCTCTTCATGACTCTATGACTATAAAGCTTTAGCAAAGACCTATAGCTTCTTTCATCAAGGTGTTCTTTCCAGCCAATGGAATAGTTTAGGCATTAAAAAAATAGACTTTAAGTATCAACATCATACTTAATAATTTTCCAATCTGAACACTTCCTTCCAAGTCCTTTAGCCAGGCAGTCATGACATGGATGTTTTTCAGCACAGCCAACCCTTTTTAAACTCCTTTTACTCCTCATTATCACCACTCCAATGTCTCTATCTGGTGGCTCAGCGGTTAGCACTGCTGCCTCACAGCGCAAGCGACCCGGGTTCAATTCCAGCCTCGGGCTACTCTCTGCATGGAGTTTGCTCATTCTCCCTGTGTCTGCGTGGGTTTCCTCCCACAATCCAAAGGTGTGTGGGTTAGGTGGATTGGCCTTGCTAAATTTCTCTGTAGCGTCCGGGGCTGTGTAGGTTGGGTGGGTTCGCCATGAGGAATTGTGGGTTACAGGGTTAAGTCTGGGTGAGATGTTCTTCGAAGCGTTGGTGTGAACTCGATGGGCTGAATGGCTTGCTTCCTCACTGTGGGGAGTCTATGATTCTTTCTTCCCTTGCTCACTAGCAACCATCCTTTCATCTACCTATGCTTTTTTTCTCTTTCTTCCTCTTTCTCTCTCCGAACTCTGTCAGCACCTGTCGGCTCAGTCCTTTCCCTCAGCCCCCTGTCTGTAGCTATCCATTCTGAAGAAGAGTACGGAGCTTGAAACATCAACTCTGCTCTCTCGCTGTCCACAGATGCTGCCAGTTCTGACTTTTTCCAGTGGTTTCTACTTCTCATGTTTCCGTTTTGAAATGTGGCCGTTGTTTTAGTGTACGGAAACCTGAAAAACAATCCGCAACACTACACAGACTGCACTGTGGCAATAATCTGACAGTTTGTTTTTATGTGGGAGATGTCGATTAAAGGATACATATTTTTCAGGGCAATGGAGGCCGACTGCCCTACTATTTAAAATGGCGGCAGAGACTTGGTGATCACTAGCCCGTGACCGTCCCAAAGTGGGGGAGGAGCGTCCGGGAAGGCACGGAGCACCTTGAGACTTGCCATTGGGAAAAGTGGAAGCCGGGAGCAAACAGGGAAAGGAGCATGCTACCACACCCACACCCCCTTCCCATGACCACCTTCTGCCCAGTGTAACAGAGCCTGCGGTAGGCCCATCGGTCTGTGCAGCCACCTACAGCCTCCCCCTGAGAGTGGGAGGGAGTCAGCCTTGTCTGTGAGGGACTGCCAACGATGACGATGGTTCAGAACAGCATGTGACATCTTCTTTATCCTCTTGAGAGGAGAGACGGAGCCCTGTTCCGACATCCCATCAGAAAGGTTCAGCCTTGAGAGGGGTTATTAATTCAGTCGTGGGATCTCAGTATCATCGCCGCATTTGATCATCCTGAATAGCCCTTGGGAAAGGCGACCCACCTCCTTGAACTGTGCCTATCCGTCTGGTGTGAATTGTCTGCAGTGGTCTGGCACAACTGGTCTGGCGTAGATTGCAAGAAGTTTCACAGACGCCCACCCAGGATCACACGGTACTGAAGAGTCCCTTCAGCCCATCAATTCTGTACTGCCAAAACACACACAATTACCAACACTACTCCCACTTTCCCGCACTAGGCCCACAGCCTTGAATGTTAAACTCCCAGGCACTTTGTTCTGCGAGGGGCTTTTGAAACAAGGTGCCCTCACAATTTTTAAAACGTACTTGATTGAGCACTCAAAATTTTTAAAATTTATTTCAAAAATATATTTTATTCATAAAATTATTTTGATATCTACACAATTGATGATGCCATACATACGTATATACTCCATTTTTTAACATGCAGAGATCGGAATTACTCATTCGTATATACAAGTCTGTACATTGACCATCCAGATATTTAGCTGAGGCGTCAGCGGAGCCTGATTACTGCGCGGGCCCCCTGTTCTTCTTAGGCAGGCAGATGTTACACGGTGGTCTTTCCCCACCACGCCTTAGTGGCAGCTGGCCCAAGCTTCAGCGCATCCCTCAACACATATTTCTGGACCTTGGAATGTGCCAGTCTGCAGCACTCAGTCGGGGTCAACTCCTTCAGCTGGAAGATCAGCAGGTTTCGGACCACCCAGAGAGTGTCCTTCACCGAGTTGATGATCCTCCAGGCACAGTTGATGTTCGTCTTGGTGTGCGTCCCGGGGAACAGGCCGTAGAACACGGAGTCCCGCGTCACGGAGCTGCTCAGGATGAACCTCGGCAAACACCACTGCCACTCAAACTGTCATAACATATGGGCCAGGAAGTAAAATAGACGAGATACGGGTGCTAGGTTTCTGGGGGCATGGTGGCTCAGCACTGCTGCCTCACAGTGCCGGGGCCCAGGTTCGATTCCAGCCTTGGCTGACTGTCTGTGTGGAGTCTGCATATTCTGCCCGTGTCTGTGTGGGTTTCCTCCCTTGGATGTGCACATTAGGTGGATTGGCCATGCTACATACCCCATAGTGTTCAGGGTCATGCAGATGAGGTGTGTTAGCCATACAGTGTGAGCCTGGGTGGGATGCTGGTTGAAGACTCATGATGGGCCGATTGGCCTCTTTCTGCACTGTGGGCTTTCTTCCTTAAAATACTTTAGCGAGGCAGATGGCTTTTTCTCCAGCAAGTGGTACTAATTGTTACGGTCTTCTTTACTGGGAGCTAACTTTCAATTTCTGATTTATCAGTTGAAATTACATTTCACTAACCTCTGTTGGGGATGGAGTGCATGGACTGGGGCCTCTAGAATACTCCTCCAGTGATTCTCCCACTGGGCCACCAGCCAATCTTTGGGAGTGGAACTGTGCGACAATTCCAGTTTATCTGAAAACTCTGTGCCAATATAAACCTATTTCTGATGATTCATGTTGCCTTTAACAAGACTTTGTTGCACATTAACCAGGAAGGAGAGGTGCTTTCAGAGGGTCTTGGGGCAGCTGGCAGTTTGGAATGGGAATGCTTGACAGCGATGTTTCTTCTACTGTTAGCAGGTCCACATACGTCTTCTCTGTTGGATTTCGGAGCAGGGGTAGGACATATGGCCCTTTGAACTTGCATGGCCATTCCATAAGGGTGGCTCAGTGGTTAGCGTAGCTGCCTTGCAGCATCAGGGACCTGGGTTCGGTTCTAGCCTCAGGTCTCTGTGTGGACTTTGCACATTCTCCCCGAGTCTGAGTGGGTTTGCTCCAGTTTCCTCCCAAAGATGTGCTGGTTAGGCGGTTGACCATGGGGAAAAGTCCAGGGGTGTGCAGGTTAGGTCGGTTAGTCATTGGAAATGCAGGGCTCAGGACTAGGGTGGGATGTCCTTCAGAGGGTCAGTATGGACTTGATGGGCTGCATGGCCTGCTTCCACACTGTTGGGCTCCAACATCTGATTGTTGCCTCAAAATGTGCCCTGATATCTTTTGGCACCCTTCTTAGTCAAATGTGTGTCTAGCTCTTCTTTGGAAATATTCAACTATCTGGTCTCCATTGCTCTCTGGGGATGGGGATTCCATGCCTTCAGTGTCTGCTGGAGCAGTTACTAATTTCAATAGATTAAGTTTTGGTTGAGGGATTGTGGGCCAAAGGCAGGTTTGGCCGTGGATCAGTGGACAGACTTGACGGACTGAATGGCCTCCGCCTGTTGCCCTGTTTCTAAACAGGAGACCTCTTACTTTGAAGCCACGTTCCTTTGTTCCCATCTCCTTCCACAGGGCAAATACGCTCTTCAGCATCCGGCCTGGGCTGCCCTGACAGTGTGGGGCAATGAGTCGAAAAGTGTGGGGGCGCTGGAAAAGCACAGCAGGTCAGGCAGCGTCCGAGGAGCAGGAGAATCGGCGTTTTGGGGCATAAGCCCTTCACTAGCTCAGCAGTGGACCAGGTTTTAAGGTGTAGCTTTTGATGGAAGTGAGGCGGGGTAAAATTTCATTCTGGACATCTCATTTTGCTCGATAGTAAATGTCAAGGAGTGGGGTTGGGTGGAGTTCACTGAGAGACCCCTTGAGCTGACCCTGCATCTTGTACGTTTTGGTCACATTGTCTCTCAGAGGCAACCTGTAGTCTTACATGCAGTCACGTAGGCCAGGCCACCAGGTGAGCACACATTCTCTGAAGTGCTCTGCATGCAGTGGTGTCTTTTCTTTAGATTAACAGCCACGCAGAACAAGGTGGGCACGATATTCCTACAGCTGTTCAACCAAATTCAAAATTCCTATAATTGGTTTTCTAATCCCCGTGTGGCTAAGTTTCCTCCCTGTCTCTGCAAACTCCGACAGCCGCGCAAATCATCAAATCCCAGCTTGGGCGTACTTTCCTTTCATTCCTTCAAGGGAATCAGGGTATTGCTGGTTAGGAGAAAGTGAGGATTGCAGATGCTGGAGATCAGAGTTCAAAGGTGCTAGAAAAGCACACGAGGTCAGGCAGCATCGGAGCAGCAGGAGAATCGGCGTTCCGGGTATCAGCTCTGGTTAGGCCAGCATCTATCGCCCATCCCAGAGAACAGCTGAGAGTCAACCACATGTATGGAGTCACATGTACACCAGACTAAGTAAGGATGGCCGTTTCATTCCCTACAGGACATTAGTGAGCCTATCTTTGAATCCCGAAACATCCCGATTTCATCCCCTTACCCATGGTTCCGCTGACTTGCCCCTGGAGTTCACCCTCCCTCCACCTCACTGCCTCTCCCTCTTAAAGACACCTCTTGAAACCTGCCTCCTTGACCAGGGATTTTGCCATCTCCACCAATATCTCAGTATCTTGCATGGTATCAAATGTTCCCTCATGGTGCTCCTGTGATATGTATTGAGGACATTTCCCCATATTAATGCTGTTTCATTAACACAAGTTGTTCATGCTGCTTCCCTTTCCTAGAGATGCTACACTATAACAATGCACGACCAAGCCTGAGCCTATACAATCCTTACATTGTGGAAACAAGCCGTTTGGCCCAACAAGTCCATGCCTACCTTACAAACAGTATCCCACCCAGACCCATTCCCCTACGTTTCCCCCAAATGGTGCACCTAACTGACACATCTCTGAACGCTATGGGGAATTTAGCACAGCAAAATCACCTAACCTGCACATCTTTAGACTGTAGGAGGAAACCCACGCAGGGAGAACATGCAAACTCCACACAGTCAGGCACTCGATGTTGGAATCGAACCCGGGTCCCTAGCATCATGAGGTAGCAGTGCTAACCACTGAGCCACCGTGCTATCCAATAAGTGCCATTGTTGCATTTGCCTTCCTCACTACTGACTCAACTTACAAGGCAATTGCACCGTAAGAGGCCCCCTTGAACCTCTTTATATTTTTTATTTATTTAACCTATTTTTCTGAATCAACCCATTCAGAGATCTTACCACACGCCTTTGGAGCAGGTGGGACTTGAACCCTGGTCCAGGAGGAGGGACGCTACTGCTGCCCCACAAGAGGGCCCTCTAGTGGAGCAGACCCAAAACTTCTTGACTTTTTGTCTCTGGAGCGTCGGAGGTTGAAGGGTGACTTTTTGGAAGTTTGTGAAATCATGAAGGGTATAGATAAGGTAAATGGCAGGTGCCTTTCCCCTAGAATGAGGGAGCTTCAAAACAAGGGGGGCATATTGTTAAGGTGAGAGGAGAAAGATTTAATAAAGACATGAGGGGTAACAATTTTTATACAGAGAGTGGTTCGTGTGTGGAATGAACTTCCAGAGGATGCGTTACATTTATAATGTTCAAAAGCCATTTAGATAATTTCACAAATAGGGAAGGTTTGGAGCGATATGGGTCAGGAACAGGCGGGTGGGGTTATGGGCTGGTTTGGACCGAAGGGTCTGTTTCTAGTGCTTTACAACTCTATGACTGTACGACCCATATGCTGTTTCTATCCATCTGTTCTCCTCCTGTTCACGTGGCTATCAAGATACACCTTAAACGTTGCTAAGCTGCCTGCTTCCACCAGCTCCACTGACAGTACCTTCCAGTCAGCCAGCACCCTCTGTATGAAGCATTTTTCTCGAAACTCTCACCTTGAACTTGTGCCCTCTTATAGTCAACCCCTTGACCTTGGGGGAAAAAAACCTCTGACTATCCAGAGACCAGGGTTCCCAATGCTACCCTGGCCAATTAACTCAAAATGCAGTTTTATAAATGGAAGATGTCTTCCAAAACAGAACACGATTCCAATCCGAAGAATTTTGCAGGTTGTTGAGATCTCAAGCCTCCCGGAGATTCAGCAGCAGTATAGTCAAAGAGACATTGAACAGCAAGACTTCAGACTGGTGTACAGTTAATGAATAATGCATTGTCAATATTGATCCACTAAAAGCCCACAGCCTGCTCTGATCTTCGATACTGTTGGACTGGGCACCTGTGCAGTTATGGAGCTGCTGGGGATATTGCTCGTTGCCTGCTCCTTGCTGCCTCTCACTGAACAAAAAACCTCGTAAGTATCGACTTTCACTACTTGAACTGAGCAAAGCCGCTGTACAGTAATGTCTGACAACCTCACAGTTTAGTTAGCACCAAGGCGAAGGGCAACGAGTTTTATTGAACATTCAAGATGTGACCTTGTGGAATGATTTAGTGCGGACTGGAAAAAAACATTATGACGTTCAAACTTCTGTTAACGCTGACGCTCTGAGTTTTAGGGGAAAAACACAGAGGCGGGATGCAGAGAATTGCACAGAACGTACAGGAGATAAACAGGCCATTCAGCCCAACTGCCATAGTGTGCCGTTAATGCTCCACACGTGTCTGCTCCTGTTCTCTTCACCCTATAAATGTATCCATCCATCCCTTCCCACCTCCTTTATTTATCCAGCTTTCTCTAAAAGGCTTCCATCTCAATGTGTGGCAGCCAATCACAGAGGTCTGCAGCACAGAAATAGGCCCTTCGGCCCACCATATCTGTGCTAGTCGGAAACAACCACCTAACTAGTGCCACTAGAGAAGCTTCCCCTGATTTCCTTTATTGAATTGACTTGCCTCTATATTATATTTACAGTCCCTAGCTCCAGTTTCCCTCAAAACTAGAACCACTTTCTCCACTTTTTGCCTCATCAGGCCCTATCATATCTTAAAGACCCTGATTAAAGTTATAGAGTCAGACATCACAGAAACAGAGCCTTCAGTCCAACCAGTCTATGCCGACCATAATCTCAAACTGAATTAGTCCCACCTGCCTGCTCCTGGCCCATATCCATCTAAACCTTTCCTATTCATGTACTTATCCAAGTGTCTTTTAAACATTGTGATTTTACCTGCATCCACCACTTTCTCAGGAAGTTCATTCCACACACGAACCACTCTCTGTGTAAAACATTGTCCCTCGTGTTTTTCTTAAAAGCTTTTTCCTCTTACCTCCTCCCTTCACTTTGTGAGAGAAAAATCTTCCAGCCCATTCAATATTTCGTAAAGGTGTAAAGCCTCAGTTTCGGTATCGCCCTTGCAAATATGTTTTGCATCCTCATACGTGTCTTATGGTCGCTTCTGACTTTCAATCAATGGTATCATCACTACCTGTGAGACAGAAATTCTGGGTTCACGTCCCACTCGGGATTTGATAGCCAGGGAGGTCATGTTCACGACATGGCTAAAGACCATTGAGAGGTAAGTCCTTCTAGCATCAAGCAGTAGCATCATTTGAATATGTGAGTGATTCCTGGCTGGCTGCTCTCATTCATTTCCTCCACCACTGACATGCACAAGGCTCTTCTTAAAGCACCTTCTAAAACCATCACCTCTACCCGCTGGTCTCCTTCCTATCGGAAAGATGTTGTGAAACTTGAAAGGGTTCAGAAAAGATTTACAAGGATGTTGCCAGGGTTGGAGGGTTTGAGCTGTAGGGAGAGGCTGAACAGGCCGGTGCTGTTTTCCCTGGAGCGTCGGAGGCTGAGGGGTGACCTTATAGAAGTTTACGAAATTATGAGGGGCATGAATAGGGTAAATAGACAAGGCCTTTTCCCTAAGGTGGGGGAGTCCAGAACTAGAGGGCATAGGTTTAGGGTGAGAGAGGAAAGATATAAAAGGGACTTAAGGGGCAACTTTTTCACGCAGAGGTTGATGTGTGTATGGAATGAGCTGCCAGTGGAAATGGTGGAGGCCGGTACAATTGCAATATTTACAAAGCATCTGGATGGGTATATGAATAGGAAGGGTTTAGAGGGATATGGGCTAAGTGCTGTCCAATGGGATTAGATTAGATTAGGATATCTGGTTGGCATGGACGATTTGGACTGAAGGATCTGTTTCTGCACTGTATGACTCTACGACTCTATGACAAGGGGAGCCGATACATGGAGACACCACTCACCTTCCTGATGTGAAAATATATCTCTGTTCCTTCATTATTCCTGGAATTGCCTCCCTAATGGTGTTGTGGGCGACATACAGCAGCGATTTAAGAAGGCAGCTGACCACCACCTTCTCAAGGGCAATAAACACTGACACCACCAGACGGACCCACATACCGTGAGAGAATTTTAAACAGCATTGGACCCTCTGCCATCATAATCCATTACTCCAGATTACAACACCCACATGAAACTGCATGTTGCCAAAGCTGCTCAGACTCCAGGGCGGGGGGGGGTTTTGGTTGGCCGAGGAGCATAAATCAGCTTTATTATTTTTATTATAGATTCCCTACAGAGTGGAAACAGGCCCTTCAGCCCAACAAGTCCACACCAACCGTCCGGAGAGTAACCCACCCAGACCCATTCCCCTACATTTGCCCCTGACTAATGTACTTGACACTATGGGCAATTTCGCACGGCCAATTCACCTGACCTGTACATCGTTTGGATTATGGGAGGAAACCGGAGCACCCGGAGGATACCCACGCAGACATAGCGAGAATGTGCAAACTCCACGCAGACAGTTGCCCGGGGTGGGAATCAAACCCGAGTGCCTGGCACTGTGAGGCAGCAGTGCTAACCACTGAGCCACCATGCCACCTTATTGCCAACAATATCAGGTTCAGTGCCCATTCTGACTGCTACAGGTAAGTAATTTTGAAACAAACTGTTTTACCTTAGCTGTAGTCTCCCGGGTTCGCCTTTACTCGGCCGCTGCTCCCACTCAAACATTGCCTTATTGCCAACAATATCAGGTTCAGTGCCCATTCTGACTGTGCAGCTCTGGGATCTGCCCCCTTGCCCTACCCATAGCGCTGTGGTTTGGATCTAGCTTCAGATCACAAACTCAAGAAAACAAAGTGCTTCTACATCCATTCATTTTCAATGACACGAAATATGATTGGATGAGGTGCAGTGCCGAGGGATTGATGAGCACACTCCAGATCTTTTAAGGGACAGCGTGATCACAACTGTTGCCCTTAAAGATGGATATTAAAGATAGCATTCTGAAGATGAACTCTCGGCCAATATATACCCTGCAAATAGGTGCAAAAGCAGATTACATGGTCCTTATCACAGATTGGAGAAAGTGAGGACTGCAGATGCTGGAGATCAGAGCTGACAATGTGTTGCTGGAAAAGCGCAGCAGGTCAGGCAGCATCCAAGGAGCAGGAGAATCGACGTTTCGGGCATGAGCCCTTCTTCAGGAATGAGGAAAGTCAGTCCAGCAGGCTAAGATAAAAGGTAGGGAGGAGGGACTTGGGGGAGGCAGGTCAGGCAGCATCCAAGGAGCAGGAGAATCGACGTTTCGGGCATGAGCCCTTCTTCAGGAATGAGGAACTTCAGTCCAGCACGCTAAGATAAAGGTAGGGAGGAGGGACTTGGGGGAGGGGCGTTGGAAATGCGATAGGTGGAAGGAGGTCAAGGTGAGGGTGATAGGCCGGAGTGGAGGTGGGGCAGAGAGGTCAGGAAGAAGATTGCAGGTTAGGAAGGCGGTGCTGAGTTTGAGGGATTTGA
>NC_057746.1:18111470-18121017 GCF_004010195.1 Chiloscyllium plagiosum | reverse complement strand
TTAGCCTGCTGGACACACTTTCCTCATTCCTGAAGAAGGGCTCATGCCCGAAATGTCGATTCTCCTGCTCCTTGGATGCTGCCTGACCTGCTGCGCTTTTCCAGCAACACATTTTCAGCCCTTATCACAGATTGCTCTGCGTTAACTGGCTTTTGTGAGTGTGGTGCTGGAAAAGCACAGCCTGTCAGGCAGTATCTGAGGAGCAGAAGAATCAAGGTTTCAGACATAAGCCCTTTGTCAGGATTGATTTCCCTTTTCCAAGCAATTAGACTCGTGAGTGTCTAGGGAGTGGATTACGCATCCCTTATTGAATAGGCACCAATGGTAGAGTGAATTGTCGTTCATGTTCACAGCGCACTGGGCTGCTGGCTGGGCCAATATTTATTGCCCAGCCCTAATAAGAATCTCAATGAGTCTCTCTCTATCACTCACTGCAACCCCCAGGTCATCTCCTCTGCCTTGAAGCTCTTCCTACCTGTCAATCTCCCTACCCACCGATCTGCTCCACCCTCCTCCCTGACCTATCACCCCCATCCCCACCCCCATCCACCTATTGTACTCTTTGCTACTTTCTCCCCAGCCCCACCCCCCCCCATTTATTTCTCCACTCTGGAGGCTCCCTGCCTCTATTCCTGATGAAGGGCTTTTGCCCGAAACGTTGATTTTCCTGCTTCTCCGGTGCTGCCTGACCTGCTGTGCTTTTCCAGCACCACTCTAATCTAAACCCCAGCCCTAATAACAGCCCATCCTGGAGGTGGTGGTGATGAGCTGACATCTTGAATTGCTCAAGCCTGGGGTCTAGGTATCATCCCACACTGGACAGTTTCATAACTTTGACCCATTACTTAACTCCCAGTTGTTACATGTTGTCAATTCTTCGTCCAAGAGATTAATGTGCGTAAGCCAAACAGAAAAGCTTCCTTTGACAGAACTAATATTAAAAAAAAAAGCTGTGATGCTGGATTTTCTGTGACGGTAAATCAGGGGTTATTTTCTTGCTTTGAGACCATTTTATCCTGCTAACATAAAGGGACGGTTTTATAATAACAATGGAGCATCACTGTGTCTTTTATTGGTTGAGTTGCATAAAAGAGCTCAGTTCCTCGCTGAGAATGAAGTCTGTTGAGTCGAAGTTTTGAGATCCACATGGCTTAAGCAGATTGAAGGAACGGCGATATATTTCCAAACCAGGATGGTGAGTGGCTCAAAGGGGAACTCGCTGGGGGTGGTGTTCCCTTGTATCTCCTGCCCTTGTCCTTCTAGTTGAAGGTGCTGTCTCAGCAGCCTTGGTGAGTTGCTGCAGTGCATGTTATAAATAATACTCATTATTGCTACTGACCCTCAGTTATGGAAGGTGTGAATGTTTATGAATGTGGGCTGATCAAGTGGGCTGCTTTGCCCTGGGTGGCGTCAAGCTTCTTGAGTGTTGTTGGAGCTGCAAGTGGAGTGTTTTTTGTTATTATTTACTCGTGGGATATGGGTGTTGCCGGCTGGACCCAGCATTTATTGCCCTGTCCCTAGTTGCCCCTTGAGAAGGTGAGGGTGAGCTGCCTTCTTGAAACGTTACAATCTGCCTGCTGTGGGTTGACCACAATGCCCTCAGGGAGGGGATTCCAGGATTTTGACCCAGCGACTGTGAATGAACAGCGTTATCTTTCCAAGTCAGGATGATGAGTGGCTTGGAGGGGAACTTGCAGGGGCTGGTGTTGTCATGTATCTGCTGCCCTTGTCCTTCTGGATGGAATTGATTGCCAGTTGGGAAGGTGCTGTCTGAGGAACTTTGGTAAATTTCTACAATGCATCTTGTAAACGATACACATTGCTGTGACTGAGCGTTGGTGGTGGAGGGAGTGGATGCTTGTGGATGAGGTGCCAATCATGCGGGAATTCCATCACACTCCTGACTTCTGTCTTGTAGATGGTGGAAAAGCAATGGAGAGCTAGAGGGTGAAGATACACAAGGGGCCAGAAAGCATTACATCCAACTAATTGGGAGAATAAGGATGGTGCTTAATTTCTCATCCATTTACTTACTTGAAAGGAGGTGAACAGATCGGTCAGGAAGATTGAAATACTGTTAGATAGGTCAGGCTCTAACTGGGCAGGTATGTGAAAGTGCTGATTTCCTGAATCAGTGTGCTGTGTTGACTTTCTTAGATACTTGATCACTGCTCCCAAAGTGGTTCACATTGGCATGAACGAGACGATCACTGTTCAAGTATTCAAGGCTCCCGCCAGTGTTGCCATCACTGTCTACTTTGAGGGACAATCAGGGGAATCACAGGATGTCCTACTGTCCCAGAGACATCAGGTCGACCTGAACCAGGCAAACAACTTCACCAAAGTTATCCACATGCAGGTAACTCGATTGTTGAGGGTTTTGGTTCACTAATGTGGGAAAACAGGGAGGCCTTTCAGCCCCTTGAACCCATTCTATCATCCAACTAGACCAAAGCCTCCGCTGCACTTCTCAATCCCATTCCAAGCCGGAATACAGTCTTCCTCCCTTCTCCATCCAGACCACTCATGATGCTGAAAAGCTGTCAGATCTCTTCTTAGCCTTCGTCCCTCCTCGGAGAACCATCACAACCTCTTCAACGTATCCACATCACTGAAGTTCCTCATCCCTGGAAACACGCTTGTAAACCTCTCCTGCATTCTCTGCAATGTGTTCCCATTCTTCCTACAGTGTGGCACCGACAACTGTACAGAATACTTCACCTGAGGTCTAATACGTGCCTTACAGAAACTCAACATAACCTCCTTGTTCTTGAAGCCTATGCCTCATTAATAACTCAGTATACTTATTAACTCTCCTGCCATTTTTACATACACACACACACGATATATATATCTCTGCTCCTACATACCCTTAAGAATTATGCATCATATTTTGCTTTGTTTGTCTGTGTTCTTCCAACTAAAATGCACCATCCCACTCTGCTATTTATCTGCCCATGCCACCAAACTGTCTATGTCTTTCTGGAGTTCTCACAGTTTACAATGCTTGAATCATCAGCAAAATTTTGCGACTGCCCCTCCACCCAAGATCAGAGTCGCTTATATATAAAAGTCAGTAAAAGTAAGAGACCCAGTGCTGAATGCTGGGTGCTGCACTACAGCCTGGAAAATGCCTGTTAGCTTCTACCTGTAAACTTCTGTTTCCTGCCAATCAGACTGTTTTGTATCCATTTTGCTCCTATTCATATTATTCCACAAGCTGTAATAATTCTCACCAGTCTGCCATTTGGTAGTGTATCAAACTCCACTTAAAAATCCACATGCACCACATCCACAGCGCTACACTCAGATATCCTTGATATTACCTCTTCAAGGAACTCCATTAAGTTAATTAAGGTCAACTTCTCCTTTAGAATTCCATGCTGGCTGTTCCTAATCAATCCACCTTTTTGCTATGCGGTGATGAATTCCATCCTGAATAACTGTACCTTGGAGTTTTCCCACCACGAAGATTTCCGTTGACCTTTGTGTGAAGAAATGTTTCCACGAATCACCACTGAACAGCCTAGCCTTAATTTTTAATGACTGTTCTGACTTTTGTCCCAGACACTCACCACCAGGTGAAATAGTTTCTCTCTTTCTGTCTACCCTGACAAATCCTTGAAACATTTTAATAGCCTCAGTTAGATCACCACGTAATCTTAATCAGATACAAGGAATCCCAAGCCTAGACTGCGCAAACTCTCCTCTTAACTTTTAACATCCCTGGAACTGTAAAGTTCCCAGCAGATTCATTAACAAATTGCTCTCGTAACTGTTGAAACAAATGTAAGAAAATGAATTGTGAGTTTTGTAAGGCTATATCATATCATCAGTGTCTGTCACTATTTTCATCCATTATCCAGTTGCACGATCAAATAGATTGTCATTAAAATTGATTAAATGTATCAATGCGGATTTCACCAGTTACCCCCATCCCCAGCTACATTCCCTGCAGGTGCACCCCCTCCCATTTATCTCTCAGCCCCCTTGGCCCACAAGTCTCATTCCTGATAGAGGGCTTATGCTCCAAATGTTGACTCTCCTGCTCCTCAGTCCAACATCAGCATCTCCAAATCTTGAACATCCTTAACCACCTTGTTGTTGGGAATGGTTGCATTGTGCAGTTGAGAGTGAGTATTCCCTAAAGTAACTCACAAAACTTTTATTTCCCAGGTTCTTCCAGAAAAGACCAGGCATTTGGACATTACCCATGAAACACATTATGCAGTGCTGGTGGCTGAAATCCCATTTAGTGTGACCCGAAAGACACGGATTCGACTGGCACCACGACCTTATTTCATTTATGTTATAACTGACAAACCCATCTACAAACCTCACGAAACTGGTAAGCAATTGCTCCAGATCAAACAGACCAATCATCCAGGCTTGCCTGCTCCGTACAGGGACAAAATAGTTATGTGAGCAAAGGGCATCTTCTGTGTTAATTCATTGTCGGTTGGCATATTGGCAACTGATCTAGTCTCAACACTTTTCACTGATAGAGTGCAGGAAAATTTGAGCCCGAATGTGTCACGTGTCATTGTCATACATGGAAGTTGTTTCAAATATGTGGCAAACGCAATCGCGAAGACTGGGGAGAAATACTGGACATAGTGAGGGCAAACAAACCTGCATGTTAACCTTAAGAGAATCCTGGTGTAAGACTCCCAAGTCCATTGAACTTCAGATTTCTGAAGCCTTTTTCTCTTTCGCCTCTATTCTTCCCACCAAAGTGCATAACCTCACACTTTTCCACATTGCGTTCCATCTGACACTTCTTTACGTATTCTCTTAGCCTGCCCCAGTACTTCTGCATGGACAGGCAGGAGGCTGGAAGAACACAGCAAGCCAGGCAGCATCAGGAGGTGGAGAAGTCAATGTTTCGGGTGTAACCCTTCTTGCCTGTCTGCCTCCTCAACACTACCTATCCCTCTACCTAACCTTGTGTCACCTGCATATTTAGCAACAATACCCTGATCATCCAGATCTTTAATGTATAATGTGATTAGTCCTGTTCTAATACAGACCTGTACAGAACTCCAACAGTCAACAGTTGCTGTCCTGAAAAAGACCCTTTGTCTCTACTCTCTGCCTTCTGCCAGTCAGCCAATCCTTTGTCAATGCAAGTACCTTGGCCCCGACACCATGGACACTTATTTTGCAGCTTCCTTGATTGTGAAATGCTGGAAATCACAATGAAAGCAGATTCAAGAGTAACCTTCTTTTATATCTAATACTTGATAGGAAAAGATTTAGGCAAATGAGACCCATTGGATAGCCCTATCAAAGAGCCAGCACAGGCATGATGGACCAAGTGGTCTCCTTCTGTACTGTGTCTAGATTAGAGTGGTGCTGGAAATGCACAGCAGTTCAGGCAGCATCCGAGGAGCAGTAAAATTGACGTTTCGGGCAAAAGCCCTTCATCAGGACTATGTCATTCTATAGAGTCTAGACATTAGTTTCACTTGATGGCAACAGGCAACCATAACCTGACCTTGGGGTCTCAACAGTTTGCAAGAGGAAATAATGGAGGGCTTATTGTTTCGATGGAGCTGATGCATTTTGATTCCCATTTCTGTCGTGCCTGGGGCTAAGTGTAGTTTCAGTTGCCTCTTGGGAAATCCAAGAGAGGTGAGACTGGTACCTTTATGACAGCAACGTTTTCAGAAGGATAAGAAATAAATGTTAGATCATCTTTGGGAGCTGTGCTGTTTCTGTGTGTACTTTCTTGGATTGGATTTCAAGGTTCCACCATTGATTGTAACCATTCCACTTGAAGTTAGTAACCTTGGAAAACCATGTTTCTTTTTCAGTACGATACCAAGTCTTTACACTTGATGAAGAGTTGAATCCCATAAGTACCACGGTTGTAATAGAAGTATCTGTAAGTGATGGTTTTGTACTTTCTTTCTTGATATAGTTCCATATTCTACCAACATTTACTGCATGAGGCATGGTGGCTCAGTGGTTAGCACTGCTGCCTCACAGCACCAGGGTCCCAGGTTCAATTTCAGCCTCGGGTGACTGTCTGCGTGGAGTTTGCACGTTCTCTCCGTGTCTGCGTGGGTTTCCTCCGGGTGCTCTGGTTTCCTCCCACAGTCCAAAGATGTGCAGGTCAGGTGAATTGACCATGTTAAATTACCCATAGTGCTAGGTGCATTAGTCAGAGGGAAATGGGTCTGGCTGGGTTACTCTTCGGAGGGTCGGTGTGGACTGGTTGGGCCGAAGGGCTGTTTCCACAAAGTAGGGAATCTAATCACTGCAGATATTTGGGTAAGTTTATCTAAGTATGGCCTATCTGCCAACAAATGCTCTTCCTCCCTATCATAGCAGTGGCTCAGTCTTTAGCACTGCTGCCTCACAGCACCAGGGACCCAGGTTTGATTCTACTCTCAGGCAACTGTCTGTGTGGATTCTCCCCGTGGCTGGGTGGGTTCCCTTCAGGTGCTCCAGTTTTCTTCCACGTCCAAAGATGTGCATATGTGGATTGACCTTGCTAAACTACCCCATAGTGTCCAGGGATGGGCTATCTAGGTGGGTTAGCCAAGGGAAATTCAGGGTTTCAGGGATAGGGAATAGAGGTGGGTTTGGGTGGAATGCCTTTGAGAGGATCAGTGTAAACTCAATGGACCGAATGGTCTGCTTCCATGCTGTAGGGATTCTATACCTCAGGTCCAAATTACTAAAAACGTATCAATACCTGGTCAGGATGAATGCTGTTCCCATGGATCCTGTTAGATCGGGGGTAATCCTGCACTCGCTGTGACACACACTTAGACATGTTAAAGAGAGTCTGACTGGTTCTATGGAGAAATTTACATGATCATCTTACTCTTTGCTTCATCAGTCTCTCAAATGAATCTGTTCACTTCCAAGTGCTATTCCGGTAAAGATCCTCCACACTCTATTGAAGTCCTTGACAATAGCATGGCGACATATGCACATACAGATTAGGAACGGCATTAGACAATTTGGACACTAGAGATTGGACAGAAACCCTTGAATTGTAACTTGAGGAGCAGTTTAGAATTAGAAACAGCTTCATTTATTGAAACAGATGAAGCTAATAGTAATGATTAATATCATTTTACCATGGAGCTTTGCAGCTGAATTTGCCCTCAAAAATACTTGATGTTTGCTTAAGTTTGTTTTAACTGCAATGAATGGCTGATGTGTGTCTTTTATTCAGGACTCCCAGGGTAATGTTTTAGCAAGTGTGGATGAACAAGACGGCTTGGATTCAGTGCATAGTGGCGAAATCAGCATCCAGTCTGAAATGTAAGCCTAAATTGTGTTTCTTGCCTTCATTGCTCAGTCCTTTGAGTATAGGATGTTGGGACATCATGTTGAGATTATACAGGACCTTGGAGAGGCCTCTTCTGGTGCACTGTGTCCAGTTCTTTTCACCCACTTATGGGAAGGATATTATGAAGCTGGAGAGGGTTCAACAGAGATTTACCTGGATGTCACTGGGTTTGGAAGGTTTGCGTTATAAAGGAAGGCTGGATGGGCTGTGACCTCTGGAGAGTAGGAGGTTGAGAGACAACCTGATAGAAGTTTATGAAATAATGAAGGCTATAGGAAAATGGTAGGCATCTTTCCCCTAGGGTGGGAGATCTCAAGGATAGAGAGCATTTGTTGAGCGGAGAATTTAAAAAGAGAGCCAACCTTTTTACAGAGAAAGTGGTTCATGTGCCTAATGGACTTCCAGGGGAAGTGGCAGATGTGAGTACAGTTACAATGTTTAAAAGGCATTTGGATAAGTACATGAATAGGAAAGGTTTAGAAGGTTATGTACCAAGTGCAGGCAGGTGGGACTAGTTTAGTTTGGGATTATAGTCGAAATGGACTAGTTGGACCGAAAGTCTGTTTCTGCGCTGTATGACTTTATGACTCTATAAGGCATTGTATATTTCCGTATTGCTTGACAGCTGCATTCACCTATCTTGCCTCCCAGATTTATTGAAGGATTCAATGTAAGGTTAAGTCTCAGCAGCCACCAAACTCCTGCAGTCTGTTCAGCTCGGAGTATTTCTGAGGAAAGAGCAAAATGGAATGGTCAGAGCCCTGCCACAGGCTTGCAGCATGGGAGTTAAATAGAGTGTTTTGCTCAAATTTAGGCACCACATCTCAAGAAGAATGAGAAGGCATTAGGGAGGGTGTAGATATGAGTCAAAATCCTGCGATCAGGAAATTCAGTGACGTAGATCGGAGAAACAGAAACTGTCCAAGGAAGAAACGGCTGAGAAGAGAATTTTTTTTGTGTGAAGTGTTTTTAAATCATGAGGGCAATAGACAGAGTCAATTGGGAAAATCTTCTGCATTGGCAGAAGAATCAGGATCAGCAGGGTCCGATTGAAAGCGATTGGTGAAAAAAACGAAGGCAGCGTGTGGAATACATTCCTCATGCAATGAATGTTTAGGGAACAGGAATGCAGCACCTAAGAATGGGGTGGAGGCAGGATTAATGGGGGGATTCAAACGAGACTTGGGGCATTGTCTGAAGATGAAACTCAGCAAAGCACTGGGGGTAAGAGAATGGAATAGTTGGAGCTGTACAAGATGTTATTTAGGCCACAGCTGGGATATTGTGTTCCGTTCTGGTCACCACAGAAGGAGGATGTAATTACACTGGAGAGGGGACAGAGGAGATTCACGAAGATGTTGCCTGTGTTGGAATGGTTCATCCATGAAGAGGATTGAATTGTTTTCCTGAGAGCAGAGAAGGCTGAGTGCGGACCTGGCTGAGGTATACAAGCTCAAGAGAGACATAGATATGATTGATTGGGGAGGTGGGTATGGTTTTCAGGTAAGAACCAGAGGTTTAGAGAGGATTTCAGGATATATTTTGGCACTCAGTGCATCTAGAACTCAATATATGCACAGTCAGTAGATGCACGATGGGCCAAATGGCCTCCTTCAGTGCACAAACAGAGAGGATGAGATCAATCAGAAAGTTGATTTTGAACGGTCCTGGGCTCCACATGATAAAATTGCGTAAGTGGTCACAGTTGAGTAAGAGTTAGCAGACCCACAGCTTTGAATTGGTACACAGTGGGAATTTTGAGGATAAATATCACCCAATGGATCAAATGGGGATATCATGGACTTGGGTGGATGCTTGGTTTGAGTGAAGGTTACCATCAGACAGTGTCCAATTCTGTCCATGTCTTGAAAATGAGCCCTCGTCAGAGAATGCCAGGAGCTCAATGTGATATCTGTGCAGGTCAATGTACCGAATGGAAATACAGAGCGCAGAACGGGGTCAGGCCCTTCGGCCCACCAAGTCTATGTCCTCCATGATGCTCATCTGAATTAATCCCAACCACCTGCACATGAGCCATATCCCTCTGTTCCCTGTCTGTTCATGTGTCTGTCTAAATGCCTCTTCATCTTTACTATCGTATCTGCTTCTATCTCCTCCCCTGCCAGCACATCCTTACTATTGTCTGAGTACCTCACACATCTCCTTTAAACTTTTCCTCTCTTACTTTAAATCTATGGTTCCCCACATCCCACCCCCCCCCAACCCCCCAGAATATTT
>NC_057746.1:18101665-18110970 GCF_004010195.1 Chiloscyllium plagiosum | reverse complement strand
TGGGATAACAGGTCAGCATGGATGAGTTGGGCCGAACTGTCTGTTTCTGTGCTGTAGATCTCAATGACTCTATAAGTCACATTCCTGAGATAAATTAATATTTTATAAAGAAAATGGTGACCTCTCTGCTCAGACAGTGCATTAAAGGTGTGAGGTTAGAGTCTGTATGTATTCCAATCTTGAGTCAGACTGGTTCTATTTGCTCGCTGAAAAGGCAGGAATTAATTGAAAAGACATAAATGGAAAAGAGAAAACAAGATTTAAATATGAAAGGGAGAAAAAAAAGAGAGATAATATCAGTTTAAAGTGTTGCATTTGGAACAAGAGACATCAAATATTAATGTAATACTGAGAGTTGTGGAGGGTCCATCACCAAAAGGATTTGAAGTGGAGGTTGAGAGATTTTGAAATATCTGGGAGTTAATGGCTGTGATGAGCTGGCACCAAAATGGAGCTGAGATCTGGGGCAGATTACCCATGATCCTGTTGAATGGCAGGGCAGACCTGAGGGGCTGAATGGCCTATTAACTCTCCTGTTTCTTATGTTCTTATATTCACATATCAGGTCCTCGCTTTCCAATCCCTCTTCACCCATCACAATAAATATCTTCATTTCCTGCTTTGGTTCACAGCTACAAACTTCAATTCAAATGTACTTAATTCAGTCAAAAGGATGGAGTCAAATTATAAGGTTTTCTTGAGTGAAAAAAACCTACTTCCCTGAAAAAATATAAAGATGCATCATCAAGCAAAAACACAGGCAATAACTTAAGTAGAACAGACAGGGTGTCTCACCCAGACAGGAAATGAAAGTTTGAAGTCTTTGAGTTGTGAGAATTACCTGAATCCTGGGTGTTACGCTGTTATCTGGTTTGTTCAGCGATAGAAAGGTTTGCTGGAGTTCTTGTTTTCACTGTTTTCACTGGGCACTAACTTTGAGTTTGACAGAGACAATGTTTCAGTTTACAAGATAAGATGAACATGGGATAAGGTGAGAACTGCAGATGCTGCAGATTAACATGGGGTTTGGGGTAATTTATTAGCTTGGATAGAGGATCAGCGCATGAACTGAAAGCAGAGAGATGGGATGAATGGAACTTTTTCTGGTTAGCAAGATGTAACTCATGAAGTCCCATAGGCCCCAACTATTTATAATCTACATTAATTGTCCAGATACAGGGATGGAAGGAACTAGAGCCACAATTTACAGATGGCACGAAATTAGGTTGCAACGAAGAAATAAGAAATCAGCAAATGGATACGGTTAGATAAGGTGAATGGGCCAAAATTTGACAGATGAACTTTAATGTGGATGTGTATGAGGTTTTCCATTTTTGTCAGAAGAATACAAAGGCAATTTATGATCAAAATGGAGAGAAGCTTCAGAGTGCTTCAGTGCAGAGGGATCTGGATAGCCGTGTGTGTGTTAACAAGGTAGGGAACAGGAAGGCAAATGGAATCCTGACATTTATTATAAAAGAAATAGACAAAAATAGGGAACTACACAACTGTACAGGGCATTAGTGAGACCATACCCAGTGTATTGTGTGCAAATGTGGTTCCCTTTCCTGAGGAGGGGTACCGTTGCATTGAAGGCAGTTCAGAAGAAATTCATGAGATTGATTCCAGAAATGAGGATTTTGTCTTTTGAGGAGGGACTGAGCAGCTGAGGCTTCTACTGTCGGGAGTTTAGAAGAGTGAGCGGAGATCTAAGATGCTAAAAGGGATTGAGAAAGTAACCAGAGAGAGGATGATTCCGCATGTGGGGAGGTCTAGATGAGAGGTCATGGTTTAATGATAAGGGGTAGCAGATTTAAAACAGAATAAAATTTACTTCTTTGAAAAGATTTGAATATATGGAATTCACTATCCCAGAGTACAGTGCATGGTGGGAAATTGAGTTAGTTTAAGGAGGAGATAGAGAGATTTTTAATGAGTAACAGGTTAAAGGGTTATGGGGAACAGGCAGGAAAGTTCAACTCAGGATGAGATGAGAGCAGCCATGATTGTATCAAACGGCAGAGCAGGCCTGAGGGGCTGAATGGCCTACTCCTGCTCCTAGTTCTGATGCTCTAGTGTTCTTGTTTACAAATCCAGTTTCCTTCTCTCTGCTCAGCTGCTAAAAACATGTTGTTCAAACTCTGGATTAGTGGTGCTGGAAGAGCACAGCAGTTCAGGCAGCATCCAAGGAGCAGTAAAAATGACGTTTTGGGCAAAGCCCTTCAAGCTTTATTCCTGATGAAGGGCTTTTGCCCGAAATGTCGATTTTACTGCTCCTTGGATGCTGCCTGAACTGCTGTGCTCTTCCAGCACCACTAATCCAGAATCTGGTTTCCAGCATCTGCAGCCATTGTTTTTACCATGTTGTTCAAACTGTCAGGGCCAGTCGCTCTCCCCCTCTCTCAGGTCAGCTCCCTTGTCCTTATTAGATGAAGGTTTTAATGAGGTCAGCAGCCTTTGGTCTTGGTGGAACCTAAACAGAGTGTCAGTGAGCAAGTTATGTTTTAATAGAATCAATCATGGGTGTTGCTCACTGACCAGTATTTATTGGCTGTCCTCAGCTGGCTTTGAGAAGGCCATGGTGAGCTGCCTTCTACAACTGCTGCAGTCAGACCCACAGTGTTGTTAGAGAAGGAAGGCTCCATTAACAGTGAAGGAATGGGGATAAATTTCCAAGTCAGGATGGTGAGTGACTTGGTGGGGAACGTGCAGGTGGTGGTGTTCCCATGTCGCTGAGTAAGTGCAGCTTGCTAGCTCTGTGAATGCTGACTGTCTGGATGGGATTCGTCATGTTTCTGTTTTATGGACAGCACACACCCGGGCAGGTTTTCCACATTCCAGCGTTGCAGCTTGTTGGAGACTGTGTGTGACAATATACACAGGATCCCTCTCACCAATCCCACATCATTTGGAAGTTGCCTCAGTGCATTCACCTCAAAGGAAGAAATGAAAATGAACGGACAGCTAATGGCTGATATAAACGAATTCCCCATGACAAAGTGACCAGTCAGATAATAATCATTGTTGTGGATTTAAAGAGACAGGTCATTGTGCATTGTACAATTTGTCTCAGTTTGTGGGTCCCAATTGGTGAAGCACATCTTCAGCACCCACTCCTGTGGGAAAGCTCACAGTCACTGAGAGTGAGAAGTACATGAAGTCATAGAGATGTGCAGCATGGAAACAGACCCTTCGGTCCAACCTGTCCATGCCGACCAGATATCCCAACCCAATATAGTCCCTCCTGCCAGCACCCGGCCCATATCCCTTCAAACTCTTCCTATTCATATACCCATCCAAATGCCTCTTAAATGTTGCAATTGTACCAGTCTCCACACATCCTCCAGCAGCTCATTCCACCCTCTGCATGAAAAGGTTGCCCCTTAGGTCTCTTTTATATCTTTCCCCTCTCGCCCTAAACTACTGCCCTCTAATTCTGGACTCCCCAATCCCAGGGAAAAGTCTTTGTCTATTTATCCTATCCGTGCTCCTCATGATTTTATAAGCCTGGATAAGGTCACCTCTCAGCCTCTGACGCTCCAGGGAAAACAGCCCCAGCCTGTTCAGCCTCTCCCTGTAGCTCAAATCCTCCAACCCTGGTAACATCCTTGCAAATCTTTTCTGAACCCTTTCAAGTTTCACAACATCTTTCCGATAGGAAGGAGACCAGAATTGCACGTAATATTCCAATAGTGGCCTAATCAATGTCTTGTACAGCTGCAATATGACCTCCCAACTCCTGTACTCAATACTCTGACCAATAAAGGAAAGCATACCAAACACCTTCTTCACTATCCTATCTACCTGAGACTCCACTTTCAAGGAGCTATGAATCTGCACTCCAAGGTCTCTTTGTTCAGCAACACTCTCGTGGACCTTACCATTAATTGTATAAGTCCTGCTAAGATTTGCTTTCCAAAAATGCAGCACTTCACATTTATCTGAATTAAACTCTATCTGCCACTTCTCAGCCCATTGGTCAAGATCCTATAGTAATCTGAGGTCACCCTCTTCACTATCCACTACACCTCCAATCTACAAATTTACGAATGGTACCTCTTATGCTCACATCCAAATCATTTATATACATGATGAAAAGAAGTGGAACCAGCACCGGTCCTTGTGGCACTCCACTGGTCACAGGCCTCCAGTCTGAAAAACAACCCTCCATCACCACTCTCTGTCTTCTACCTTTGAGCCAGTTCTGTATCGAAATGGCTCCTTCTCCCTGTATTCCGTGAGATCTAACCTTGCTAACCAGTCTCCCATGGGGAACCTTGTCGAATGCCTTACAGAAGTCCATGTAGATCACATCTACTGTAACATGAGGATTCCTGTCACTCACAAGGTTAAAGGTTCAACTCTTCCCTTTGCCTTCCAGCCACTCCCTTTGTCAACATTCCTTGGACTTTCACCTCCTTGGACTTTTACCTTCCTCCCCTGCATTCAATTTGTCTCCTTCGGTGCTCTCTGTTTCACTTGGCGCCTGGTCTTGGTTTGGTCTTTTTATGTATAAGTGAGTGGGAAATAAATTCATGTTCAAGATTAACTCCCAGTCTTGCAGCGAATGTCTGGAGGTGTTCAGAAGGGAAAGAACATCAAAACTAAAAGCAGTTTGAATCAAGAAGTGCTCGAACATGGCTTCCAGACAGCAGGGAGAGAGTTGGACCAAGGAGGTAATCTGTCCCATTTGTCTGGATTTCTTCACCGATCCGGTTTCACTGGATTGTGCACACAACTTCTGCCGCTCCTGTATCACCCAGAGTTGGGAAAAGCAGGAGATAAACTCCTGCCCAGAATGTAGACAGGAGTTTCCGGACAGAACCCTCAGAGGCAGCTGGGCCTTAGCAAATCTGGCCGAGAAAGCTCGAACATTAAATCTGAATCCACAAGAGAAGGAAAGTAATCATCACTGTGAGGAACATCAGGAAGAACTGAAGCTGTTTTGTGAAACTGACAAGAAATTGATCTGTCTGGTTTGTAGAGATTCCCGGGAACACAGGGAGCACCGCTTCATCCCGGTTAAAGAAGCTGTTGGAATCTACAAGGTAAAAGGAAACAGATTCCATCCCCTGATTATTTCATCACATTTTCATGGTCTAACATTTTTATTTTCTGATTAATTTTCTCGGAATCCCAGGATCGGGTGAAATCTTCTTTGGAATCTCTCACAGAAAAGAAATCAGCGGCTCTAGAAATGGAGCGGCAGCAGGAACAGAAGATTTCCCAAATTCAGGTAAAATCTCCCTGGGTTTGGCTTCAACAATTGAATTGTTCATTTGGTTTTTTTTTTGCAGAAACATATTGTGTTTATATTTCCCCTGACAGGAGGAATCCAGCAGCCTGCAGACCCACATCAAATCCGAGTTCACTAAAATGCACCAGATGCTGACTGAGAAAGAGCAGAGTTTACTCCGAGATCTCAGGGAACAAGAGGAAAACATTCTCAAAGCAATGGAGAAAAATCTTTGTAAAATTCAAGAGAATTTAAACACTCTTCAACAGAAACTCTCAAAATTGGACAAACAGTTGGAACAAAAAGACAGTGTGGAATTTCTGAAGGTGAGGGATTATGTTTCAGTTTAGTTCAGTGAAAGTGTGACTCCTCCTTCATTCCCCCGTCACTATCTCTCTCTGCTGCTTTCTCCATCATGGAATTCTCCACTTTCCTGTTCAATATATTTGTCTCAATCACACTGTGTGACTGTGGGTTCCACATTCTCATCACTTTCTTGATCATGACATTTCTCCTGAACTCCCCAATGAATTGAATTGAAATGAATTTATTGTCACGTGCACCGAGACACAGTGAAAAGCTTTGTCTTGCAAGCAATACAGGCTGATCACAGAGTTAAGTAGCATAGTTTTAAATAATAGGTAAACAGTGGCAAAAACAAAAACACAGACACAGGTGAATGTTAAGAGTCCATTCAGTATTCTAACAACAGTAGGGTAGAAAATGTTTCGAAACCAGCTGGTTCGTGTGTTTAGGCTTCTGTACCTTTCCTCCCCCCTGCCACCTAATGGTAGAGGTTGTAGAAAGGCATTGCCAGAGCGAGATGGATCTTTGAGAATGCTGGTAGCCTTTCCTTGACAGCGGGCCTGGTGGGTGGATTCTATAGATGGAAGGTTGGCCTTTGTGATTGTCCGGGCCAAGTTCACCACTCTCTGTAACTGTCTCTGATCTTGAATGGTACAGTTGCCATACCAGGTGGTGATACATCCAGACAGAATGCTCTTGATGGCACAGCTATAAAAATTGGCAGGGGTATTCGCCGCCATGCCAAATTTCCTTAGCTACCTGAGGAAGAAGAGACATTGTTGGGCTCTTGTACCACCTCCAATCTACAAACTTATGAATGGTACCTCTTATGCTCACATCCAAATCGTTTATATATATGATGAAAGGAAGTGGACCCAGCACCGGTCCTTGTGGCACTCCACTGGTCACAGGCCTCCAGTCTGAAAAACAACCCTCCATCACCACTCTCTGTCTTCCACCTTTCAGCCAGTTCTGTATCCAAATGGCTCTTTCTCCCTGTATTCCATGAGTTCTAACCTTGCTGACCAGTCTCCCTTGGGGAACCTTGTCGAACGTCTTACTGAAGTCCAGGTAGATCACATCTCCTGTAACACGAGGATTCCTGTCACTCACAGGGTTAAAGATTCACCTCTTACCTTTGCCTTCCAGCCACTCCCTTTGTCAACATTCCTTGGACTTTCACTTCCTTGGACTTTTACCTTCCTCCCCTGCATTCAATTTGTATCCTTCCGTACTCTCTGTTTCACCTGGCGCCTGGTCTTGGTTTAGTCTTTTTGTGTATAAGTGAGTGGGAAATAAATTCATGTCCAAGATTAATTCCCAGTCTTGCAGCGAATGTCTGGAGGTGTTCAGAAGGGAAAGAACATCAAAACTAAAAGCAGTTTGAATCAGGAAGTGCTCGAACATGGCTTCCAGACAGCAGGGAGAGAGTTGGACCAAGGAGGTAATTTGTCCCATTTGTCTGGATTTCTTCACCGATCCGGTTTCACTGGAATGTGAACACGACTTCTGCCGCTCCTGTATCACCCAGAGTTGGGAAAAGCAGGAGATAAACTCCTGCCCGGAATGTAGACAGGAGTTTCCGGACAGAACCCTCAGAGGCAGCTGGGTCTTAGCAAATCTGGCCGAGAAAGCTCGAACATTAAATGTGAATCCGCAAGAGAAGGAAAGTAAACATCACTGTGAGGAACATCAGGAAGGACTGAAGCTGTTTTGTGAAACTGACAAGAAATTGATCTGTGTGATTTGTAGAGATTCCTGGGAACACAGGGAGCACTGCTTTATCCCGGTTAAAGAAGCTGTTGGAATCTACAAGGTAAAAGGAAACACATTCCATCCCCTGATTATTTCATCATATTTTCATGATCTAACGTTTTTATTTTTTGATTTTCTTTCCCAATCCCAGGATCGGGTGAAATCTTCCTTGGATTCTCTCACAGGGAAGAAATCAGCAGCTCTAGAAATGGAGCAGCAGCAGAAACAGAAGATTTCCAAAATTCAGGTAAACTCTCCCTGGGTTTGGCTTCAACAATCGATTTGTTCATTTGTTTTTTTTTGCAGAAACATATTGTGTTTATATTTCCCCTGACAGGAGGAATCCAGCAGCCTTCAGACCCACATCAAATCCGAGTTCACTAAAATGCACCAGATGCTGACTGAGAGAGAGCAGAGTTTACTCCGAGATCTCAGGGAACAAGAGGAAAACATTCTCAAACCAATGGAGCAAAATCTCTGTAAAATTCAAGATAATTTAAATTCTCTTCAGGAGAAACTCTCAACGTTGGAGAAACAGTTGGAACAAAAAGACAGTGTGGAATTTCTGAAGGTGAGGGATTATGTTTCAGTTTAGTTCAGTGAAAGTGAACAGTCCCAACATGATGCAGACACCCATCCTCCTTCATTCCCCCGTCACTATCTCCCTCTGCTGCTTTCTCCATCATTAGGTTCTCCACTTTTCTGTTCAATATATTTGTCTCAATCACACTGTGTGACTGTGGGTTCCACATTCTCATCAATTTCTTGATCAAGACATTTCTCCTGAACTCCCCATTGAATTGAATTGAAATGAATTTATTGTCACGTGCACCGAGACACAGTGAAAAGCTTTGTCTTGCAAGCAATACAGGCTGATCACAGAGTTAAGTAGCATAGTTTTAAATAATAGGTAAACAGTGGCAAAAACAAAAACACAGACACAGGTGAATGTTAAGAGTCCATTCAGTATTCTAACAACAGTAGGGTAGAAAATGTTTCGAAACCAGCTGGTTCGTGTGTTTAGGCTTCTGTACCTTTCCTCCCCCCTGCCACCTAATGGTAGAGGTTGTAGAAAGGCATTGCCAGAGCGAGATGGATCTTTGAGAATGCTGGTAGCCTTTCCTTGACAGCGGGCCTGGTGGGTGGATTCTATAGATGGAAGGTTGGCCTTTGTGATTGTCCGGGCCAAGTTCACCACTCTCTGTAACTGTCTCTGATCTTGAATGGTACAGTTGCCATACCAGGTGGTGATACATCCAGACAGAATGCTCTTGATGGCACAGCTATAAAAATTGGCAGGGGTATTCGCCGCCATGCCAAATTTCCTTAGCTACCTGAGGAAGAAGAGACATTGTTGGGCTCTTGTAACCAATGTGTCCACGTGAAGAGTCCAAGAAAGCTTGTTGTTGATGACCATTCCCAGGAGCTTGACACTCTCCACTCGTTCCACTTTTGTGCTGTTATTGTGTAGGGGGGGGGGGGGGGCATGAGTAACATCCTACCGATAGTCAATAATGAGTTCCTTGGTTTTCCTGCATTGAGAGCTAGGTTGTTCTCAGTGCACCATTTTTCCAGCTCTTCCATCTCCCATCTGTAGTCTGTTTTGTCACCATCTGAGATTCAACCAACTATGGTGGTGTCATCAGTGACCTTGTAAATGGCATTAGTCTGGTATTTGCAATGCAGCCATGGATATACAGTGAGTACAGTAGGGGGCTGAGTACAGTAAGGGGCTGAGTACCCACCACTGGGGGGCTCCAGTGTTGAGTGTTAGTGAGGATGAAATATTGTCCCCAATCTTCACTGATTATGACCTGTGGGTCAGGAAACTGAGGATCCAGTTGCAGAGAGTGGGCTTAGTCCGAGATCACTAAGTTTAGTAATCAGTCTCGAAGGGATAATACTGTTGAAGGCTGAACTGTACTTAATGAGTAGAATTCTTACCTAGCTGTTCTTGGTGTCAAGATGCTCTAGGGAGGAGTGAAGGGCAAGTGATATGGCATCTGAC
>NC_057746.1:18089975-18100600 GCF_004010195.1 Chiloscyllium plagiosum | reverse complement strand
ATGTTTCTTTCAATCCTTTGTAATTGTTCAAACTTTTTATTTGTTTTTCTGGTCTTCAATATCCTTGGTGTCACATCCTCTTTCTATTCGATGCCTCCAACAATCAGAATTGGCAATTCTCAGCAGCTTGTAACAATGTGAGTGTAATTAATGCTATCTGTATATAGACAGTCAGTCTCTGTCAACTCAGATTGTGTTTGGTTTATTTCAGGAGCAAACATCTCGGAGGAGGAGGTAGGACACTTTACTGAAACTCAGTGCAAGTTGGTGAAATTACTCAGGAAAGTATTTATGCTAAATTTCTAATCAATTAATGTTTAATATTTACAGAATTAGTGATGACCTTAATGTGCTCTCAATAACAGACGGTATCCTCTCCACTCAAACATTCTGCAGCCTCTTTCCTTTTCTTGTATGGAAAGAAATGCAGGAAGCCACTCAACCTGGTAAAGCTCAGATAAGTTCCTCCTTTAGTCTGGTTTATATTGTATAATTTGTATTTTTGTTCATGCAAATATCAAAGTCTGTAATGAGCAAAACTGTAGTTAATAGGAATCAGCGGAAATCTCTCTACTTTTTTGAGTAATACTGAACATCAGGGAAGATGGTTGTAATTGTTCAAGATCAACCATCTCAGCTCCCAGACATTTCTGGAGGAGTTTGTCAGAGTAATGGCTCGGCCTAAGCATCTTCAGCTGCTTCATGAATGGAATTCCCTCCATCATAAGGTCACGGTGGAGGTGATGGGATATTCACTAATGATTGCACAATAACAGCACCGTTTCCAACCTCTCAGATCCTGAAACAATCCATGTCCAAATACAATGAGGCCATGACTCTGTCCAGCTTTGGGGTGTCGAGTGACAAGTAACATTTGTGCCACACGAGTGCCAGGCAATGACCGTTTCCAACAAGAGAGAATGTAACCATCAACACTTGATGTTCAGTAACAATTCCATTCATCACTGCATCCTTCACTTGCAACATCCTGGAGGTTACCATTGACCAGAAACTGAACTCACCTGTCGAACACACACTATAGCTACAAGAGCAGGTCAGAGAGTCTGCAGCCAGTAACTCACCTACTGACTCCCCAGTTACTAGTTCTCCATCTATAAGGCAGAGATTTGGTGTATAATAGAGGTCTCTCCACTTGCCTGGATGACTGCAGCCCCAATTGTATTGAAGAAGCTCAACACAATCCAGGACAAAACAGGCTGCTTGAATGGCACTCCGTCTAATAACTCTAACATTCACTCCCTGCACCACTGACACACAGTTGCAGAAATGTGTCTTCAATTTTAAAAAAAAGTATTAGAAAACTCACCAAGCCTCATCAGACAGTAACTTCCAATTATGCAACCTGAACCGACTGGAAGGGTAAGGTTAGCAGACAAACAGGAACACCATCACCTGCAAATTGTCCTGTATGCCATACACCATGCTGAACTGGGCCAAAATGCTGGAAATCCTCCCCTAACTGCCCAGTGGATGTCCCTCCTCCACATGAGCGACAGTGGGTTAATGAGCAGCCTCCAGGATAATTAGGGTTGGACAATAAATGCTTGCCAAGACAGTGATGCAGACGTCTCCCGAATGTGAAATATCATCTTCAGCTGATCAGCTGTGACTGTTCAATCCCAAACCCTTTCACCAAGACAGGAACTCTCAGACACTGTTGTGTACGAGTTTTGAGAAGATTTCGAGCTCAGGTTGAGGTTCTGGATGTAGGTTTGCTCACTGAGCTGGGATGATCCAGACATTTTATCAACCTACTAGGTAACATCTTCAGTGGGGCCTCAGGCGAAGCAGTGTACATGATTCCTGCTCTCTATTTATATGTTTGGGTTTCTTTGGGTTGGTTATGTCATTTCATGTAGTGATGTCATTTCCTGTATTTTTTCTTGGGGGTGGTAGATGGGGTCTAAGTCGATGTGTTTGTTGATGGAGTTCCGATTGGAATGCCATGCTTCAAGGAATTCTTGTGAATTTCTGTTTGGCTTGTCCTAAGATGGATATCTTGTCTCAAACGAAGTGGTGTCCTCCCTTATCTGCATCAGAACATCATTCCAATGAGCCAACACACACTACAGCACAGAGGAACTACGGCAGAGCAGAGGAAACTCACCTATACCATGTATTCGAAAAGAAGAATAGATATCCAATGAACACAATCTACCGATTTCTCAGCAACAAACCCAAACAAGCAGACAAAACATATCCAGAAACTCTAGCCACTCTCCCCTACATCAAAAACATCTCGGAAATGACTGCCAAACTACTCAGACCCCTTGGCATCATGGTAGCCCACCAATCCACCAACCCACTAAAACAGCAGCTAATGAACTTGAAAGACCCTATATAGACAACAAGCAAAACTAATGTTATTTACAAAATACCCTGCAAGGACTGTAACAAACACTACAGGCAGAAAACTAGCCACCAGGATACATGAACATCAACTAGCCACAAAAAACATGACCCTCTCTCACTAGTATCCTTACATACAGATAAGGAAGGACACCACTTCGACTGGGACAACACATCCATCTTAGGACAAGCCAAACAGAGACACGCACAAGAATTCCCAGAAGCATGGCATTCCAACCGGAACTCCATCAACAACCACATTGAGTTAGACCATATCTCCCACCCCCTGAGAAAAAGAACAGGAAATTACATCACCATGGAAAATGACAAAACCACAGGAAATGAAATCACCAACCCCAACAAACACAAACATATAAATAGAAAGCAGGAATCATGTACAATGCTTCGCCTGAGGCCCTCTGAAGATGTTACCTAGTAGGGTGACGAAACATCTGGAAATGAGCCTTGCAGCTCAGCAAGCAAACATACATCCATACTCCTCTGTCTCCAGTGGCTGAAGAGAGGGGTGATCAGAGTTTGATCACTCTTTGATTTTCTCACAGACCACTTGATGCTCTGTTCTTTGTTTCAATGGTTCTATTTAAGCAAATACAGGGGATAGGATGATAAGTCAGGCTGTGCACAAACTCTGATTTAATGTCAAACAAGGAGTTAATACTTTATTCATTTCATAATCAATAACATTGATTACATTAGCTTTGAGAAGCTGTCCAATCAAGGTGCTGCACACACTTTTGATGCGGTGGTCACATGATCACTGGCCAATCTCCTCGATGTTCATGTTGATGACATCACAATGACCAGTTGTAGCAGTGCCCTGTACACCTCAGGGATTTACTGACATCATCAGGTTGAACAGTCTTGTGATGTAACACCTCCCAGGGGTCAGCTGACACTGCTCCATTATCCCAGCTAAACCGGGCTCCCTGTTAAATCCATGCATACTTTTCAATTCACAGAGATATTGATGGTTTAAGTAAATGGACATAAAGTTGGCAAACGGAGGATTAATTTGGGAAGGTTATTTATTTTGAAGAGAAATCAAAAGAACAAAGAATTATTTAAATGGAGAAAAACTGCAGAAAGGTGCACTACAAAGGCACTTGAGAGTATTTGTGCATGAAATACAGAAAGCTAGCACACAGGGACAGCAGGTAATCAGGAAGGGCTATTGGAATGGTGGCCCTTTTTTCAATGTAGTTGGGGAGTAAGAGCAGGGAATTACAAGGCCCTCATAGAGTACTGAACGAGCAGCTGGGATTTAAGGAAGTAATTGAGAGAGCAAAGTAGGTGCATGAGAAAACACTGGTGGCTAAAATGAGGGAGAAACCCAAGATATTTCTTCAGTCTATCAAGGGGAAGAGAATAACCAGCAAAATGTAGGTACCAAGGAACAATCTGGGGATGGAGCTGGAGGACAGAGGCAGGGTGTTAATTTATTACCTTGCTTCTGTCTTCACCTGGGAGAAGGACAATGGAAATTAGAATTTACAGTCATAGAGTCATAGAGATGTACAGCACGGAAACAGACTTTTCAGTCCAACCTGTCCATGCCGACCAGATATCCCAACTCAATCTGGTCCTATCTGCCAGCATCCGGTCCATATCCCTCCAAATCATTCCTATTCATATACCCCTCTAAATGCCTTTTAAATGTTGCAATTGTACCAGCCTCCACCACTTCCTCTGGCAGCTCATTCCATACACGTACCACCCTCTGTGTGAAAAGTGGCCCCTTAGGTGTCTTTTATATCTTTCCCCTCTCACCCTAAACCTATGCCCTCTAGTTCTGGACACCCCCAACACAGGGAAAAGACTTTGTCTATTTATCCTATCTATGCCGCTCATAATTTTGTAAACCTGTAATAAGGTCACCCCTCAGCCTCCAACGCTCCAGGGAAAACAGCCCTAGCCTGTTCAGACTCTTCCTATAGCTCAAATCCTCCAACCCTGGCAACATCCTTGTAAATCTTTTCTGAACCCTTTCAAATTTCACAATATCTTTCCGATAGGAAGGAGACCAGAATTGCACGCAATATTCTAACAGTTGCCTAACCAATGTCCTGTACAGCTGCAACATGACCTCCCAACTCCTGTACTCAATACTCTGACCAATAAAGGAAAGCATACTAAACACCTTCTTTATTATCCTATCTCCCTGCGACTCCACTTTCAAGGGGCTATAAACATGCACTCCAAAGTCTCTTTGTTCAGCAACACTCCCTAGGACTTTACCATTAAGTGTATAAGTCCTGCTAAGATTTGCTTTCACAAAATGTAGCACCTCACATTTTTCTGAATTAAACTCCATCTGCCACTTCTCAGCCCATTGGCCCATCTGGTCAAGATTCTGTTGTAATCTGAGGTAAACCTCTTCGCTGTCCACTACACCTCCAAATTTGGAGTCATCTGCAAACTAACTAACTATACCTCTTATGCTCATATCCAAATCATTTACATAAATGACAAAAAGTAGTGGACCCAGCACCGATCCTTGTGGCACTCCACTGGTCACAGGCCTCCAGTCTGAAAAACAACCCTCCACCACCACCCTCTGTCTTCTACCTTTGAGCCAGTTCTGTATCCAAATGGCTAGTTCTCCCTGTATTCTGTGAGATCTAACCTTGCTAACCAATCTCCCATGGGGAACCTTGTCGAACGCCTTAATGAAGTCCATATAGATCACATCTACCGCTCTGCCCTCATCAATCCTCTTTGTTACTTCTTCAAAATATTCAATCAAGTTTGTGAGACATGATTTGTCACTTTTGGGGAGTGAGACTGTGAGGTTTTTGAGCAAATTGACACAGGGATTAAAGAAATATTGGAGGTTTTGGCAGGGAACAAATTCCCCAAGTCCCAGATGAGATGGAACCCAGGTGGCTATGGGAGACAAACTTTTAATTCCTCTCTGGTCACTGGGAAATGCAGAGGTCTGGATAACAACTAACGTGGTTCCACCTTTCAAGAAGGCGATAGGGATAAACCAGGGAATGACAGAGCAGTGAGCCTCACATCAGTGGGAGGGAAACTATTGGATAAAATTCAGAAGGAGAGAATTAATCTCCACCTGGAGAGGCCAGGTTTGTTTTGGGATTAATCAGTATGGAGAAAGTGAGGTCTGCAGATGCTGGAGATCAGAGATGGAAATGTGTTGCTGGAAAAGCGCAGCAGGTCAGGCAGCATCTAGGGAACAGGAGAATCGACGTTTCGGGCATTAGCCCTTCTTCCTGAAGAAGGGCTAATGCCCGATTAATCAGTATGGCTTAGTCAGAGGGAGCTCATGCCGAACAAAGTTGATTGAGATATTTGAGGAGATGATAAGGTGTGTCAATGATGGCAGATATACATCTTTCAGCAAAGACCAGATCCCACATTTTGACGAATAATGAGGGCAAACAAGAGACAGTGAGATAGATGGCCAGTAGATTTAGAGAAGTGATGACACAGCAGGATCAGTCAGACAGATGGGTGACAGCCAGGAAAGGTAAGAAGGTGGTCCCGACATCTCCTGAGGCTGTACCCCTCTCAACCAGATATTCAGTTTTGTATACAGTTGAAAAGGATAGTCTCTCACAGAAAAGTAGAAGAGGCACTCAGATCTTGGACACTAAAAATAAGTTTTGGAGTTTGACAAAAATTTTTTAAATAATTGTCGGGGTCTCTGCTGTCCAGGGCACAGACAGGACACTCTGTGGCAGTGAGTGTTTATCCAGGATTATGTGTTGCTTTCTTGGTGCCGGGATTAAGGACATCTCAAAACATTTAAAGCGTGTTGTTAAAGGGGAGAGTGAGAAATTGGAAGTTATTGTAAACCTTGTTGGGAATGACACAGTTTATGGAAAAGCTTGAGGTTTTACAGAGTGAACATAAAAGATCAGGCAGAAGATTAATAAATTAAACTTCAAAAGTAGCAGCCTCTGGTTTACTCCCAGTGCCAAGCTTGAATGAAGGAAATAATGAAAGAATAAAGGGGATAAATGAATAGCTGGAGAGGTGGGGTAATGTTCAGGGATTCAGATTCTTGAATCATTGTGATCTCTTCCGGGACAGAGAAGGCCTATTCAAAAAGGATGGATTTCACCTAAACTGGAAAGGGACCAATATCCTGGTGGGAAGATTTGTTAGTTCTATTGAGGGAGAATGCAAATGATGAGAGAGAGGAGGTGGAGGGATCCTAAGTAGCAGAGTAAATACAAAGATAAATGAGGATGTTTTCAATCAGAAGGTTAATCAGAAAAGACAGACATGAGCAAGCCAGAGAATGAAGTAACTCTGAAGCATTAAGCTGCATTGATTTCAATGTAAGCAGTCTTGCACATCAGGTTAATAAGCTCAAGGCATGTTTGGGAACATAGGACTGGGATGTCATTGCTACTACAGAAACTTGGCTGATGAATGGATAGCACGGACAACTCAGTATTTCTGGGTTTCAGGTGCTATAGGAAGGATAAAAAGAGAGGCAAGAGAGGCTGGGCAGTGGCACTTTTGATTAAGGAAAGCATTACTGCTGTAATTGGAGCAGAGATTTCTTAATAATTGTCCAATGAAAATACATGGGTTGAAATTAGAAATAAAAAAGTGAATGATCACCTTGATGGGTTTGTACTATTGTCCTTCCAGTTGTCAGAGGGAAATTAAGGAACAGATATGGAGAGAAATCTCAGATATTTGTAAGAATAATAAGGTTGGAATGGCAGGTGAGTTTAATTTTCCTAACATTGACTGGGATTACCATAGTGTTAAACATTTGGATGGTAAAGAATGTGTTAAATGTGTCCAAGAAAATGTCCTTTATCGAAATGTAAATAGTCCCACCAGAGAAGGAGCAAAACTGAGAAGTGTGGTGGCCTGCACTTCTGTCCAGGCCTGTTCCTGGAGCCTGGACTTATACTTTCAGCTGGGGGATTCAAGCCTGGACATTAATTGTTGGGTCCAGAACACTTGCAGTGAATGGCAGTATTTTGGAGTCTGTGTCCTGGAACAGTGTGGAGCCTTGGCCATCTCCTTATTATTACACTGTGACTACGGACTATCTGCTGCCAGTGACTATTGTTTTGGCCCTGTGGGTTGTGGGTTGTGGGTTGTAGGGGTGGGGTCAGGTCAGGACAGAGCTGGCTGAGGTGATTGATTGGCAAGTGAGGTTTTACAGCACTCTTTCAGTTTCCTTTACCTACTATGTGTGGAGAGGAGGGTTGGTCCTGGTTTGGGAGGTGACCTGGTCCTGGTTTGGGAGGTGACCGTGGGCATTCAAAACTAACTTAGGGAGTGGAGCCCAGTCGTTCATTCCTACAGGAGGGCAGTGGGTGCATCCTGTGCACCCCCACCCCCAGGGGAAACTTTACAATCACCCCAACTTGACCATTGAGGGATGTGGAGCTGCCTTGGTGGCAAGGGGATGGGGGTTAGTCAGCGCCCCACCATTGTCACTGCTTCGAAGATATACAAGAAGATGGTGTCCTTCCTGAAGACTGAGTGGGCAGTGTACCTTGCCCTGGAGAAGGGGCTGACTGTTGGTGGGAGGTTCTCGCCTGTTGACCCTCTGGAGGTAGTTCCTCCCTCACAAAGGAGAGTGGTACTGGGCTCATCAGGAAGGTGTGGGATTTGGGGTCCAGCTCAGCATCTGTCGATGATGAAACTGCGAGTGAGCAAGTGGTACCTCAGTTTCCCCTGCTCCCCCAACCCCCAACCCACATGCCCTGTGTGCCCTATCCTCCAGAAAAGATGCCACACCTCGGGGTGGGAGAGACGGGGGACTCCAGTACAAATGACAACTTCCTCCGAAGTCTAAGGAAGTACCTTCACCCGGAAACCCCTTCCCCTCCTCACTAGGGGAGGGAGACACGAACCTGCTCACACAATCCATCGTAACTGGACCAGGCCCCTCAGAAGCTGAGGTGGGTGTGGCTGCTGAGGTCTTGTCCATGCCACAAGAACTGGAGGGCCTTGTGGTACTGCCTGTGCTGACTGGGGACTGAGGTGGGAGGATAGCTACACTGAGGGCATCCTGGATGGGAGTGATGAAGGAGCAGGCCTCCTCACTCCCTCCCAGGCCTTTATGTCAGGCACTCTCTGCCCTCACTGGGGAATCTTTTCCCAGATACAGAGGGTGACCCAGTGCCGGGAATGGAGCAGGTTACTGAACTACTGCCCCAAGAGGTGCAACATTTTGCTCAATGCTTTAGTTGAGGCTGATATAATCCGAGACTTGGAGCTCCCTGCAAAGGATCCTCCTGCTGTCAACCCTGGGGGTAGGGTCAAGGCAGGGGTATGTCAGCCCGGTGACACACAGACACCTCCTTCACTTGATGCAGTCATGAAGACATTCAAAGCTAACCTCAATGTCAATGGCAGCAGGAGGGCCCAGCGCAGATTTCATATTGTTTCTTTCCTTCACCTCCTTGAGGCTACGGTGAAATGTAGGTGATGCTATGGTGGGATGTGGGCAAGTCTCATGTCCGTTTGTCAGGATGGAGGGGTTAGAGAAAGTACTGCTCAACCTGGAGTCACGTCTCAGTCAGCCCGATGTGGACCCGGCCCTGTGGGGGGTGTATGAAGAGAAGAAGGCCGCGCTCCGGGATCTGCAGCTCACTGGGTCCTGGGGTGTGTACGTGAGATCACGGATCCAGTTCCTTCAGGATCCCGACCCCCGCTTCCCCTTCTTCTACTCACTGGGAAAAAGGCCCAGGATCCACCAGCAGCATCTTGTTCCGATGGGGGATCTGCCCCTCTGAGCTTGGAGCTGACCCCTGCCCTCAACCGTCTTTCCAGGGGAAAGTCCCCGGGGCTGGACGGGCTGACCGTGGCGTTCCTCAGGGCATTCTGGGACATCCTGGAGGAATGTATCACGACCGGAGAGATGTCCCTTTCTTGGTGCAGGACCGTCATCACTCTGTTGCCTAGGAAGGGGATATCTGTTTGTTAAAGAATTGGTGCCCGGTCTCCCTCCTCAGCACAAACTACAAAATCTTTACCCGGGCAATTTCGACTCCCCTTGGCACCTCGGGACTCTGACAGCTTTCGGGTTTGGGACACGTTTTGTCGCTGGGATCTGAGTTCTGTACGCCGCCGCGGAGTGCCCAGTGAAGGTTAACGGGTCCCTGACGGTGCCCCTACGCTGTGGGAGAGGAGTGTGTCAGGGCTGGCCCCTGTCCACCCAGCTTTATTCTCTCTGTGTGGAGCCATTCCTGTGCCTCTTGTGTAAGCAGCTTTCGGGTTTCGCTCTGCGCAGGCCGGGGCTGGAGGGGATTTTTCCGGCTTACACCGACACCGTGTTCCTCATGGTCACAGACCCAGCTGACCTGCGGAGGATGTGCGAGTGCCAGGAGGTCTACTCTGCAGCGTCCTCCACAAGGATCAACTGGAGCAAGAGTTTGGGAATTCTGGTCGATCCGTGAGGATGGAACCCCTTGCCGGAGGAGCTCCGGTGCTTCACGTGGAGTCCCCCTCCCCTCCTCTACCTGGGAATCCACCTTCACCGTGCTGAGGAATCCTGGCCGGGAATTGGCAAGTGTTGGAGACTAAGGTGACCACTCCCCCAGCTCGCTGGACAGGAGTGCTCCGAGTGATGTCCTACAGGGTGCGAGTGCTGCTCAGAAACCAGCTGGTGGCCGCCATGTTGTGGGACCGGCTGGTCACTTTGGGCCCTCCCCCGGCTTTGTCACCACCATTCAGAAACAGCTCCTCGGGTTTTTCTGGGACAAGGGGCAACACTGGGTTCGGAGTCTCCCGCTTGAGGAGGGTGGTCAGGGGCTGGTGTACCTTCACGCCCAGGGAGTGACTTTCCACCTTCAGACCCTGTAGTGATACCTTTCCATCGAGCCTCCTCCAGGGTGGGACACCCTGATGACATATTGCTTCCGTCAGGTGCACGGCCTCCATTATGACACACAGTTCCTGTTCATGGAGTGGTCCCAGCTTCGGGTCTTCTTCCAGGAATTGCCTGTCTCCTATCTGGACCCAATCACAGTCTGGGACACGGTCAGCTCCCCCCCACCCAGGAGCTCTCCCCCTCCGGGGAGTGGGGGATCTCGTCAGGAAGAGCCTGCTCAGGAACAGGTTCCTCCTCGAGCACGGATTGTGCTGCCTGAGGGAGGAGAGAGCTCGGGATACAGGGCTGACCAGAGTCAGGGACGTGCTGGATGGCAGGGAGTGGGCTGGATAACACCGGCATAGTGAGGGAGTGGGTCCACCTCCGGTTCCCGATCCAAGCTGTCCGCAGTCTGACAGACAAG
>NC_057746.1:18072925-18089475 GCF_004010195.1 Chiloscyllium plagiosum | reverse complement strand
CAATCTAATTCATGCAGTTCCTATCTAATGCTGTTGCAATTAGGACGCCCCCAATTTTGCATTTTCGCCCAAACTTCACTTTGGCCTGAGGGTCATAACTATCCTTATCCATAACTGACTTAAAAGTTAAGGAATTATGATCATTATTCCAAAATGATCCCCCACTGAATCTGAAAGAGATAATGAAAATTTGATCATCTGACCAGGCTCATTCTCCAATATGGCCTTATCCCCAGTTAAACGAACTACGTATTGTGTCAAGAACCCCTCCCCCTGGATATACCTAACAAATTCTGTCCCATCTAAGCCCTTGGCACGAGGGAATCCTTTGGGAAGTTAAAATCACAAATTACAACAAACCTGTTATTTTTACATCTTTCCATGATTCGCCAACATATCTGATCCTCTACCTCCTGCTGGCTGTTGGCAGGTCTATAGTATAACCCCATCAAAGTGATTGCACCTTTCATATTCCTAACTAGATGAACCCTCCAAGATGATTGTGTTTAGTGCAGCTTTGATCAGTAATGCGGCACCTGACCCTTTTTACACCTCTCTCGATTATGCCTGAAACATTGAAACCCTGGAATGTTGAGCTGCCAGTCCTGCCCTTGTCTAAACCAAGTCTTTGTATTGCCATAACATCCATATATTAGTCTTGGCTCTATGCTTATCTGCCCTACCCATTGTACTCCTTTGTTGTACTAAAGTAAATACATCTCAGACTGCTGGTTCCACTGCATCCATTAACCTGGCACATTGTGTATGGTGCTGGAGGACATTGGTGGCGTGTTCATGAATAGTTCAGTTGGCTGGATTGTTGGTTTGCAGAGCAGTGTGATGCCAACAGCATGGGTTCAATTCGCATCACCACTTTAAGGTTACTATGAAGGACTTTCCTTCTCAACCTTTTCCCTCACCTGATGTCTGATGGCCCTCAGGTTAAATCAGCACCAGTCACTTTTCTCTAATAAGAGAGCAGGCCCTATGGTCCGCTAAGCCTATGGTGACAGAACAAAAACCTCACTCTGCCTTCACTCAGGAGGAGGAGGAGGATGTTGGAGGGGCAGGGACTGTGGGGTTCTTGAGGAGACTACCTTCAGAGGCAAGCAGATATTGGAGGTTTTGATAATGAACACGTCACCAGGTTCAGATGGGTTGTATCCCAGGTTTCGGTAGGAGGTGAGGGAGGAAATTACAAGAACTCTGACTCAAATTTAAAATTCCTTTCTGGCCACATTGGAAGTGCTAAAGAACTGGAGACAAGTTAATGTGGGTTACACGTTTCAGGAAGGGTGGTAGTGGTAAATCAGGGAATTACAGACCAGTGAGTCTCAGATCAGTGTGGGGAAACTATTGGATAAACTCTGAAGGAGAGAATTAAGCTCAACCTAGAGAGGAAACGTGTGACTGTGTGGGTCAGCATGACTTTCTCAGAGGGAATCATGCTGAACAGAATTGATTGCACCTCCCCACAACCACACGGCCCACAACATATGCGCACGTGCACGCGCGCACACACACACACACACTCCTTCCACCACACTGTCAAATGATACTGCCCTCCCCCTCCCCCACACACATACACTGTCACACACAACCTCCCTCACAAGCCAAGAGACAGCCTCTAATTTTCTGGGGTATTTTGTTCTTAGTCTCAGTGACCCTGAATGTGGAAACTGTGAATCCACGGCTTGAGGTGTCTGAGGATCTGAGGAGTTTGAGGTGGACTGGGACCCAGAGGAGTCTCCCTGACACTGAGAAGAGGTTTACAAACTGTCCCTGTGCCCTGGGGTCAGAGGGATTCACATTAGGGAAACACTACTGGGTCGTGGAGGTGGAGGGGAATCGGTACTGGAGTCTGTGAGGAGCCTCAGAATCTGTGGAGAGGAAGAAATTGGTCAGTCTGAGCCCAGAGAATGGATTCTGGACCATTGGGCAGATTGAGGGTCAGTTTAATATAAACTTCCACCCTCTATTCCCTCTTCCTGTCAGTCAGATCCCCAGGAAGGTGGGAGTTTATCTCAGTTATGAATCTGGGACAGTTTCTTTTTACAATGTAGACACCAAGTCCCATCTCCACACTTTCACTGTGAATAAATTCAATGAGAAACTTAATCCTTTCTTTGAAACATCTTACTTAAACCAGTTTCTGAGAATCTGATCCAGTTTGAATCTGGATCTGAGAAAGGAGTAGGAACTTGAGGTCACAACATTCCTGACCTCATAGTGATCTGATGTCAGTGCATTCTTGAATCATGGGCGGTGGGCATCTCTGGCTGACCAGCATTTATGCTTGTCCATAACTGCTATTGAATTAAATGGCTTGCTAGGCTATTTCAAAGGGCAGTTGTGATTCAACCACATTGTTATGGATTTGGAGTCACCTGTAGGCCAGACCAGGTGAGGTTGGCAGACTTCCTTTCCTGAAGGACATTAGTGAGCCAGATGCAAATTGTTTCATGGTTTTCAATAACTTTTTGACACCAGTTTTATTTTTAATTGAATTCAAATTCTACCATCTGGTGGGATTTGAATCTGATCCCCAGAACATTACCTGAACTTCGGATTAATAGTCTAATGATGAAATCAAGAGTCATCATTTCCCCATGTCAGGGTGTTATTAAAGTATTAGGTTCAGGGTCAGAAGTCAGGGTTTGGGGGTCAGAAAACAGCACTAACGAAAGGTTTTCACTCAATGTATCATTGAATTTCCAGTTGTATTTTATAAAATCCTAATAAAGCTGTAAATAAATTTAATGAAAAGTAAATTAAATCTCCTGTGCCTCTCTTTCTTTCACTTATTCACTGCTTCAGTCAAACCCCTTAGTTCCACCTCCTCACCTGTTTCCCAGCCTGGAGCTGGGATTTCTCTGTGTATCCATCTCACATTCTGCACCCGGACCATGAAATCCTGAGGGGCAAGTCCAAACACTGAAGTGTGACAAAGAGGATGCATTTACATAGCATCCTCTATTAAGCTGCTTGTATCATCTGTTGGAAAAAAAGTGCAAAGTCTTATATCAGTTGATGTGAAAGTAAGAGGTGAGTCCCAAATCCTCTTAAAATCTAGGAAAAGTTCATTCCCAGTGGGATTGAGTGGATTTTATTTTTTATTACAAGATCCCAATCAAACACAAGAAGTCGAACAGGGAGCCACTGTCCAGTGAAAATTTAAAAACGTTTTTCAAATGTCTCTGACCAGCTGAATAGAGCCTGGAGCTGGTTCCTGTCAGTGTAAGGGAACAGGAGGGAGAGGCAACCTGAAACATTAAAGTCTCAGATACAAACAGAGTGACTAAAAAAGAAACCCAGAAGTAAAAAGGAGGAAAGTAGTGAGGCCTGTGAGATGAGACATGACCCAATGGGGTTTCCATTTAAAGAGAAATAATTCAGTCCTGTCCAATACAAGCTAACAGAGCTTCTATAAATAAACAGCTCCTTAATAGCTGGTGGACGAAAGACCTCAGATAGTAGCCCTTTGTCTACATGTTGGGATGTAACTAATTTCTGGTCATATTTGGCAAAGGTTCTACTTTTGAATTTGGATGGACAGTTGTTACATGTCACTGGAGCAGGACTGGAGATCAAGCCCTGCTATTCCTGCAATCTACGTTACAATAAAATATAGGAGCAGATGCAGGTCATCCATTCCATCAAGTCTGCTTTCCCATTCAATAAAATTATAGCTCATCCAATATACCTCAACTCCACATTTCTGCTTTTTCCCATAACTCTTGACTCCCTTCCTGATCTGTCAATGATAACCTTGAATATACTGAAAGATCCAACCTCGAAGCCCTCTGTGGTGAAGAGTTCAGGGTTCTCTGAGAGAAGACATTTCTTTATATCTCTTTTTAAATGTGCACCATTTTATTCTGAGATTATGCCTTGTGCTCATGAGAATATGAGGGAAAGATAGGTACAAACGTAAAAAACAGAGAGGAAATGCTTCTTCAAACATTTGAGAAAGAAAATGCTGAACAGCGACAGTGCTTATTTTTTCCCCAACACCCATATTGTGAGCATGCAGGAGTAGGACATGGTGAGGAACAACAAGTGTGTAAATCTTTATTTATATCCCATCACCAGGAAGAAAGGAAACACCAGTGTTGCCAATGACAAGCAGTGCCCTTCTCAACAAAGGGCAATGCTGTGTGATCAAACAGTGAAGAGGAGGGCAGGGATTAAATCAACACAGAGTTGGAGGGGGAAATAAACACTTCACTCCTCATGGTGCCCATTTCTCCCTGAAAGTCTCGAGGGTGTTGGTGAACACTATGTGCTTCTTCCCCAGGGACACCTGGGCTCAGATATAACCACGGAAGAGGGGCAGACAATCGACCAAAATGACCCCTCCACGGCCTGCTGCCTGGACCTGTTTATGACCAGTTTGGCCAGGCCCAGGAGCAGAAGAACGTCTGTTAATTTTTTTTTTAACAGCTTGGTTCTCAGCTGTCATCTGCTGAAATCTTGACATTTGAAAAAACTCTGAGCTGAAAATGTGTTGCTGGAAAAGCACAGCAGGTCAGGCAGCATCCCAGGAGCAGGAGAATCGATGTTTCGGGTATGAGCCCTTCTTCAATCCTCCTTGTGTTTGAATCCTCCAAACACAAGGGATGAACTCAGATTTCTCCAGTTTCCTCATTTCCCCTCCCCCCACCTTGTCTCGGTCCCAACACTCGAACTCAGCACCACCTTCCTAACCTGCAATCTTCTTCCTGACCTCTCCGCCCCCACCCCCACTCTGGCCTATCACCCTTACCTTAACCTCCTTCCACCTATCTCATTTCCAACGCCCCTCTCCCAAGTCCCTCCTCCCTACCTTTTATCTTAGCCTGCTGGACACACTTTCCTCATTCCTGAAGAAGGGCTCATGCCCGAAATGTCGATTTTCCTGCTCCTGGGATGCTGCCTGACCTGCTGCGCTTTTCCAGCAACACATTTTCAGCTCTGATCTCCAGCATCTGCAGTCCTCACTTTCTCTCCCATTTGAAATAACTCCACAAGACTTGTATCCCATTACCAAGTCACGCCTTCTTTACACATGAACAGTCCTTGACTTTAGCGCCGCCTCTTCAGAGCCAGCTGTCAGAGCGCCAGAATCTCTGACACTCCTGTTTTTTCTTTTACCTTGATACAGCTCCAACTACCTCAGAGCCAGCTTTTTTTTCTTTAGGCAGCTCTCGGATTGAGCAAACCCCTGACACTTCTGGTTTTTTTTTTCCACTTTTTTTAATGGTACTGCTTATTTTTTCCCCAGCACCCATGGTGTGTGTGTGCAGGTGTGAAACACAGTGAAAGACACAAGGTGCACAAACCTTTGTTCAAATTTCCACCACCAGGTAGAAAGGAAACACCCAAGTGGCCAGTGACGAGCAGTGCCCTTCACATCAAAGGGCAATGCTGTATGATCAAACAGTGAAGGGGAGGGCAGGGGTTAAATCAAAATAGAATTGGACAGGGAAATAATATACTCCACTCACTGTGGTGCCCATCTCTCCCTGAACAGTGCAAGGGTGTTGGTGGACACTGCATAATCCTTCTCCAGAGACACCCGAGCTTAACGTAGTCGTGGAAGAGGAGCAGGCAGTTGGCCCTAACGACCCCCTCCACGGCCCGTTGCCTGGACCTGTTTCTGGCCAGTTTGGTCAGGCCCAGGATCAGAAAAACTTCTGTTTATATCTGTCACCCAGGGATCCCTGATTGTTCCAGGTTAACAGTAAGGTGGATTTGCCACGCTAAATTGTCCATAGCATGGGAAAAGCAGGATTACAGAGATAGGGTATAGGGATGGGTCTAGGTGGAATGCCCTTTGGAGGGTTGGTGTGGACTTGTTGGGCCGAATGGCCTATTTCCATGCTGTAGGGATTCTATGATCCTTCAGGTGGTAAAGACATCAAGGTTGCTCTATCCACCATGGCCATCTCAGATTACAAGATTTCTTTGGCACTAGATGGAGGGATAGAACCCACAGGTTCTGACAGCCTTGTCGGATCTGTTGTGTAAGTTTGCAGCTTTCATGTGATCCAGGTGCTTGTTCAGAACTTCCCTACCTACCCAAACTTTGTACAACATGGAACCTGCCCTTGCATTAACTCTTAGCCACGCAGGGCCAGTTCAGTGGTTTCTGTACCAAATTTCATCCCCTGAAGTAAACTGCCTCTCTTATTTAAAGGAGTCTTGTGTCTGGCATTAGTGTTCCCGATGCCATTTCACCCTTCAACTCAGATCTGGGGAGATCAGATTTAACCTGCTGTAGAGTCTTTTTCCCATTAGCAACTCTGCTGGAGTTATCCCTGTAGTTGTATGAGGGTTGGTCCTATAACAGGAATTGGGACAGTCTGGTATCCAGTGAAACTGTTGTTTCTTCAAGTCTGCTTTCAATGTTAGGACTGCTCTTTCTGCCAGACCATTGAACAATGGATAGTATGGAGCTGACTTTACATATCAAAAGCCATTCAACTTGTGGGTGGCACAGTGGTTAGCACTGCTGCCTCACAGTGCCAGAGACCTGGGTTCAATTCCTGCCTCAGGTGACTCTCTGTGTGGAGTTTGCACATTCCTCCGGGTGCTCCAGTTTCCTCCCACAATCCAAAAATGTACAGGTTGAATTGGCCGTGCTAAATTGCCTGTCGTGTTAGGTGAAGGGGTAAATGTAGGGCAATGGGTCTGGGTGGGTCGTGCTTTGGCGGGTTGGTGTGGACTTTTTGGGATGAAGAGCCTGTTTCCACACTGTAAGTAATCTAATCTAAATCTAAGTAAACTTTAGGAAATACTCAAATTCCCAGCTGATAAATGATGGCCCAATGTCTGTGACCAGCACTTCCAGGAGCCCGTGTACTGCAAAAAGTTCTCACAGCTTTTCTAACGTTGTTCCCATGATCGACAATTGAACTCTATGCACATCCAAATATTTCAAATGGACATCCACAATGACTAAGAACATTGAGCCCATGAAAGGACCTGTGTACTCAATGTGTAACTGAGTCTAAGCCATTCCCACAAATATGGTGGAGCGGCTGGTGGTACTTTTTGTCCTTGTTGGCATTCTGGGAACTGCCCACTAATGTGGCTTTCTCTGCATTTAATCCTGACCACCAGACATAACTTCTCACCAACATCTTCATTTTGGACACCCCTAAGTGACCCTGATGGAGTTCAGCCTTTGCTTGGGACAATCACCCTTGCTCCCCATAATAAAATGCCATCCACTCAGGTGATCTGGTCTCACTGGGTCTAGAAAGGTTTCAATTCAGGTTGTTGTGGCACTTTTGTTGCATCCATCAATACCAGCTGCTCTAATTTTGACAGCACTAGATCTTTTTGCGTGCACAGTCAGGTATTGTCAGTGGTGACTGGAAGGCTGTCCAGAAAGCTTAAAACCAGAACAGACTCTTCCAGTGGTGGCACCATTGCTGGTATATCTGACAGTGGGAGGCAGCTCAATGCATTTGCCTTTGCTACTTGGCTTCCTGAATGGTGTTCCAACTGTAATTATATGCATTTAGAATGATAGTCCCCTGCTGAATTTGACCTGAAGCCAAGGCCAATATGGTCTTGTCCTCTTTGAATAGCCCGAACAAGGAGTTGTGGTTCATTATTGTCACAAAGTTACACCCTTAAAGGTATCGGTGGAACTTTCTCACACCAAAGAAGACTGCCAAACCTTTGTTCTCTATCTGGGTCTATTTGCACTCTTATCAGCTAACGTCCAGGAAGCATGGGCTATTGGCTGTTCCTATCCATTGAACCAATCTGTGAGCCACACTACCCCAATACCAGAAGAGGAGCCATCACACCAGATCTTGTTTGGGATCATAGGCTGCTAACACCCCTAAATTGATGATAGCGGTTTATTCTCTTCCCTAAAGGCTCCTCTTGACTATGAGACCATTTCTAAGGCTGACCTCTTTCAAAGGCAGATGTAAGAGGAGAAGAATGGAGTCCAGATTACGTATGAACTTTCTGTAATAACTCAACAATCAAGGAAAGACTGAAACTCCGGTTCAGGGATGTGATTTGAGGCACCTTTGATTATTCTCACTTTTCCTTCCAATGGCTGTAACACAGTCTTGTCAACTCTGTAGCCCAAGTAGGTAGTTGGGGTGCCTGAAACATACAATTTTCTTTTCTAAGGCATATGTGTGCCTTGGGGAAATGTTTACAGTTTACGTCTAAGTTATGTAAGTCCTCTTTATTGTTCTTCCCTGTTATTAGCACTTCATCCAGATAAATGGCAACCTAGAATAGACCTTATAAAATGTACTCCAGGGTCTGCTAAAAAAAAAATGGCACAGGCTTATGACACCCCAAATGGCAGTCTCACATATTAATATAGACCCTTATGGGTATTAATTGTAGCATACTCCTGGGAATCCCCATCTAACCATAAATGCAAGCATGTCCAGCTTTGTGAAGGACAGCAGCAGCAGCGCCCAGCCCCATCCTCACCAGCTTTGTGTATAAATTCTCTATGTGAGAGATTGGGTATTTATCCAGCTGTGAGAAGCAGTTTATCGTTTGCTTAAAATCCCCACAAAGCTGATCTGATCTGTTGAGCTTCACAATTGTTAAGACTGACACAGCCCATCCTGCAAACTGGACTGGTTTACGATTCCTTCAATTTCCAGCCCCCTGATTTCTGCTTCTACTCTACACACAAGGCAAATGGCACTCACTCAGGCCTTGCAGAATCATGAAATTGCTTCCTACTCGACATGCAAAGTGGTTGAGGCTCCTCTGATAGTTCCTAGATGTTCCAGAGAATCTTCCAGGTGCTTAATTAGGACTCCATGCTGGCAGCCATTTTCTAAATAAAAAATCAAATGGATCAAGCTTCTTAAATAACAGCATGATACCAGAAATAGTTGTGAATATACCATACCTATTACAGAAACATGGCTCCGGGAATGGCAGGACTGGAAGCTTAATGTTCCAGGGTATAGATGCTCATACAAAGGAAGGAGAGGGGTTTGTGTGTGTGTGTGTGTATGTGTGGGGTGGGAGGGTGGTGCAGAGTGGCATATTTGGTTACTGATAACATTATATGTACTGTAGATAGTGAGAGTATTCCTGGGAATATGTTGAGTGAAGTTATTTAGGTAGAATTGAGAAATAACAAAGGGTATGATCACCTTATTGGGATTGTCTTACAGGTCCCACAAAAGTCAGCAGGAAATTGAGAAGCCAATTTGAAAGGAGATCTCAGATATCTGTAAGAATAATAGGATGTTAATGGTAGGGGATTTTAACTTTCCAAACATAGACTGGAACTGTCATTATGTTAAGGGCTTGGATGGAGAGGAATGTTTTAAGTGTATACCAGAAAATGTTCTTATTCAGCATGTGGATGTACTGACTCGAGAAGGAACAAGACTTGACCTTTTCATCGGAAATAAGGCTGGGCAAGTGACTGAGGTGTCTGTGGGGAGCACTTTGGGGTCAATGATCATAAGTCTATTAGTTTTAAAATAGTGATGAAAAATGATATTCCTGATCTGAAAGTTGCATTTCTAAATTGGATAAGGTTAATTTTGACAGTATTAGGCTTTCAAAGAATTTTCAAAAGCTGATTGGGAGAGGTTACTCGCAGGTGAAGGGACAGCTGGAAAACGGGAAACATTAAAAAAATGAGAAAGTCCATCACTGACACAATAGACAAATATTTATTTTGGTTTGAGTTTGCAGTGATAAAGGAAGGCTACGCATATACCCTGCCATACCTTCCCTTAGAGAACGGTGAATATTATCCTCCAGACCCGCAGATCATTGCCCCCAATAAAGATGGTGGCAGTAACCTCATCACCTGAGGCCCGCGGCCGGTTTTTTTCCGTTTGCTGTAAAAGCGGGAGAAGGAAGTTCAAATCTGGAAGCACACTTGTACACAAGTTGTTTACGGAACCTCCCAGTCGATATTTTCTTTTCTTACAATTACATTTTAGTTTGCTCAAAAACTGCATAAATCCCTGTAAGATTCTGTAAATCTCTTCTTTAGAAATAGAATCAGTCTGAACATTGGGACACAGACAGACAGACTTTAACCTCACACCTTCAATGCATTATCTGAGCTGTCATGGCATCTATTGTTAAAGTTCCTCCCACTTCTTCTGCACCAATCGCCCGTTCAACACAGCTACAAACACATCTCACAGCGACACTGCGTCTGTGCGCAAACTCCAGCGGGGGTATATCAATAATCGCCCTATAGTCACGCCCCTCGTTCACTCCAATTGGTTGGAGAATCGCTCCCTCTGGGTCCTCCAAACGCCGCCTCTCTTTCTATTGTCCGGATCTGCCGTCAATCACCCCCTGGCCCGAGGTAATCTGGTTAGAGCCAAAAACAGTCGAAATAATCCTGAGCATGCGCAGTGTTTCCACGTTCACCAGCTGGTCCTCAGCTCCAGGAGTGAGGAAGGAATATGTCTCAGCCGGCCTCCTACATGGTTCACAGCTCCTAGACCTGGAACACAAGCTCCTTTGCAACTGGAGTTAGTCAGCCAGAACAACGAAGTTGTCAAATCAGAGATTAGGGTCGAACAAGGATCTAATCCTGATTGAAAGTGAAATGGCTGCTTTAAATTTCCAGTCTGAAAATTCAGAACATCTGTTCCTCTCCGCATAACGCAATATCTTGCACTTACATATAGACTTTTACAGAATATGCAAAAACAGAAAATGTAGAGAAATTCGGCATCTCGTCTTGTTCCAGATAATCAACATCTGCAGTTCTTTGTTTTACTTTCACATATTAATCCACCCAAAGTGCCTCGCAGATGCTTGAAGCATTGACTTAAAGAGGTCTATTTTATCTTGCACATCTTAAAGAAGGTTGGAGAGATTTTGGGAATGAATTCCGAAGCTTGACTCCTTGGCAGCTGAAAATAAAGGCACCAATAATGGTAAAACTCACCCAACAACAGGTTTGTTTTGAAGCACTAGCTTTTGGAGCACTGCTCCTTCATCGGGCGATTGTCTTTGTACACCCCAGTCCAGCACTGGCACCTCCAAATCATGGCTACCAATAATGGTAAGCATAGTACCTAAGAAGGGATTTGACAAGTGTGTATAGGAAGGGGAATTGGAGAACTGCAGGGAGCTCAGAGGGTCTTCAGACTGGAGGAAGTTCCTTTGTCATTAGGTTAACAATGCTCCTTTGGAGTCTGATCAAAATGATTATCAGTTCTTCAGTTGACCCTGTCACCCTGTTTAACCAGGTAATCTCTTCCATTCATTTGGTAATCTTGTGTGTCATAACTTGTTGACTGTCTGTAACATTTAATGTTACTATAATATCAAGATTCGCCCTGTAGTCACGCCTCTCGTTCACTCCGATTGGTTGGAGAACCGCTCCCTCTGGGTCCTCCGAACGCCACCTCTCTTTCTATTGTCCGGATCTGCCGTCAATCACCCCCTGGCCCGAGGTGATCTGGTTCGAGACAAAAACAGTCGAAATCATCCTGAGCATGCGCAGTGTTTCCACGTTCACCAGCTGGTCCTCAGCTCCAGGAGTGAGGAAGGAATGTGTCTCAGACGGCCTCCTGCATGGTTCACAGCTCCTAGACCTGGAACACAAGCTCCTTTGCAACTGGCGTTAGAGTCAGCCAGAACAACGAAGTTGTCAAATCAGAGATTAGAGTCAAACTAGGATCTAATCCTGATTGAAAGTTAAATGGCTGTTTTAAATTGCCAGTCTGAAAATCTCTGTGGTCGTCACGGTCTGAAAATTCAGAACATCTGTTCCTCTCAGCATAACGCAATATCTTGCACTTACACACAAACTTTTACAGAATATGCAAAAACAGAAAATGTGGAGAAATTCGTCATCTCGTCTTGTTCCAGATAACCAACATCTGCAGTTCTTTGTTTTACTTTCACATATTAATCCACCCAAAGTGCCTCGCAGATGCTTGAAACATTGACTTAAAGAGGTCTATTTTATCTTGCACATCTTAAAGAAGGGTGGAGAGATTTTGGGAATGAATTCCGAAGCTTGACTCCTTGGCAGCTGAAAATAAAGGCACCAATAATGGTAAAAATTACCCCAACACCAGGTTATAGTCCAATAAGTTTGTTTTGAAGCACTAGCTTTTGGAGCACTGCTCTTTCATCGGGTGATTGTCTTTGTACACTCCAGTCCAACACTGGCACCTCCAAATCATGGCTACCAATAATGGTAAGCATAGTGCCTGAGAAGGGATTTGGCAAGTGTGTATAGGAAGCGGAATTGGAGAACTGCAGGGAGCTCAGAGGGTCTTCAGAGTGGAGGAAGTTCCTGTGTCATTAGGTTAACAATGCCTAACCAGGCTCTTTTGGAGTCTGAAGAAGGGTTTATGCCCGAAACGTCGATTCTCCTGTTCCTTGGATGCTGCCTGACCTGCTGCGCTTTTCCAGCAGCACATTTTCAGCTCTTTTGGAGTCTGATCAAAATGATTATCACGTTCTTCAGTTGACCCTGTCACCCTGTTTAACCAGGTAATCTCTTCCATTCATTTAGTAATCTTGTGTGTCAGACTGTGTCATAACTTTGATTAGATTAGATTACTTACAGTGTGGAAACAGGCCCTTCGGCCCAACAAGTCCACACCGACCCACTGAAGCGCAACCCACCCAGACCCCTACATTTACCCCTTCACCTAACACTACGGGAATTTAGCATGGCCGATTCACCTGGCCTGCACATCTTTGGACTTTGGGAGGAAACCGGAGCACCCGGAGGAAACCCACGCAGACACGGGGAGAATGTGCAAACTCCACACAGTCAGTCGCCTGAGGCGGGAATTGAACTCGGGTCTCTGGCGCTGTGAGGCAGCAGTGTGAGCCGCCCATGAACCACTGAGCCGCCCATGAACTTGTTGACTGTCAGTAACATTTAATGTTACTATTTCAGATTTGAAATATTCGAAGAATTTCTTGGTTCTGCAATGCCAACACATGATAATTCAGTTCCCAACTTCATCTGTCATTTCTGCCTGGAACTGTGATTAATTATCGAGCTCTTGAGCAGTTGGGAGTGCATTTAAATATAGTTGCAATCTACACCAGTTCCCCAGATTCAATCACAGTTCCTGGCATGAATATGGAATGTTCGCTGAACATCAATAGAAGGTGCAGGGAGAGCAGAAGAAATATGGAGAATATACATTGTGTGATCACTTTCTCAAGGTTTCGAATTCAATGTTGAAAACTTGAGAATGTAAAATCTTTAAATAGCAGAAGCGCAGAGAGCTGTGATCAGACTGGCAGATTGCACAGAGTGATGGGATGTGAAATTCAAAATATTGGAACGTCAAAGGATCTCTGCTCATGAAGATAGATGATTTTCTACCTGTCGTGGAGATCTGGGTAATACAAATCGCCATTATTATCGAATTCTGATCAAACTACGAACTGGAGCAGAATGACAATTGCAAAGAGAAATTTCAGTTCTGACAAATGGTTTCTGGGCCCATTTTTAATCTCTCTTCAAGTGCTGCCAAAGCTGCTGTTTCTCCAGTGCTCTGGTTACAGAGAGAAAAAGAATTGCTCTGTTACAGATTAATTGGATGAGACGGATTGCCTAGATTGGCCAAGAACTCCAGAAATGCAGAATGGTGTTCGTTGAAGATTGACTTTTAGCTTCGTTGTTCTACATTCCCATTCTCCAACCATTTCCCCGAATCAGATACAGCTGCATGCGAAACATTCGCTAATGGTTCGTGGAATACCCACAATTCCTTGTGCCGTTGAACCCGTTCTATCTGCAGTCACGGGCTGGTCCTCCAACCAATGGGAGTGAATGAGGGACGAGACTGGAGGACCCGGCGAAGCGAGAGCGAGAGATAGTACCAAAGCCAAGAACTACCAGATTTTTCAAACAGTTTGAGCAAATTACACTGTCTATACACTCCCGTTTAATTATATTCCTCAATACCGTTGTAACACGCTTAATGCAATAAAATGTCCTGAGATAAATCAGATAGTTTCAAGAAGAAATATTTGACACCCAGTCATAAAGGGTGCCATTAGAAAGGACAGTTAATCGTCAATTGGGAAAGAATAGCGGAGAGGTTTCGGATTCACACAAAGTCATGGCCGCCACTGGTGGAATAATTAAACCCAGGGAAACCAAAGAGGCCAGAATGAGAGGAACTCAGGGGTTGATGTGATTGGAGGTGACAGAGATAGGGAATGGACAAGGCCATGGGCGGAGTTACTAACAGAGATGTTAATTTTAAATCTGAGGCAATACTTGCTCAGGGGCCAAAGTCGGTCAAGAACTTTGACAGGACTTCCAGGATTTAAAAGATCTTGCATTTGAATGAAATTGCTTATGTTCAAGCAGGTGAGTTAAGTGAGCCAAAAGGATGTCAAGTTTAAGTATTGGAGTTCTTTGAAGAAGTACTTGTGTTCCAGGGAAAAGAACTCGTAAATATATTGTACCTAGATTTCCAGAATTTGAGCCGGGCTACACCAAAGGTTATTACAGAAAATAGAAGTTCACAGTGTAGGGTGTAACTTGTTGCTATTGATAAGAAATTGGTTATCTTACAGGAAACAGGGAATAGGAGTAAATGGGTTTTTTCAGACTGGCAGGATGTCACAAGAGATTTGCTACAGGAGATGGTGCTGGAGCCTCAGTACATTACAATTTGTGTGAATGGTTTAAATGAAAGGATGAAAGGCCTGTTAGCTAACTTTACTGATGACACAAAGATAGGTAGGAAAGTGAGTTGTGAAGGAGCTGATATAGTATATGGAAATGTTAAGTGAAGGGACAGAGATCTGACAAATGGAGTAGAATGTGGGAAAATGTGAAATCGTCCATTTTTGCAGGAAGCATTAAAAAAAGCATATTATCTAAATGATGAGAGTTTGCAAAGAGATGCAGCGAGTTCTGGGTGTCCTTATTCATGAAACACAGAAGGGCAAAACTCAGGTACAACCCCAAAGTAATCAGGAAAGTTAATAGCATTAATTGCGAGGGGAATTGAATGCAAGAGGAGGTTCACTTACACAGGACATTGGTGAAGCTGCATCTTGGGCATTGTTTACATTATTGGTCACTGTACTCAGAGAGGGATGTTAATGCATTAGAAACAGATCAGAAATGGTTTACATGACTAACAACTGGAACGAGTGATTGCTGTATGAGGACCTGATGGACAGGCCTGTATTTTCTGAAGTTCAGAGTCCTGATGCGCTTAACTGAAACATAAGTTCATGAGTGGACTTGATCATGCGAATGTTGAAAGGTTGTTTCCTCTTGTGGAAGAATCTAGAATTAGGACTCAGAGTTTAAAACAAAAGAGTGCACATTTCAGACAGAGATGAGGAAACAGTTTTTTCTCTGAGGGCTGTGAGTCTTTAGAATTCCCTTTCTCAGAAGGCAGTGGATTAGAATCTTTAAATATCCTTAAGGCAAAGGTAGATTCTTGATGACCAAGGGGATGAAAGATTATTGGGGATATTAAGGAATATAGAGTATAGGTTAAAATAAGATCAGCCATGATCTTATAAAATGGTGCAGTCGGCTTGAAGGGGTGAGTGACTAATTCTTGTGCCTTGCTCATGTGTTTGTAAGATCCTGGACTCTCTAAAGAGGAAACAACTTTCTGCATCTACCCTAAGCCACCTGAGAATTCAGTATGTTTCAATAAGATTTCCTCTAATTCTTCAGAACTTCAACAAGCCCAATCTACTCATCCTTTCCTGATAAGGCAGTTGCTTCTTATCTAGTATTAGCTAAGCAAACATTCTCTGGACTGCCTCCAAAGTCAATAGATTTTCCTTGGATAAGGGGCCCAAAACTGCTCAGAGTATTCTGGTGATTATCTGACTGGTGCCTTGATTAGTTCCAACAAAACCTTCGATTTATACACATCATTTTAAAAAAAAAGGTCAATGTTCCAATTGCTATCCCTATTATCTGCTTAATTTTGACGTTAGCTTTTTGTGATTTGTGGCCAACACCTCCCAATCTCTACTTGCTGTAGCTTTCTATAGTCTTTCTCCATTGAAGTAATATTGAGTTCCTCTATTCTTCTACTGATGTTCATTAACTCATATTTTCCCACATACAGTCAAAGAACCTGGGATATCTGGTCGGCATGGATGGGTTGGACCGAAGGGTCTGTTTCCGTGCTATACACCTCTATGACTGGGAGGGAACACTCCTGCCTGGTGATTGTTGTGCGGTATCCATTCATCCGTTGTATGACCTTGCCCACTCCTTCCACTTCTCGCCTTTAAAAAAACCACCAAACCTTAAACCAATAATGATTCTTAGCAAACTTCCCAGCCTTCAGGCCAAAAATACCATACAACCCTGCCACAGTAGCCACTGCAAGACGTGTCAGAGTATCAACACGGGTAACACCATTACACGTGGAGACACCTCCCACCATGTACACGGCGAATATTCCTGTGACTTGGCCAATGTGGTCTATCTCATGGACAATGACACTGGGCTCCATTGGCTATTAATTCTGTGAGCATGATCTTAACCTCCACAACTACCTGGGGAAGAAGCTGCGCTTCTTCTGTTGGACTATAACCTGGTGTTGTGTGAT
>NC_057746.1:18042684-18072425 GCF_004010195.1 Chiloscyllium plagiosum | reverse complement strand
CAGGAAGCCATTACTGGGAGGTGGAGGTGGGGGGGAATCAGGGCTGGAGTCTGGGAGTAGCCTCATAGTCTGTGGAGAGGAAGGGAGAGGTCAGTCTGATCCCGGAGAATGGATTCTGGACCATGGAGCGGGATGAGGATCAGTTTTTTATTAACTCCTCTCCTTGATCCCCTCTCCCTGTCGATCTGATCCCCAGGAAAGTGGGAGTTTATCTCAGTTATGAATCTGGGACAGTTTCATTTTGCAACGCAGTCACCAAGTCCCAACTCCACACCTTCACTGGGAATAAATTCACTGGGAAACTTTATCCTTTCTTTCAACCATTTTATGAAAACCAGTATCTGAGAATCTGAATTTTGGAAAGTGGTGGGACCTCGGGATCTCCCTGACCTCAAAGTGACTTGACGCTGGGATTGGATCATGGCCAGAGGTGAGGAATTGGGGTTAGAAACCAGTTTGTCACTGAATGTGATTTTCAATTTTTAAATTATACTTTGCAAAATGCAGTCAGACTGTACATAAAGCCAATACAAAATTAAAATCGGATGGTGAAAATAAGAAGTGAATTAAATACCTTGTGTCTCTCCTTCCTTCATTTACTCCCTGCTTCCGTCCCATCCTCCATCTCTTCACCTGTTTCCCAGTCTGGAGCTGGGATTTCTCTGTGTTTCCATTTCTCACTGCACCCGGAGGGAGAAATCCAAACACTGACGGGTAACAAAGCTGCATTTATATAGCAGCCGAAAGAACTGCAGATGCTTACATAAACAGAAGCTGCTGGAAAAGCTTAGCAGATCTGGCAACATCTGAGAAGAGAGATCAGAGTGAGCATTTCGGGTTCGGTGAAGAGTCTGAGTTTTTGTAGCAGCTTTTGTTTTTGTTTCTGTATTGCTGTATTGAGCTCATTACATCATTGAGGAGGGGAATTACAGAAAATCTACCATCTCCAAGGATTTCCAGCATCCCCAGTATCTAACTCCCCATTAATGCCAGTTCTCTGTCCATTAATGCTATCTTATCTGCAACATTTTCTGATTTTATTTCTGATTTCCACCATCCCGAGTGTTTGATTGTGTGACAGCGCCATCTGTTGGATGTGATCATCACTGAATGATATTGGGCTGCAGTACCCTCTCCTGCCAGGTGGAGGCGGTTTGATTTGATTTGCTTCATTGTTGTCACGTGCTGGGGTAAAGTGAAAAGTTTTGTTTTGTGTCTTTTACAGGCAGATCATACTTTACCAAGTGCATTAAGGTAATAGAACAGAGTGAAGAATACTGTGTTCCAGTTGCAGGCAAAATGCATAGAAAGAGAGAGATCAACATTAATACCTGAGTGGTCCATTCAGATATCCGATAACAGTGGGGAAGAAGCTGTTCTTGAGTCTGTTGGTCAGTGTTTTCAGACTTTTATATCTCCTACCTGATGGAAGAGATTGGAAGAGAGTATAACCGGGGAGGGAGGTGTCTTATATTATGTTGGCTGCTTTCCTGAGGTGAGTGTAGACAGAGTCAATTGATGGAAGGCTGGCTTGTGTGATGTACTGGGCTATATTCAGGACTCCTCGGATGCTGCCTGACCTGCTGTGCTTTTCCAGCGCCACATGTTTTGACTCTGACTCTCCAGCATCTGCAGTCCTCACTTTCTCCTGTATTTTCTGTGAGCCATGCCCAATTTTCTTAAATGTTAAACTCCTGAGTCCACTCCAGCCAGCTCTGCTCTCAATCTTTTCTGCTTACACTTATTTAAGTTCAGTAAGTTGTTACCAACCTAACTACCTCTATCTAAAATGAATGCTGAGTTCACCTATGTTGTGGTCACTGCTTCCGAGGAGATCTTTGGCCTTACTTCCACTCCTATGTCTTATGGTCTTATGGTCTAAAGTTCAGCAAGTTGTTACCAACCTAACTACCTCTATCTAAAATGAATGCTGAGTTCAACTAAGTTGTGGTCACTGCTTCCGAGGAGATCTTTTTCTCTGATATAATTTATTAAACCTACCTCACTATATATCACCGAAACAAAACAGTTTGATCCCTGTTTTAATCCATAACATATTGTTTTGTAAAACTGACCCAAATACCAGTCCCATTGGTAAAAGCACATCCCTCATGAAGGTGTGTAATATTCTGTCTTGATTTACTTTGGTTCCTGGGGCCAGTTTGAACTGTTCACAAGTGCTTGTGAATCTGTGAACTGACAGTGGATTTGAACAGAAAACAGTGGCACCATATACAGAAAGGCCTTGATCTTCAGGCCTCTACTGCATGGGATAGTCACCAAGACAAATCCACACTCTGCTTGATGGACTCAGCAAACAGCTGTATACAACACAAAAACAAGGCAGGAGAAAGTGGGCAGTCCTGCCTGAGTCCAGGTTTGATCAGGAATCTTCCTGATTCCCACCCACTGACTGCACTAATGATGTCAGTGTGGAACAGTTGGATCCAATTGTAGATCTCTTCCCCAAATCCCATTTTGGAGACCACATCTGTCATGGAGCTGTGTGATATACTATGTAGACAAGCAGGAAGCTGGAAGAACACAGCAGGGTCCAGGATGAAGCCTATGTCCACTGTCCTATTCTCCAAAGAGACAACTGTGTTTCTGAATAGCACAGGGTTCTCTTCCTCAGATATCGCTGTCTGCCATAGTGCAGGCCTGGTCAGAATGAACTACCATCCCCAGTTGATGATGACATTTAATTGAATTTGGTATCTCCATTCAACAACGAGATTAATCACTAGTTCCTGATTTCCTTCCTCTCCCCCTTCCCCTTCCCCTTCCCCTTGTCGATGAGGGTGATGATGCTCTTCCTTGTGGATTCCTACATGCTCCTGACCAGAAGCAGACTCTCATACACCTCTGTCAGCTCCTCACCCATCACATCCCACAGAGTCAAATATAACTCAGTAACAAGCCATTGCTTCCAGGAGATTTACTCTTCCCAAAGGATTCGAAGGCCTGTGTCAGCTTATCTAGACTTATCGGTTTGTGCAGCCTGTCCTGTGTGCTGTCATCTGAGACCCCTGTGAGAGAAACAGGAATAACTGGGAAGATCTGCTTCTTATGACCTTCACATCATACAATCTGGCAGAAAAGGATTTGCTGATCCAAAAACCGCCAGACTGTGACATTACTGAGCCATCTTCTCCCTACAGGCTGCTGGTTACAGAGCTCTCCCTGTGTATCTTCTCCCTTCAGGCTGCTGGTTACAGAGCCCTCCCTGTGTATCTTCTCCCACCAGGCTGCTGGTTACAGAGCCCTCCCTGTGTATCTTCTCCCACCAGGCTGCTGGTTACGGAGCCCTCCCTGTGTACCTTCTAAATGAAGAAATATGACACCGTTTCATCTTGCTCCATGGAGTGGACCCTGGACCAGCAGATTATCTTGGAGGCCTCTGGGACAACAGCAAGGCTTGTTGGTTCCTCACCTCTTGGAGATCTGTCTTAATATCAACCCCCATAGTCTGCAGCAGGATCAGGTTCTGCAGCTTTTCTGGAGTCAGTACAATTTCATTCATAATTTTCTCTCTCTTTCTCTCTCCTTCTCACCTTCTGAAAGCTCCTGAGGATGACGAATCCCTTGATGTTCACTTCCCTTTCAGACCCTGGAGACTAAAAGAGGGACTAAGTTTCCCAAACTAAATTAGAGCCACTTGCCCGTGTTTGGCCCGTATCCCTCTAAATGTTTCCTATTCATGTATCTACCTAAACATCTTTTAAATGTTGTCCCTGTACCACTACTACCATCTACCACTTCTTCTGGCAGTTCATGCCACGTATGAACCACCCTCTGTGTGAAACGTTGCCCCTCAGATCCCTTTTAAATCTTTTTCCTCCAACCTTACAAAATTCTGGTCATGTTCAGTAAATGTTCACATTTTGAAAATTGAGGCACCTAAGATGAGAAATATGGTTATTTATTGTGTAATAAAGTACATTTTCACAAATAAAACAAGTCTCTGCTCCTAGTGTTGCTGGCAACGTCCAGGTCAGTCAGTCTGGGCAGTGACTCAGTGGCACCATCGATATAGCTGGATGGTCGGGAGGGGTTGGTAACAGAATGGACACTCCGCTCAGATTCCTGACAGAAACAGTCAAAGGCACCAAGCCCATGACACGTCCCATCAGGCACTGTCAGCACGTAACTCACTGGGAACGAAGAATTGTTTCATATGCAATCAGATATTTAGTTCATAAATTACTGACAATTTCATTGCAAAAGAGTTCAAGTTGGACATTACAGAAAATACAATAAAAATATTACATTTCTCATTTCAGTCAAATTGCAATATTTACTAAGTATGACCAGAAATTATTTGCATTCCAGTACAAGCTACAATGTGTTCTATAAGTTAACACACCCTCAGTGTATTGTGAGAGAAAGGTGTTCACTAGTGGCCTTTCCTCACTCTGAGGAAAGTGAGGACTGCAGATGCTGGGGATCAGAGCTTAAAAATGTGTTGCTGGAAAAGCACAGCAGGTCAGGCAGCATCAAAGGAGAGGCAGAATCAACGTTTCAGGCATAAGCCCTTCTTCAGGAATGAGGAGGGTGTGCCAAGCAGGCTAAGATAAAAGGTAGGGAGGAGGGACTTGGGGGAGGAGCATTGGGAATGCGATAGGTGGAAGGAAGTTAAGGTGAGGGTGATAGGCCGGAGAGGGGGTGGAGGACTTGCATGTCCTTGGCGGAGTGGGAGGGGGAGTTAAAGTGTTCAGCCACGGGGCGGTTGGGTTGGTTGGTGCAGGTGTCCCTGAGGTGTTCTCTGAAACGTTCCGCAAGTAGGCGGCCTGTCTCCCCAATGTATAGGAGACCACATCGGGTGCAGCAGATGCAGTAAATGATGTATGTGGAGGTGCAGGTGAATTTCTGATGGATATTGAAGGATCCCTTGGGGCCTTGGAGGGAAGTAAGGGGGGAGGTGTGGGCGAAAGTTTTACGTTTTTTGCGGTTGCAGGGGAAGGAGTGGAGGTTGGGTTGGTGGGGGGTGTGGATCTGACAAGGGAGTTGTGGAGCGAGTGGTCTTCACTCACTCTGAGTCTGGTCAAAGCCATTTTCTTCCCAATCGATACATTTGATTTCCAGCACAATGAGAGGTAACACTGAGCTTTCCTTTTCCGGAGGCTTTAATGTGTCAGTGAGCCCCAATTATCCATGTCTCTGTCCCTGTCACCCACTCTTTCAACCCCTTAGAATTCACACTTCCTAATGTCCCCACCCAATCTGTATACACTCCCCCAGTTACCTCCTCTTCCCACTCAGATTCTGGTATAGGAGCTGACTATGCCTGGTGGGTTATTCACTATGATTCCCTATCCCTATCCCTCACAGTTACCTCCTCTTCCCACTCAGATTCTGGTATAGGAGCTGACTATGCCTGGTGGGTTATTCACTATGATTCCCTATCCCTGCCCACCGAAGCCAGGACGATCCCACAACCCACCCTCCGACATTGCACCCTTCCCAGCCAAGCATTACCATATTCACCCCCCTTTAAAATGCTGTGACCCCCTTCACAATTACACCGTACCCTATCTCAGAGCTTGCAGCCAGCCATCCTGACAAGGCTCTGTGCCTCACAGGCCCCCACCTCCCTTAGCTTCTGCAGACAGATCTGACAGACTGACCGTGGCCCAGCTCCTTGCCTGTCATGAAGGGACAGCCCAGTGCAAGTCACGTTCAGACCCCTGACTGGTTCCAATGCATCTCATTGACTGCATTGGTTTATGTCCCTGGACTTTCCTGAGGAATCTAAGGGAAAGACCATGGCCCACTCCCTGGACTGCAGTGGCACAGACCCCTTGACTGGAAACACCCCAACCTCACCATGCCCAATTCCATGTCCCCCATCCAAACCCTTCACTCTCCCCCCTTTACCATAAGACATAGGAACAGATGTAGCCAGCCTTTGACAGAGTATCAAACACCTTTATGAGTGATGCGCTGTCCAAAATGAGCTTTGAGGAGGGGATCTGTAATTGGATCCGTCTGTTCTACACAAACATCAGTCACACAGTCTCACACACTTGGTGAGAATCAGGAAGTTTCCCAATTGAACCTGGCATTAGTCAGGGTTACCCTTTCTCTGCTGCCTTGTTTGTGTGTTGTATACGGCCTGAGTCCATCAGGAAGGATGTGGGTTTGAAGAGATGACTATTCCAGTCAGCGGAGGCCTGGAGGTCAAAGTTTACCATCTGTAAGTGAAGGAGTCTCCTTCTCAACCTCTCCCCTTGCCTAAGGACTGGTGGCCCTCAGGTTAAATCACCACCAGTCGCTTCTCTCTAATGAGAGAGCAGCCCCTTTGGTCTGGTAAGACTATGGTGACACAACAACAATAACCATCTGGGGGGTGCAGGAGCAAATAACTGCAGACCCTGGAATGTGTACGTAAACAGAAAATGCTGGAGATCACAGCGGGTCAGACAGTATCCGTGGAGACAGAACAAACTAATGTTTCAAATTGAGATGACTCTCCTTCAGAGCTGAGGTGTACTGTTTTCTGCTCAGATCCACTGTCAATGCACAGACACATGAGCATCTGTGAACAGGCCAAACAGGTCCCAGGAACCAAAGTAAATCAATGCAAGAGGGAGGTCATGACCTTTGGGAGCTGGGCCGATTGACTCTTTATCCCCTCCACTGTCAGGACAGATTACCTGAAGGTGCTGGGCCAAGTTGCTTGCTAGAAACTAGGAGCAGCCTATTGTCAAAGTGAGGCAGAGACTGGTCATGTGGGAGCGCTGCTCCTTCTCCATTGGAGGTTAAATAAACCTAGTCATCAGGTGAGAGGTGGTCGGGTGTTGCTGTACATGGCACAGATCTGGCCCAATACCTGAACCTGCACCACAGCGGGCACCTGAACCATCCTCTACTTCATCTAGAGGTTAAAGATGGATTACGTCTGAGGTGTGTATAGCTGCATCAAGCTGTACATAGGCCCTTGTCTGTGAACACTGAGTGTCACTATGTGCTGAGGATCTATCTGTCCCCGTGCTGGGAAGGATGGGTCTGGCGGCAGAACGCTCCAGGTAGTTGGACCATACTCTACCAGCTGCCCCTCATGGAAAAGCTTGTTCAGGAAAACCACTTTGACCGTGACTCCATCATGGTCAGCACATCATGTCTCCAAAGCCCTGTGGGAAATGTGATAATCGACCTTCTTGGATGGTTGCCTGAGCAAACTGATAAAGTCATTTGGCAGAATGCCTCATCAGCAGAACTTTCCAGCAAGCACCAAGATGTAGCTGGGCTGGTGGTGAGAAGGGCACTGCCTGTGAGATCCTTCATGATGCCTGGTCCCTGTGCGACCACACATTGATCTTGAAATGACTGTGGTCGTGAAGAGACTGTCATACATCTTCTTCCAGAATATTCCTTTGCGAAAGAGGTCTGAGAGAGACGCAGTGGTTTATATTGAGGTCCATGAGGCAGGACTCTGTATTCTAGGTGCTTGTAGCTGATATTGAAATGGGAATAGTTTACTATCATGTTTAGTGAATCTTCCAAATTTGCATTTAGATTGAGGCACCTGAGAGTTTAAATTCTCAAATGAATCATGATATCTTATGATATTTTCTGTAATGTCCGATTTGAATTGCTTTGTAATGTACTTACAGATATTTTATAAATAAACCAAATAAAACACAGCTCGCTGCCTCGTTCTCCCCCCGATCTCTGTCCTTGCTTACAGCATTGTTCCGTTGCAACTGAATGAAAGTTTGCCAAACAGCATCTGATCTTTCAATGAGACATTTTACAGCCTTCCAGACTCAACACTGAGGTCAATAATTTTATTTCATAACCTCTGCCATTTTTATTCTTGTTTCGGAAAGCAGTTTTATAGTAATGTCCCTCCAAAACAGGGCTGGTCTGAGAAAACACCTTTTTCACAGAGTGAGTAATTAGGGAGGGGAATGCACTGCCTGGAAAAGTGGGGGAGGCTGGTTCAGTTCAGGCATTCAGAAGGGTATCAGGCCGTCATTCAGATAAAGTCCAACACTGGCATCTCCACATTGTTTGGATAGTAATGGTGTGCAGGAAAATAGGGAAGAGCTACAATTTGCACTGGAAAATGGACCTAAAGCTGCCTGAAAGTCATTCCCACTCTCAGTAACATTTATTGAAACAAACACTAGCTGTCAATTAACCTGGCAGTTGTTCAGAGTAGGAATGGACTGAAGAGCCTGTGATCAGAGGAGCAGCAACTGCAGGAGGGCGAGAGTTGCTCCTCCAACCACAGATTCTGTCTCTCCCACCTGGGATATATACTCCTTTATTTCGAAAATATACTTAATTCATAAAAATTCCTTAAATGCATACATGGTCACGAGAGCAGCTTGATACACAGACCTTACATATGCAGAACAAATTTACCCAAGGCATTGCTTACTGATACAAGGATATATTTACATGTACATGAGGCACCAGGAGGGTCCGATAACTGAGTGGAGTCCTATTGTACTTTGCCAGAAGGACCTTACACAGCATAGGAGCGAGAGTTGTTGTGGGGTCTTTAACTTTCCAAGTATTGACTGGGAATACTATAGCTTGAGTACTTTAGATCGGTCAGTTTTTGTCCAATGTGTTGGAGGCTTTCCTGACACAGTATGTCGACAAGCCAACAAGGGATGAGGTCACATTGGATTTGGTACTGGGTAATGAACCAGGCCAAGTGTTAGATTTGGAGGTAGGTGAGCATTTCAGTGATAGCGACCACAATTCGGTTATGTTTTCTTTAGTGATGGAAAGGGATAGCGCAAGAGTTATTGCTGGGGGAAAGGCAATAATGTTGCGACTAGGCAGAATATAGGATGCATAGGATGGGGAAGGAAACTGCAGGGGATGGGTGCAATTGAAATGTGAAGCTTATTCAAGGAACAGCTACTGTGTGTCCTTGATAAGTATGTACTTGTTAGGCACAGGGGAAGTGGTCATGTGAGGGAGCCATGGTTTACGAAAGAAGTTGAAGCTCTTGTCAAGAGAAAGAAGAAGGCTTATGTTAGGATGAGACGTGAAGGTGCAGTTAGGGCGCTTGAGGGTTGCAGGTTTGCCAGGAAAGACCTAAAGAGAGAGCTAAGAAGAGGCAAGAGGGGACATGAGAAGTCTTTGGCAGATAGGATCAAGGAAAACCCTAGGCTTCCCATAGGTACATCAGGAATAAAAGAATGATGAGAGTAAGATTAGGGCCAATCAAGGATAGCAGTGGGAAGTTGTGCATGGAGTCTGAGGAGATAGGGGAAGCGCTGAATGGATATTTCTCATCAGTATTCACACATGTCAAGGAGAATACTGAGATACAGACTACTAGACTAGATGAGATTGATGTTCCCATGGAGCAGCTGTTAGTAATTCTGGAAAGTGTGAAAATAGCTAAGTCCCCAGGGCCAGATGGGATTTATCCTAGGATTTTCTAGGAAGCTAGGGAGGAGATTGCTGAGCCTTTGGCTTTAATCTTTATGTCACCATTGTCTACAGGAATAGTGCCAGAAGACTGGAGAATAGCAAATGTTGTTCTCTTGCTCAAAAGGGGAGTAGAGACGACTCTGGTAATTATAGACCTGTGAACTTACTTTGGTCATGGGTAAAGTGTTGGAAAAGATTATAAAAGATAGGATTTACATTCATCTAGAAAGGAAGAAGCTGATTAGGGATAGTCAACGCAGTTTTGTGAAGCATAGGTCGTGCCTCACAAACCTTATTGAGTTCTTTGAGAAGGTGACCAAACAGTTGGCTGAGGTAAAGTGATTGATGTGGTGTATATGGATTTCAGGAAGGCATTTGATAAGGTTCCCCACAGTAGGCTATTGCAGAAAATACGAAGGCATGGGATTGAGGGTGATTTAATGTGATTGTGGTGATTGATCAGAATGTTCATCCTGGAGTTCAGTTACTGGTGGTATACCACAAGAATCTGTTTTGGGTCCCTTGTTGTTCATCATTTACATAAATGACCTGGATGAGGGCATAGAAGGATGGGTTCGTAAATTTGCTGATGATACGAAGGTCGGTAGAGTTGTGGAAAGTGCTGAAGGATGTTTAAGGTTATAGAGGGACATAGATAAGCTGCAGAGCTGGGCTGAGAGTTTGCAAATGTAGTTTAATGCAGAAAAGTGTGAGGTGATTCACTTTGGAAGGAGTAACAGGAATGCAGAGTACTGGCTAATGGTAAGCTTCTTGCTGTGTAGATGAGCAGAGAGATCTCGGTATCTGTGTACATAGGTCCCTGAAAATTGTCACCCAGGTTGACAGGGTTGTTAAGAAGGCATTCGGTGAGGTTGCTTTTATTGGTAGAGGGACTGAGTCTTCCAGCCACAAGGCCAGACTGAAGCTGTACAAAACCTGGTGTGGCTGCACTTGGAGTATTGCGTGCAGTTCTGTCGCTGCTTGACAGGGAGGATGTGGAACCTTTGGAAAGGGTCCAGAGGAGATTTACTAGGATTGGAGGGAGGGAGGGTATGGAAGGAGGCTCTTATGAGGAAAGGCTGAGGGACTTGAGGCTGTTTTCGTTTGAGAGAAGGTTGAGAGATGACTTAATTGAGACATATAAGGTAATCGGAAGGTTAGATTGGACAGGGGGAGCCTTTTTTCTTAGATGGTGATGGCTAGCATGAGGGGACATAGCTTTAAATTGAGGGGTGAGAGATATAGGACAGATGTCAGAGGTAGTGAAATGCCCTGCCTGTAACAGTAATAGCCTCGCTGACATGAACGGCATTTAAATGGTCATTGCGTGGACATGTGGATGATAATGGAATAGTGTAGGATAGATGGGCTTCAGAATGGTTCCACAGGTCGGTGCAACATCGAGCTGAAGGGCCTGTACTGTGCTGTAATGTTCGATGTTCTAGGCCTTTCCCCACTGGGCTTGGCAGTACCTGCCCCAAGCTTTAGTGTGTCACTCAGCATGTGGTCCTGGATGTTGCAATGTGCCAGTCTGCAACACTCGGTTGCTCTGAAGACCAACAGGTTTCAGTCACACCAAAGAGTGACTTTCACCGAGTTGATGGTTCTCCAGGCGCAGTCAAAGTCTGTTTCGGCATGTGTCCCTGGGAACAGACCGCTGAACACAGAGTCCTGCATCACGGAGCTGCTCGGGATGACACTCAACAAAAACCCCTGCATCTTTTTCCAGGCTTTCTTTCCAATGGCACATTCCAGAAGGAAAGGTGTGACAGTCTCTACTCACTGCAGCCCCTTACAGGACAGTGTGTGTGGTGTGCAGAGAGTCTGGGCATATGCGAAGGATCTCACAGGCCTAGAAAGGAGGTGCTGTTGAAGGATTTTGAACAGTTAGGAGCTATATTAAAAAGCAGAGGGTCCAAGGTAATAATCTCTGGATTACTACCTGAGCCACAGGAAAACTGGCAGAGGGTAACCAAGAAATCTGAATTCGTAAATACGAATGTGTGATTCAAAGATTGGTGTGAGTGAAATGACTATCAATCTGATGGACACTGCACCCAGTACTGTGATAGGAGCTGTTCTGATGGGATAGGCTTCATTTGAACTATGCTGGGACTAGTAACCTAGTGAACTGAGTAACGAGTCCTATAGAGACCATTTTAATCTAATTAGTCAAGGGAAGGGTTCGAGAAACAGGAAATGTAGGATTACAAAACAAGAAGAAATAGCAGCATTACGAGACAATGTAACAATACTCAGTGGGTACGGGAAAGGACAGAGTATACAGAAATCGAAAAAATCAGAAATTATGCTCAAAAGTGGAAAATATGGAAAAAAGGCAAAATGAATAGTTCTTTACTTGAATGCATATAGTATTTGGAACAGAATAAATTATGTTGTGAACCTTGAAAGGATGCAGAAAAGATTTACAAGGATGTTGCAGGGGTTGGATGGCTTGAGCTTTAGGAAGAGGTTGAATAGGCTGGGACTATTTCCCTGGAGTGTCGGAGGCTGGGGGTGAATTTATAGAAGTTTAGAAAATCATGACAGCATGGATAGGGTGAACAGCCAAGTTTTTTTCCCCAGGTTAGACAATCCAAGGTTTAAGGTGAGAGAAGGAAGATTTAAAAAGGACCTAAGGGGCAACTATTTCACTCAGAAGGTCATGGGGTGAACTGCCAGAGTAAGTGGTGGAGGCTGGTACAATTACAACATTTCAAAGGCATCTGGATGGACATCTGAATAGAAAGGGTTTAGAGGGTCAGGGCCAAATGCTGGCAAATGGGACTAGATTCATTTAGGATATCTGGTTGGTATGGATGAGTTGGACCCAAGGGTTTGTTTCCATGCTGTACAGCTCTATGACGTTAATTAAATGTCCAAATGCAGTTTAATAGAGGATAAGACCTGATAGCGATTACAGAGACATGATTACAAGGAGATCAAAACTGGGAACTAAATATTCAGGGGTATGTGACTTCCCAAAAGGACAGTCAGGAAGGGAAGGATAGTGGGGTAGCATTGTTGGTACAGGATGGACTAGGATAGTAAGAAACGATCTTGGATAGGAATATGTGGAATCCATACCGTTAGAGATAGGAAATAAAAAGGGGAAGAAGACACTGGAAGGAGTAGTCTATGGGCCCCCGAACAGTCACTATATGGTGAGACATAGGGTAAATCAAGAGATAATGAGGGAATGTAACAAAGGCAGTGCTTAGGTCATGAGTGACTTTAATCTTCATGTAGATTGAGATTCTGAGGCTGGCAGAGGAAGATGAGGAAGAATCCATAAAGTGTATTCAGGTCAGTTTCCCAGAACAATATGTTATGACTCTAACCAGGGTCCTGGCGTTGTATAATAAGGCAGAGTTAATAAATGATGTCTGAGAAAAAGATTTCCAAGGAAATACTGACCACGACACAGTTAAACTTAGAATTCAGTTCAGAGGGAAGTAGTTTGGTTGGAAACTGTCTGAAACTTAAATGTTGACAATTACAAAAGAATGAGAGTGGAGCTGGCTGGAATAGTCTCAGAAAGAAATTTAGCAGCAAACATGGATTAGGACATAGAACATAGAACATGGAACATTACAGCGCAGTACATGCCCTTCGGCCCTCGATGTTGCGCTGCCCTGTCATACTAATCTGAAGCCCATCCCACCTACTCTACTCCATGTATGTCCATATGCCTGTCCAATGACGACTTAAATACACTTAAACTTGGCGAATCTGCTACCGTCGCAGGCAAAGCATTCCATACCCTTACTACTCTCTCAGGAAATGGCAGACATTCCAGAGAGTTATTTGTGGCTCACAGAAAATATATATTCCAGTGAGAATGACCAGTTCTTCCAAACTCCAGTGAATGTCCTTCTCATAAACTGAATCTCTTTTCATCTGTCAGTCCTGCCATCCCAGTCTGCGAAACCTTCCTCGCAACCCGATGCACCTACCAGCTTAGATTCAACGGCTGGTGTACAAGGACACCCAGGTCTGGTTTTCCACTCATTTTTCCATTCTATCGCTATTCAGTTAATAAGCTGCCTTTCTGTTTTCATGACCAAAGTGGATAACCTCATATTTGTTCACATTGTATTTTATCTGCCATGCATTTACCCACTCACTCAACTTTTCCAAATTACACTGAAACATCTCAGCAACTTCTTCGCAGTTTACGCACCCACCCAGCTTTGTCTCATCTGAAAACCAGGAGATATTTTGTTAAAAATCACACAACACCAGGGTCGGGTCCAACAGGTTTATTTGGAAGCAAAAGCTTTCAGAGCACTGCTCCTTCATCAGGTGGTTGTGGAGTATAAGATCATAGGACACAGAATTTATAGCAAAGGTTCACAGTGTGATGTAACTGAAATTATATATTGAAAATGGCCTGGATTGTTTGTGAAGTCTCTCATCTTTTAGAATGACCATGTTGGTTTCAGTTCTTTCAGATGTAAATCCCAGAACTTTCTTAAAGCTACATTCTCAAGTGAACTTTAACAATAGGTGCCATGTTGGCCCAGATAATGTATTGAAGGTGTGAGGTCTCCTGTATGAGGCTTGTGCCCCAATGTTCAGACTGATTCTAATCTAAAAAGGGGATTTACAGAATCTTACATGGATTCATACAGTTTTTGTAAAACAAAATATAATTCTGCAAGTACAAATTCACCCCATGTTTGTGTGTGTGTGTATATGTGCGGGGTGGGGGGTGTGAGTGTCTGTGAGAGTCAGTGTGTGTGTGTGTAAAGGAGTATAAGTCTGTGAGAGGGTGTGTGTGTGAGTGTGGGATTGTGGGAGTGTGATTTTTTTTTTACTTTGTGCACCCCAGTCCAACACTGGCACCTCCAAATCATGGAGATATTTAGTTTCCTCATCTGAATCATTCATAAATATTGTGAATGGCTGGGTTCCAAGCACTGATCCCTGTGGTATCCCACCAGTCATTGGCTGTTACTGAGAACATGACCTGATGATTCCAACTCACAGCTTGAACCATCTCACAATAAAGGGTTACACAGTTAAAATGGAGGTTCCAAGTTCAGACTGCAACATTCACCAGATATGGCCAGAAAATACATTTATTCTAATATACGAATGACTATCTGAGGCCTTTCTCTGACAAAGAATTGCTGTTAATTTATAGAGCTCCTCATAACTTGTTTTGGACAGGATTGAATTATTTCTCTTCAAATAGAAACGCCAGTGGGTCATGCTCCATCGATGCTATGCAAATTCAGCTTTGTCACTCTTCAGTGTTTGGAGTTTTCCCTCAGGATTTCATGTTCTGGGCGTAGAGTGAGAAATGGAAGCACAGAGAAATCTCAGCTCCAGACTGGGAAACACATGAAGAGGTGGAGGATGGGACTGGGGGATGGGGGTGGCATTTGATTGAGGCAGGGAGTAAATAAAGGAAGGAGAGACACAAGAGAAATACTTATTATTGTAAATTTCTGGCATTTGTTGGGTATATTTACAGTCTAACTGGGATTTTACAAAGTCCAGTCTGGAAAGTCAATGACACACTTACTGACAATCTGTTTCAGACCTACAAACTCTGAACTCTGACCCTGACCCTAACCCCAGGGTCAGGTCATTGTGATGTCATGGATGATATGACCCTGAAGCCACACCTCTTTTTTGCTTCAGATCCGAAATGGAGCAGATCCTCAGAGACTGGTCTACATAGCCAGTCCTGAAGAAAGGATAAAGTTTCTCAGTGTATTTATTCCCAGTGAAGGTGTGGAGATGGGACTTGGTGTCCACGTTGTAAAATGAAACTGTCCCAGATTCATAACTGAGATAAACTCCCACCTTCCTGGGGATCTGACCGACAGGGAAAAGGGATTGAGGATAGGAGTTGATAAAAAATTGATCCTTAAACAGTCCAATGGTCCAGAATCCATTCTCCGGGATCAGACTGACCTGTCTCTTCCTCTCCACAGACTCTGAGGCTACTCCCAGTCTCCAATACTGATTCCTCTCCACCTCCACCTCCCAGTAATGTCTCCCCGATGTGAATCCCTTTGATCCTAAGGCAGAATGACTGTATGTAAACCTCTTCCCAGTGTCAGGGAGACTCCTCCGTTCCCGGATCAAACTCAAACTCTTCAGATCCTGAGAAACCTCGAGCCGTGGATTTGTTGTTTCCACATCCAGGGTCACAGAGACTGGGAGAAAAAAAGCAGAATTAGAGACAGTCCCTGGGGGTCAGAGAGAGTGAGTGAGTGTGTGTTGGGGGGGAATGCTGTCTATAGGTGGTGGCTGTGTGGGTGTGTGTGGGAGGATACGTGCAGAGGTACTTGTGTGCTTGTGCTGGAGGTGTTTTGTGAGTGTCGGGGCATGTATATTTGTGGGGGCTGTTCGGGGATGTTTGCATATGTGTTGGGGGCTATATATGCATGTGGTATGAATGTTGGCGTTTGGGTGTGTGTGGGATGAAGATGAGGTATGGGTGTGTGGGGTGCAGGATGTATATTTGTTGGGAGTGTTGTGTGTGTATGGTGTGTGTGCAGGAGTTGTGTGCTTGCACTAAGGATGTTTTTATGAGCACAGGTTATGTTTGTGTACGTGCTCATGTGGATATGAATGTGAGGAGGGATGGATTTTGGGTGGGCAATGAATGTGGATCTTGATTGTGACCCGAATACTACAATTTTAAAAGAATTGAAAAATAAACAATTCTAATTCATCTCACTCATGTCTCCAAAAAATGTCTAAATCCACTGTTTTAATGTTATTCCAGCCTTATTCCGGATTTTTCTCTGAGTTTACACCCAATGGGGTATAGCTCCAGCTGCCTCAGTGAGAACAAGCTCCTGTTTGTGGGAGTCCCACTGTCATTCATTATTTTCCAATATCATGGGGGAGTGAAATGGGTTTTCACAAAATTGGAAGCGGAATTGCGATACCAATTAAACTTCTGAATTCCAATGTCATTGAAAGGAATTCAGCTGGCACTGGTTAGACTGAAGTCAGGACGATTGGCAAAGAGCTTTATTGAAACAGTGGGGACAGGTCAGAGAATGTTCACTCGGTCGGTTCCTGGAATGAAGTAGTTCCCTTGTGATGGAAGGATTCAGGCTGGGGCTGTACTCATTGGAGTTTAGAGGAACGAGAGGTTCTTAAGGTACTTGTGTGCTTGTGCTGGGGGTGTTTTGTGAGTGTAGGGGCATGTATATTTGTGGGGGTTGTTCGGGGATGTTTGCATATGTGTTGGGGGCTATATATGCATGTGGTATGAATGTTGGTGTTTGGGTGTGTGTGGGATGAAGATGAGGTATGGGTGTGTGGGGTGCAGGATGTATATTTGTTGGGAGTGTTGTGTGTGTATGGTGTGTGTGCAGGAGTTGTGTGCTTGCACTAAGGATGTTTTTATGAGCACAGGTTATGTTTGTGTACGTGCTCATGTGGATATGAATGTGAGGAGGGATGGATTTTGGGTGGGCAATGAATGTGGATCTTGATTGTGACCCGAATACTACAATTTTAAAAGAATTGAAAAATAAACAATTCTAATTCATCTCACTCATGTCTCCAAAAAATGTCTAAATCCACTGTTTTAATGTTATTCCAGCCTTATTCCAGATTTTTCTCTGAGTTTACACCCAATGGGATATAGCTCCAGCTGCCTCAGTGAGAACAAGCTCCTGTTTGTGGGAATCCCACTGTCATTCATTATTTTCCAATATCATGGGGGAGTGAAATGGGTTTTCACAAAATTGGAAGCGGAATTGTGATACCAATTAAACTTCCTGAATTCCAATGTCATTGAAAGGAATTCAGCTGGCACTGGTTAGACTGAAGTCAGGACTATTGGCAAAGAGCTTTATTGAAACAGTGGGGACAGGTCAGAGAATGTTCACTTTGTTGGTTCCTGGGATGAAGCAGTTCCCTTGTGATGGAAGGATTCAGGCTGGGGCTGTACTCATTGGAGTTTAGAGGAACGAGAGGCTCTTATTGAAATGTATAAGATGGTGAAGGTGTTGACAGAGGAGACATTGAGAGGCTGTTTCCCATCGTGGGGGAACCTGGAACCAGGGACAGAGTTTTAAAGTAAGGGCCCTGCCAATTAACATGGAGATGGGGAGGGATTTTGTGTCTCGGGATCATTAAGCTTTGGAATTCTCTCCCCCTCGAGAGCAGCGGAGCCCAGATCATTGAATATATTCGAAGCTGAGTTAAACAGGTTTTTGATCAATGAGGGAGTTGAAGGTTGTGGGAGTCAGGCAGGAAAATGGAGTTAAGGTCACAATCAGATCAGCCGCCACCTTTATGAATGACAGGGCAAGCTCTCAGGGTCACTCCTGCTCCTGTTTCTGATGTACAATGTTCACATGGGATTTTCACATGGGCATTGTTTTGAGTTGTCAGCTTTTGAGTTTCTTTCCTTCTTGCCAGTTAAAATATAAGTTAAAATCTTACCTTCACAGTCACAAATTCTCTTCCACTCTGGAAACAGAAACAATAAATACAATGAACAACTTGCTGTGATATGAAGCAGAAATAATTCAACAGAAAAAAATCTCTTGACATTTTAAAATATGACAGGTAGTCTTTAAGTGGCATTGCTCATTACAGATTGGAAGTTCAGAGTTGAAGTTTTATGACCACTGCTGAGGTGGGTATCTCCATTCCAGACATTTCTGGACTCACTTCAGTAAAAAGAGCCCCGAAGTGTTAAGGCAGTGGTGGGTCGGGGTGTGTGTGTTGGGAGTTAGGGGATGGGGTCAGTGCAGTGGGAAAGTCTGTGACATTGTTACTTCAACTTGTATCGATGTTCTCATGTCTCATTGGTAACCCTGTTGCAGGATCAGCAGCCAAAGAGGTTTCACTTCTGTGATGAAGATTTGGATATTTTTGTTGGAATTAGTTGGGGATTTGGGTTCTAAATGAGAAGTAAATGGGTTTTTAATTTTCAAGAGTGGCTTTTATTAAATGCCTGAAACTCACTTCGTTTAACAGCAGGTAAAAACAGCATTTACAAGAAATCATGTGACTGAAGCTAACTGACTCGGTAAGCGACCTGGTGAGTTAGTTGCTGTAGTTCTTACTAAGTTCTGCTTTTCTAACCCAGAGAGAGAGAGGCCAAAGGCTAGAGAAAGATTTAATTCAGAAGGTCCATTCCAGCAGATGTGCTGTTAGTTGCCACAAATTCATCAAACTCACTGGAAAAAACCCTGAATTTTTCTCTCAGGAATCTTACAGGGATCTGAATCATGTGGGCTGTGGTGAGAAATCTTCGAGAATCCAGCGAGGTCTTTCTCTGGGCTAAGAGGTTAGCACTGCTGCCTCACAGCACCAGGGTCCTGGGTTCGATTCCTGCCTGTCTGTGTGGAGTTTGCACATTCTCCCCGTGTCTTGTGGGTTTCCTCCAGGTGCTCCAGTTTCCTCCCACAGTCCAAAGATGTGCAGGTCAGGTGAATTGGCTATGCTAAATTGCCCACAGTGTTAGGTGTGTTAGTCAGGGGTAAAAATATAGGTTGGGTGGGTTTCTCTTCAAAGGGGCAGTGTGGACTTGTTGGGCCGAAGGGCGTGTTTCCACACTGTAAAGAATCTAATCTAATCTAATCAGTGTCAGGAGCAACCAGCGGCATTTTCAAACAGAGTTCAAACATAGCATCAAGACGAGATTCTGTCTATTAATGAGCTGAACCTCTTAGTGCTCCCTCACATCACACCTACCTGGATGCTCACAGCATCCTTGTCTTGCCTTGTCTTTTAGTGCATTGGTGCACCATCCAGACCCTAAAATCTCTCCGCCTTGCTGTATTGATTTACAGTTTAGTGCAGACACAGCCAGGCTGCGGGTCATCTCTGTCAGTCAGGATCAGTCCAGGTGATGGCCATCTTGCTGTATGACATGGCACTACACCAATCTCTCACCTACAGAATGTACCAGCTGCCTGCAGGGCAAACACACTGCATCATTTTTCACCCAAATGGCCATGTCTGTGGGGATGAGTGGGGGCAGGTAGTTCTTCATTGAATCCAGGGAGTAGGGAGGGGGTTGGTCTCAGTCAGTGGAGCTCAGTACTGTCAGTTCAGGGCAGGGTCTGCACACAATGCAGAGGCCAGGCCACATTCAACCATCTCCTTTGAGGCAGTGACAGTTAGGGGCTCTGTCTGAGTACAGTCATAGACTCAGAGAGTAATTCAGCATGAAAACCTGCCCTTCGGCCCAAACTGGCCCATGCTGACCATGGTGTCCACTCAGCTAGTTCCAATTGCCCACATTTCGTCCATATCCCTCTAAAACATTCCCATCCATGTACCAATCCAAATGCTATTTTTTAAATGTTGCTTTCTACCTGCCTCAATCACTTTCTCTGGCAGCCCATTCCACACATGCACCATTCTCTGTGTGAAGAAGTTGCCCCTCAGATCCTTCTTCAATCTTTCACCTCTCACCTTAAATATATGCCCTCTAGTTTTCAATCCCCCATCCCTGGGAAAAAGACTATCTGCATTCATCCTATCTATGAGCCTCATGAATTCGTACACCTCAATTAGGTCACCTCTCATTCTCTTACATTCTAAGGAATAAATCCTATCTTGCACAACCTCTCCCTATAACTCAGGAGTCCTAGTCCTGGCAACATCCTTGTAAATCTTCTTTGCACTCTTTCCAGTTTAACTGTGTCGTCCCTACAACAGGGTGACCAAAACTGTACACGATACTCCGAGTGCAGCCTTCCAATGACCTTTAGAACTGTAACATAATGTTCCAACTCTGATACTCAATACCTCAACCAATGAAGGCCAGCAGCTAAATGCTTTCTTCACCACCCTGTCTACCTTGACGCCACTTTCAGCAAACTATGTATTTGTACTCCTAGGTCCCTCTGTTCCACAGCACTCAGCAGGACCTTACCATTTACTGTATAAGTCCTACCTCATAGAATCCTTGCAATGTGGAAACAGGCCCTTCGTCCCAGCAAGTCCACATCGCCCACCCAGATCCATTCCCTATTACTCTACATTTACCCCTGACTAATGTGCTTTTAGCCTATCCTTGAGCACTATGGCCAATTCACCTGACCTGCACATCTTTGGACTGTGGGAGGAAAGCGAAGCACCCGGAGGAAACCCACACAGACATGAGGAGAATGTGCAAACTCCACACAGTTGCCCGAGGCTGGAATCGAACCTGGGTCCCTGGTGCTGTGAGGCAGCAGTGCTAACCACTGAGCCACCTCAGTTTGGCATTAGAAAGTGTAGCACCTCACATTTCTCTGTATTGAATTCCATTTGCCAATCCTCAGCCCACTTCCCCATCTGACCAAGATCCCTCTATAATTTTTTGATAATCTTCCTCACTATCAATGATACCTCCTAATTTTGTATCATCCACACTTACTAATCATGCCTTGTATATTCACATCTGGATCATTTATGTAAATAACAAATAACAAAGGTCCCAGCACCAACCCCTGTAACACACCACAGGCCTCCAGTCCGAGAAACAACCTTCAACCATCACCCTCTGCTTCCTATCATCAAGCCAATTTTGAATCCAATGTGACCTAATCTTCATGACTAGCCTGTCGTGCAGGATCATGTCAAAGGCCTTACTGAAGTCCAGATAGACAACATCCATTACCCTATCCTCATTTATCCTCTTGGTTACCTCTTCAAAAAACTCTACAAATATTTGTCAGACGTGACTTCCTGTGCACTAATCCATGCTGACCAGCCCTAATCAGACCTTGACTATCCAAACGTTGGTTGATCTTGTCCCTCAGTATCCTCCCCAAAAACATGCCTACCACTGATGTCAGGCTCACTGGCCGGTAGTTCCCTGGCTTGTCTTTGTTACCTTTCTTAAACAATGGAACTATGTTAGCCACCCTCCAGTCTTCCGGAACTACACCAGAGGGTAAAGATGAAGCAAAAATCTCTGCAAAGGCCTCTGCAATTTCTTCCCTAGCCACACACAACATCTGAGGATGGACTTGATCATGCCAAGGGGATTTATCCACCTTAATGTGCTGGAAGGCTGCAAACACCTCCTCTCTGGTAGTATGTGGCATTAATGGGCGGCACGGTGGCACAGTGGTTAGCACTGCTGCCTCGCAGCGCCAGAGATCCGGGTTCATTTCATGTATGTGGTCCAAAACATTCCCGTTTGTTTCCCTTATCTCCTTAGCATCCAATAATCTCTACTCAATAAACACTGAGGAGAAATATTCATTAAAGTTTTCCCCCATCTCCTGTGTCTCCACACAGAGATGTTCATGCTGATCTTTGAGGGGACCTATTCCCTCCCTAGCTACCCTCTTACTCTTAATATAGCTACAGAAACTCTTGGGATTATCTTTAACCTTATCTGCCAGATCCATCTCATCTCCTCTTTTTGTTCTGATTTCCCTCTTAACTGTGCTCTTACACATTTTACAGTCATTTCGGGATTCACTTGAGCCCAATAACTTAAACTCAAAGTATGCCTTCTTCTTTTTCCTAACCAGAGCCTCAATATTCCTTGTCAGCCTGGGATCCCTGAACCTGCCAGCTTTTCCCATCACCCTAACAGGGATAGACTGTCCCTGGACTCTTGATATCACACTCTGAAAAGCCTCCCATTCACCACTCATTCCGTTTCCTTCAAACAGACTCACCCAATCAATCACTGCTAGATCCTGCGTAATGGCCCCAAAATTGGCCTTGCTTCAGTTTAGCACTTTAACCTGTGGACTTCTCCCATCTTTCCCCATAATTATGTTAAAACTGAGAGTGTTATGGTCACTGAACCCAAAGTGCTTTCAGTCAGATACTGGAGGCATTTGCCTGACCTCATTTCCTAAGAGGAGGTCCAGTGTTGCACCCTCCTGAGTGGGACTCTCTACATGTTGATTTTGGAAATTTTATTGGACACATTTGAAAAATTCCACCATGTCCAGGCCTTTTACGCTTTGGGTGGCCCAGTCAATACAGAGGAAATTAGCATCTCCAAGTAATACTATTCTGATATCCCTACAGGTACCTGCAATCTTACTACACATCTGCTCCTCTACTACCTGCTGGCTACTTGGAGTCTATAATACAGTTCCACTAGAGTGACCATACCCCTATTGTTTATAAGTTTTAACAATATGGCTTAATTTGATGGCCCCTTAAGAATATCCTCTCTAAGTACTGTTGTTGTGTTCTCCCTTATCAAAAGGGTAACTCCCCTTCCTCACTTACTTGTCCTTCTGTCACACTTATAAATTCTGTATCCTGGAACACTGAGCTGCCAGTTCTGCCCTTCTCTCAGCCATGTTTCTGCTATGGCTATAATATTCCAGTTTCCAATCCATGCTCTGAGTTCATCTGGATTAGAGTGGTGCTGGAAAAGCACAGCAGTTCAGACAGCATCCAAGGAGCAGGAAAATCGATGTTTTGGGCAAAAGCCCTTCATCAGGAATACAGGAATCAGAAATCTGAGCTCATCTGCCTTACCAGTCAGGCCTTGTGTGTTGAAATAAATGCATGTTAAATCAAATATCTTTTCCCTCCCTTTCCTGTGCCCATTGCTTGCTCTTGATGGCTGTGTATTTTGCTCTGACTTCTCAATGGCCTCTCTCTTATTCAGAGTCCCTACACCCCTGACCAACTAGCTTAAACCCTCCTGGGTAACTCTAGCAAACCTCCCCAACAAGGATAGTGGACCCCTCTGGTTCAAGTGTAACCTGTCCTTCTTGTACAAGTCACCTCTATCCCAAAAGAGATCGCAATGATCCAAGAACTGAAAACCCTGCCCCCTGCACCAGCTCCTCAGCTGGCCTAGCGTTCTATTTCGATCTTCACTGAGGCCTGGCACTGGGAGTAACATGGAGTTCACGACTCTTGAGGTCCTGCTTTTTAACTTCTTACCTAACTCCCCTATACTCATTCTGCCGGACACCATCCCTTTGGCACAATGACCTCTGGCAGTTCATCCTCCCCCTCCAGAATGTTCTGCAACCGCTCAGAGACATCCTTGACCCTGGCACCAGGGAGGCAACACAATATCCTGTTTCTGTAGCCACAGAATCTCCTGTCTGACCCCTCACAATTGAGTCTCCTGTCAGTGTCAGACTGGGGAGAGAGCCACAGTCAGTCCTATCGGACCACTGTAAGCAGTGAAGGGACTCACACAGTGTCAGTCAAGGAGCTGGAAGGAGAGTGGCTGGACTCTGGGCAGTCTTTACCTGGGGATCACCATCAAAATCAATTGAGGGTGGAGAGTAGTCAGTCCTGGGGGTCTGTACATTGGCAGGAGGGCATAAGGAAGGCTGGAGTGGAAAGGGGTCACTACATTGATAGGGAGTGGGGTACTTGACATGTGGGATGTGGACAGCAGCATGTTCTGAATTGGGAACAGGATAGTGACAGGGAGGAAAGCTGTCCTGGAGGGGGTAGTACAGAATGGAAACGTTATAGGGCAGGAGTTATTGACAGTGCCCACCACTGTGATGGTACAGGATCATGGTGAGAATCAATGTTGGGGCTCAGGGGGCAAGGAGGAAAACCAAAGGCTGAGTTCTATGTGGCAAGTGACCACATGGGGATGGGTGGGACTGGGCTGTCTGGGTATAGCAAGGTGAAAGGGAATGTAGAGGCTCGCGGGGAGGGGACAGAGGGGTTGTACCTGACAATTAGGCCAGGTCTGGGGGCTATGGGGTACAGCCCGAGCTGCAGTCACTGCCATCACCTGCCGTCTGCTCAAAGTGACCAACAACTAGAAGGTGTCTGGGTCAATGCCCTGGGTATTTGGAGACAGTGCCACTTTGAGGGGCAAAAGCACGGGCTTCACTTCTGCTCAACAGGAGAACATTGAAGAGGCAAAAGAACCAACTATGGCATTACAGAATGCAGCTTCATCACATTTGCAATCCTATCATCGTGCATGTGAGATACGTGCAGTGGGAAACACTTTGGGGTCCACATGCTGGTTACTTGCCATGGCAACCAGGTCATTAGTCCTTGCACATTGCACATGGACATCTCAATGAAGGAGAGTTAATCACCACCGACTTTACCAGAGGTGGCTATGAGCCACAATCGATACAGGACAGGCAGCACTTCCCAAGGTTCTGGGGGCCTGGAACCAGTTCCCTCTCCATCTGCCCTGCACTGAGGGTATTGCACTGTATGTTACTGTGTGTAAATGATGACTTTCATGGATGATGCTGTGCTGGGATGAGAAGGGTTCAGAGCACATGGTGCCCTCCTGATATACAGCAATGTGTTTGTCACTGAGCCAGCAGAGAGTCTGCACCAAGTAGGTGCCGATCACAAAGTGACTCCATAACGCCATTTGTGGCCTTCATTGTCAGGGAGCCTCATGTCTCATTGTCTGGGAAGTGTGTGCAGTTGGTGTCTGCAGGGGAAGGCAGCACTGACTCTGTTCCAAACTGGGAACCTGTTCTGTTCCTTACATTCCCAACATGGATAATTTCCAGCCAGATGGACGGATCCAGACAGAGGTGGGATGCTGCTCACAGCAGTTACTTTGCTCAGAAGGAGGAGCAGGAACACCAGGAGTGATCCTGGGAATAACAGTGATCCTGGGAACAGCAGTGATCCTGGGAATAACAGTGATCCCAGGAACAGCAGTAATCCTGGGAATAAGAGTGATCCTGGGAACATCAGCAATCCCAGGTACAGCAGTGTTCCCGGGAACAGCAGAAATCCCGGGGATAGCAGTGATCCCAGATAAAGCAGTGGTCCCGGGAACAGCAGGGTTTGTGGGAACAGCAGCTGCCTCAGAGGGCAAACGGCCTCCAGTTCAGGAAGAGGTTACAACTGCAGGGTCCCGAGACATTAAGGCCCGAGTCTTTCACCCTCAGTTCTATTTCCTCAGGATGAGCAAGGCGCAATGTCAATGCAGCCACTGTCTGTCCTGGGACCTCGTGACTGAATTGTCCCAGCTGCTGGATCGGGCCCTGAGAGCTGAGGAAGTGGGGACCCATCCTCTCCTGGTTACTGAGAAGGGGACAGCTGTGTGGAACCTTGATATGTTTGGCTTCTTCCAGGGGGCCACTGGGGATCTGTGCGGGATCTCTCAGTCACCCACCCACAAATAGATCAGTGCCATCTGTACAAGATCTCAGCAGTTCCTCTCGTTTCCCCACGTCAAGGTCAGTCCTTCAGCCCAGGCAATAGGAGTCAGGAACATCGCTGTCTTCCCCCAGGTACAGGGCACCATCAGCTGTAGTCATGTCCCATTGAGAGGGCGATATGACAATGCAGTGGAGTTCATCAATAGGAAGTGCTTCCAATCCATTAATATACAGATTATCCGGAATCACCAGTCCCACTTCCTGAAGGTGTGTCCCCAGTACCCTGGAAGCTGCCATGGTTTCTACACCCTGGAGCACTCTCATGTCCCTGCTGTGTCTGAGGGCCCAGGTGCCCTACAAGCTGGTTCCTGGAGACAAGGGCTAGCCACTGTGGTCCTGGCTGATGACACCATTGTTCAACCCCCTGACTGATGTGGACAGATGTAGAATGTCAGGCCATGTTTCAACCAGGGCCATGGCAGAGCAGACAAAAGGCGACTTGGAACAGTCTGGGTGGTGGGAGGGGGGCTGCAAAATCCTCCAGACAAAGACCACCATCCTAGGGTACTGTACTCTGCACAATCGGAGCAGGCAGTAAGGGAACGTGCTACCTGCTGAAGACCGGGATGTATGAGAGCAGTTGTCCAAGGAGGAAGATCAGGATACTGTGAGGGTCAGAGTTCAGCAACATCAGATGCTCCAGTCCAGACGGGATTTGATTGACACCCATGCCAGAAGATGAGAACTAGATGCTGGAAACAATCCTGAACGGTAATAAAGTTGTTGATCATCATACAAGCATTTTGTTTGTATTTTGGGGGCGAAAGTCTTCAGTTGATAAGATGGTGTGAGAAACCACGCTCGACCTCAGAGGGAGAAACCTTCCAAGAAATCTGGCAAAATTCCCACTTTGCCAAAGTATAAAAAAGTTCAGATTTTACAGTTCAATGAGAAAAGTTTGTGAATTATCTTTTGTTTGTGTCTTGGTGGGGGGAGAGGAAGAAAATCACATCAAGTGAATGCATAGAAATTCACTGCAAGGAACATTTGTTTTGCAATTTGTCAATTAAAGATTAAATAAGAAGTGGTACTTCACTGGGATTCAGTCTTTTCAAAGAATATTGCTGGGAAAACGCTAATTATTTTTTGCTTTTCGTGGGACTACTTTCACTTGAGGTTCAGAGGTGACCTTATAGAAGTTTGCAAAATAGTGAGAGGTTTAGATGGGGTTGTCCTTCCCCTAGGATGGGGGATTTCACGACTAGGGGGCACATTTTAAGGTGAGAGGAGAGATATTTAAAGAAGACATGAGGGGTAAATTTTTTACACAGAGTATTTGTGTGTGGAAAGAACTTTCTGAGGAAGTGGTGGTTATCGGTGCAATTACAACACCTAAAAACCATGTGGATTATTAGATGAATTGAAATGGTTTGGAGGGAAATAGGCCAGAAGCAGGCAGGTGGGACTAATTTGGTTTGGGATTTTGTTTGGCATGGAATAGTTGGAAGAAGGGTCTGTTTCCGTGCTGTATGACTCTCTGACTCTATGATTATGACTCTATGAGAAGATCTTTCCAAATCATTGTATATGTACAGCGTTTTTTCTTATTTGTGTAATAGCCTTATGTTCTTTCATTAAAATACATAAACAGCTTCTTATGAATATGTTCAGTGACTGACCTCCATTGTAACTACAGCAAAGATACAAAGTATGGTCAATCACACTAAGTTTGACTCTGCGATACACTGGAATCAGAATAATGTGGGTGCTTTTGATGGGACAGAAGGCCATTGTGTTTAAGAGGAGCTGTGAATCTTTAAAGAAGTAAATATGTCGGCGCACTGGACATAAAAACAAGAAGGTTGTTGAGTGGTCTATTACATGGGTTAGTCATTCAAAATGGTTTCGACTGTTGCTGAGACTTGTCTATGAGCAGAAACTATAACAGTGGATTATTAGAAACCTTTGACTAAGGCTAATCTGAGAGTTAGCATTTAAATTGAAAGTAAATTGAAATTGAGATAAAAATGGAATCTTGTAAGGATGAGATACTTAAACTGATTATCCGGCATGTAAAGTTAAAAAAGGAAACCAGAAATGGATGCATTAATTACTAGAATTACCTCTATTTCCATGAGAAAGTTTTAAAAATCTTGAATTGGAAGTAAAAGACAATGAAAGAGGAATCAGAAGAGAGGAAAAACAAAAACAAAAGTCAATGGAAAAGGGAAGGAACGAAGAGAACAATAGAAAGGGAGGAGAAAGAACCAGAAACACAAGGGGCACCAATCAAAACGGAAAGAATTGCAGATGCTGAAAATCAGAACCAAACACAGAAAATGCTGGAAAACCTCAGCAGGTCTGGCAGTACCTGTGAAGAGAAATCAGAGTCAGTGACCCTTCCTCAGAACTGGGGCAATAATAAAACTTGTACTGGCTAAACAGGAGAAAGCTAGAGCAGTAGAAAGGGAAATGGAATTTAAAAAGCTTGTACGCCAAACTGCCTGAGAAATCAGACAATATAGTTTGTTCAGAGAAATTTTAGAGGAAAGGATAAAGAAGAGATAGTAACGTGGAGGATAATTCTGATTTCCATGAGGGAATAAATTCAACTAGCAAATAATGCGGGAAAGATTGAAACTGACCATTTGGCACAAAGAATAAAAAAAGCATGGTGAAAGGCTGCAGAGCTCGAGATGCAGAGAGATCTGGGTACCTTAGTGAATGTATCACAGAAAGTTAGTGACAGATAAAGCAAATAATCAAGAAAGCTAACAGAATGTTATGTTTTATTTCGAAGAGAATTGAATGCAGGAGTAAGGAGAGTATGCTTCTATTATGGAGGACATTTGTGATACTGTCGAGAGTGTGGTGCTGGAAAAGCACAGCAGGTCAGGCAGCATCTGAGGAGCAGAAGAATCGACGTTTCAAGCATAAGCCCTTTTCAGGAATGAGGCTGGTGGGCCGGGAGGCTGAGAGATACATGGAAGGGAGGTGGGGCTGGGGGGTAGGTAGTTGGGAATGTGATAAGTAGATGAAGGTGAGGGGAGAGGTGATGGGTTGGAGAGGAGGGTGGAGCAGACTGGTGGGAAGGTGATGTAATTTTTAAAAAAAATCTTTTATGTCCAATATGGTGGAGATAATTTTTAAAAAAAGATTTTTGAAAGATTGGTGATACTACATCGTGCTTATGAAAGGATGCTAATGTGTTGGAAGCAATTCAGAGAAAGTTTACCAGACTCATGGAAGGAACAGATTGTCTCATAAGGAAAAAAGGCGAGATAGACTACACTTGTATCTTCCTGAGTTTCAAAAGGTTAAAAGAGACGTAACTGAAATATATAGGATCCTGAGAGGACTGAACCAGGTGGATGTAGAATAGATATTTCCTCCTGTGGAAGAATCTAGAATGAGGGGTCATAGTTCAAAAATAATGCATCACCCATTTAAGAGAGAGATGAGGATTTTTTTCTCTCAGTGGGCTGATGGTCTTTGTAATTCCCTTCCTCAAGGAGAAGTGGATGTCTAATCTTTAAGAGCATAAGAACTGGGAGCAGGAGTAGGCCATCTGGCCCTTCGAGCCTGCTTCGCCATTCAGTAAGATCATGGCTGATCTTTTGTTGTCTCAGCTCCACTTACCTGCCCTCTCCCCATAACCCTTCATTCCTTTACTTATAACAAAAATTACCTATCGTAGCTTTCAAAACATTTACTGAGGGAGTCTCAATGACTTCACTGGGCAGGGAATTCCACAGATTCATAACCCTCTGGTGAAGAAGTTCCTTCTCAATTCAGTCCTAAATCTGCTCCTCCTAATTTTGAGGCTGTGCCCTCTTGTCCCGGCTTCACCTGTCAGTGGAAACATCCTCTCTACTTCTATCTTATCTATTCCCTTCATAATTTTATATGTTTCTATAAGATCACCACTTATTCTTCTAAATTCCAATGCGCATAATCCCAATCTACTCAGTCCCTCCTCATAAGCCAACCCCCTCAACTCCGGAATCAACCAAGTGAACCTCCTCTGCACCCCCTCCAGGTAAGGAGCCCAAAACTGTACACAGTATTCTGGGTGTGGCCTCACCAGCACCTCGTACAGCTGTAACATTCCCTCTCTGCTTTTAAACTCAACCTCTTTTGCAATGAAGGACAAAATTCCATTTGCCTTCTTAATGACCTTTTACATCTGCAGACCAACCTTCAGTGATTCATGCACAAGGACACCCAGGTCCCTCTGCACAGCAGCATGCTGCAATTCTTTACCATTCAAGTAATATTCATTTTTACTGTTACTCCTAACAAAATGGATGA
>NC_057746.1:18025891-18042271 GCF_004010195.1 Chiloscyllium plagiosum | reverse complement strand
CAGTCTTTCAGTGTAAGGTAATCCTGCCATTCCAGGAATTGACCTCTGAACCTATGCTGCACTCCCTCAATAGCCAGAATATCTTTCCTCAAATGTCTTTACTCATTTAAACTACGTATGTCCCTTTGCAAAGTTTCACAGTTCTCTGCTGAGTTTGCTCTGCCACTCATCTTAGTGTCATCCACACATTTTGACACACTACACGTGGTCCCCAACTCCAAATCATCTAGATAAATTGTGAATAACTACAGAGTCAACACTGATCCCTGAGGCACAACATTAGTCACTGATCGCCAACCAGAAAAGCCCTAATCATCCCCACTCTTTGCTTCCTGTTATTTAACAAATCCTCTATCCGTGCTAATCCATTGCCTGTAGCACTTTGCATCATTATCTTATGCAGCAGCCTTTTGTGCGGCACCTTGTCAAATGTCTTTTGGAAATTTAGATACACCACATCTACTGGGTCCCCATTGTCCATTGTGCTTGCAATGTCTTCATAGAATTCCAGTAGATTAGTTAAGCATGACCTGCTTTTCATGACCCATGTTGTGTTTACCCAATGGGACAATTTCTATCGAGATGCCTTGCTATTTCTCCCTTGCTAATAGATTCAAGCATCTGCCCCACTACAAAAGTTAAACTAACCAGTCTATAATACCCCATCTTCTGTCTTCCTCCTTTTTTAAATAGTGGCATTATATTTGCTGTTTTCCAATCGGCTGGAACTGCTCCAGAGTCAGGCGAATTTTGGAAAATTACCACAAGTGTATTTGTTATTTCTCCTGCCACCTCCTTTTGTATCCTGGGATGCATTCCATCAGGGCCAGGAGACTTGTCTATCCTGAGCTCCATGAGCTTGCCCAACACGACCTCTTCTGTGATAATGATTGTTTCCAGGTCCTCACCTACCTTCATCTCCTTGTCAATTACTGGCATGTTATTCATGTCCTTCACTGTGAAGACTGATCTTCTAGTTCCCCACTGTTTTTGGCCACTTTGTATGCCTTCTCTTTTAATTGGATGGCCTCCCTTATTTCCTTAGATACCCATGACAGATTACCCCTTTTCGTACAGAACTTCTTTTTCACTGGGGCGTACTTTTGCTGAGCACTTTGAAAATTTGCTTTGAAAGTTCTCCACTGTCCTTCAACTGTCCCACCATAAAATGTTTGCTTCCAGTCTACTTTAGCCAACTCCTCCCTCATCCTCTTGTAGTCTCCTTTGTTTAAGCACAGGACCCTGGTATTGGATTTTATCTTCACACTTTCCATCTGTATTCAAAGTTCGACCAGACTGTGATCGCTCCTTCCAAGAGGATCCCTGACCATGACATCATTAATTGTTCCTGTCTCATTACACAGGACCAGATCTAGGACAGCTTGCTCCCTCGTCAGTCCCATTATATACTCTTCAAGGATACTATCACGGATACACTCAATGAACTCCTCCTCATGGCTATCCTGACTGAGCTGGTTTGACCAATCGGCATGTAGGTAAACTCCCCATGATAATTGTTGTACTTTTTTATTGGCATTCATTATATTTTTGCTTATTGTCCGCCCCAATGTGATATTATTATTTGGTGGCCTATAGACTATGCCTTTCAGTGATTTTCTCTTTGTAGAATTTCTAATTTTCGCCCAAGTAGATTCAACCTTATTCTCCAGAGAACCAATATCATCTCTCATCACCGCCCTGATGTCGTCCTTGAATATCAGAGCTACACCACCTTCCTTACCTTCCTGTATGCCCTTCCGAATAGGCTGGTACCCCTGGATATTTAACTCCTCGTCATGACCATCCTGTAACCATGTCTCAATAATGGCTACTAAATCATATTCATTCCCAATAATTTGTGCCGTTAACTCATCTACCTTTTTTCAATGAGCATTCAGGTAAAGTTAAGACAGAGTTAGACAGATATTTGATTGTTAAGGGCATGGAAGATTCTTGGATATGCTGGAATGTAGAGTTGATGTTGAAATCAGAGCAACCACGTTCTTACTGAATGGTGGAGCAAGCTTGAATAGCTGAGTCAGAGAGTCCTATAAGGTGGAGATAGGCCTTTTGGCCAAAACTGCTCCATGCCGACCAAAATCCACACTAACCCCATTTCCCTGCAATCGGGCCATATCCTTCTAACCCTTTCCTATCCATGTACTTGTCCAAATGCCTTTTAAATGTTGTTAATGTACCGCCTCAATGACTTATGCTGGCAGCTCATTCCATATGCACACCACCTTCTGCATAAAAAAGTTGCCCCTCAGGTTCCCTTTTATTCTTTCCCCTCTTAACTTAAACGGATGCTCTCTTGTCCTCAATTCCCCAACCCTGGGTAAAAGACTGAGTGCATTCACCCTATCCATGCCTCTCATGATCTTATACACTTCTATAAGATCCCCCCTCAGTCTTCTAGTCTCTAAAGAATAAAGTTGTAGTTTTCCAACCTCTCCCTATCAGCCAGTCCTTTGAGTCCTGGCAACATGCTTGAAAATTTCTTCTGCACTCTTTCCAGTTTAATAACATCCTTCCAATAGCAAGGTGACTAAAACTGAACACAATACTCCAAATGCGGCCTCACCAACGTTCTGTACAACTGCAACATAACTTTCCCACTTCGATACTCAATGCCTTGCCTGATGAAGGCCAGTGTGCCAAAAGCCTTCTTCACTGCCCTGTCTACCTGTGACTCCACTTTCAGATAACCCTGTACCTGAACTCCAAGGTCCTTCTGTTCCACTACGCTCCTTGAGGCCCTATCATTCACCATGAAATCCTACCTTAATTTGACTTTCCAAAGTGCAAGACCTCATACATATCCTATTGAAACTCTGGCCCACATCCCCAGATGATCAAAATCCTGCTCTAATGTCTAATAACCTTCCTCACTGTTCACAAAACCGCCTAGTCTAGTGTCATCTACAAACTTACTAATCATGCCTTGCACATCCTCATCTAAATCATTCATATCGTTAACAAACTGCAATGGGCCCAGCACCGACCCCTGAAGCACTCCAGTAGTCACAGGCCTCCAGTGCAACAAGTCTGCTTCCTATCATCAAACTAATTTTGCATCCAATTTGACAGTTCCCCTGGATTGCATGCAATTTAACCTTCCAGAGCAGCCTACCATATGGAACCTTATCAAGCCATAATGAAATCCATATAGGCTATGTCTGCCACCCAGCTCTCATCAGCCTTCCTGGTCACTTCATCAAACAACTCTAACAAATATGTGAGTCATCTGCTCTTATTTCTTTTTTGTATGTTTAACATGGCTAAAAGATGTTTGTACTTTAATATTACAGAGCATCCTCAAATATCAAACACCTACAAATATCAAAAAGTCAAGAAATATTAGATCTGGCTGATACCTATGATATCTCAAACACGCAGTTCCATGTGAAGAAATGGTCATATGGGAATCAATATGGAAATTGAAGGAAAAGAAAATTTGAGGATGAAATGTTCATTTTAAGGTGCAACTTTGGTTCCCAAAATATTAAAGTAGAAAAGCTAGGATATAAAAGTGATGTAAATAAAATATCTTCTAAAAACTGCTAATCTCTCTAATATACAAAGGAATTGGTGTTCTCTGTAATATAAACAGAAACTGCTGATCCCTACATGATAGACTGGGATACCTGCTCACATTTATACTAAAGACGGCTGTTCTATATGATATATGCAGGGTGTCGTAGTTAGACTGGGCTTTTTGAAAGCTTTTGCAGCAAGTTAATTGGGAGACCTGCTGCAGTAATGGAAACATCTGAAGAATCTCCAGAAAAGAATTTATCAGGAAAGGAAATAGGGTTTAAAAGATGCAGCAGTGGTACAGGTGAAGCATGTCCCCTCAGCCTCCGAGGGGTGGAGAGAAGATTCAGGACAGGCAAGTAAATTCTTACCTGAGGATTGATAAAGAGAATCAGATCACTGAAGGTTCCAAGTATTTTCTTGCAAAGGGAGAAGTATTTCATTATTCCTTTAATCATGGAAGTAAGCTAGTAAAGATATTATGAGACACTGGAGCACATCATATCGTCAGAGAGTCATAGAGACGTACAGCACGGAAACAGATCCTTCGGTCCCACTTGTTCATGCTGACCAGATATCCTAAACTAATCAGTCCCATTTGCCAGCACTGGGCCCACATCCCTCTAACCGTTCCGTTTCATATCCCCATCCAGATGCTTTTTAAATGCTGTAACTGTACTAACCTTCACCACTTCCTCTGGCAGCCTATTCCATACACGCACCACCCTCTGTGTGAAAAAGCTGCCCCTGAGGTCCCTTTTATATTTTCATCTCTCACCCTAAACCTATACCCTCTAGTTCTGGACTCCCCGTCCCCATGGAAAATACCTTGTCTATTTATCCTATCCTCATGATTTTATAAATCTCTGTCAGGTCACCCCTCAACCTCTGACTCTCCAGGGAAAACAGCCCCAGCCTATTCAACCTCTCCCTGTAGCTCAAATCCTCCAACCCTGGCAACATCCTTGTAAATCTTTTCTGAACCCTCTCAAGTTTCACAACATCTTTCCGATAGGAAGGAGACCAGAATTGCAAACAATATTCCAAAAGTGGCCTAACCAATGTCCTGTACAGCCAGAACATGACATCCCAACTTCTGTACTCAATGCTCTGACCAATAAAGGAAAGCATACCAAACACCTTCTTCACTATCCTATCGACCTGCGACTCCACTTTCAAGGAATTATGAACCTGTACTCCAAGGTTTCGTTGTTGAGCAATAGTCCCCAGGTCCCTATTAAGTGCATAAGTCCTGCTCTGATTTGTTTTTCAAAATGCAGCACCTTGCATTTATCGAAATTAAACTCCATCAGCCACTCCTCAGCCCATTGGCCCATCTGATCAAGATCCTGTTGTAATCTGAGGTAACCTTTTTCGCTGACCACTACACCTCCAATTTTGGTGTCATTTGCAAACTTATTAACTCTACCTCTTATGTTCCCATCTAAATCATTATATCAATAATATAAATTAGCTGCTGATTTTGGATAATGATTCATTTATCCTTCAAAGAGTGGTTAATGAAGAAAATAAAAGTAACTGGATGTGTACAAAGAGATTACAAACTAGTTTGGTTATGTGGGGTGGACCAAAGATAATTTAGTGTGATGTAAACTGTGGGATTTGTATGTATAATTTTTAATGATATTTGGGATGAACTTGGATTTGTTTTTTGAGTTAATAACCAGTAGGTGCATCTTGAAGTTAGTAGTTGTAAGTATTCCAGTAGCCATGGTGATTTCTTTTAAAATTAATTTTGAAGCCTGGCTCTAGAGTGAATGGATTTGTCCCCTGATGGACTTCTGTTGATTTTTGATTGTTTGTCATCTGGCATGGTAAATTATTGGGTGTCCCAGTTTTGTGAGGGAGTTCTGCAATCTACTTTTTAAAGCTTAGTGGAGTTGCCCTTAACTGAGTGAAAGTTTTAGTTTCACTTTTAACTTTGGGTAATGATTTAGCCCTGGCAAGACCTTGGCATGGGGGGGGGGGTGTAGGTGGCAGGGGTCCTTAGTGGGGAATGATAAGAGGTTGTGCATTTTGTTCTCTATGACTCTATGCTGTAAATCAGAACCAAAACCAGAACTTGCTGGAAAAGTGCAGCAAGTCTGGCAGCATCAGTAGAAAAAAAATCGGAGTTAATGTTTTGGGTTGAGTGACCCTTCCTTAGAACTCTGAGGAAAGTTCACTTGACCTGCGTTAACTCTGATTTCTCTCTCCAGATCCTGCTAGACCTTTTCCTGCAAGTTCTGTTTCTGTGGCCTATTTTTGTGTCATCCATAAGTTTTCTTATCATCCCCTGCCACATTCTCATCTATATCACTTACATAAATCACAGACAATAAGGGGCCCAACACTGACCCAGTTGTACACCATGGGACACTCCCCTCCAATCACAGAAACAACCTTCTACCATGGTTCCTTGTCTCCTCCAACTCTGCTAATTTGGAATCCATTGGGTCACGTTTGCCTGGATCCCATACATTTTTACTTTCTTTACCACTCTCCCACATGGGACCTGGTCAAAGGTTTTGCTGAAATCCATATAATTTTCAATGTATCAATTGAAAATAAATTTGATATAGACCTAACTGTGAATAATTATATTTCAGACTTTGTTTGATAATAATTTTGTCAAAGATCCCTTAAAAACAAACTTTAAAGTGCATAGAATTCAGATTGTTTTCTGTGATTTATTTTGTTGTGATTAAACACAGTATATCAAATATCACACATAGGATTATGCATTACCTCAATCACGTTAGAAACGACTTACTGGAAATATGTGAGAACAGGACATTCCAGCGCAGTACAGGCCCCTCGGCCCTCGATGTTGTGCTGACCTGTGAAACCGATTTGAAGCCCATCCAACCGACACTATTCCATTATCATCCATATATTTATCCAATGAGCATTTAAATGCCCTTCAAATTGGCAAATCTACTACTGTTGCAGGGAGGGCACTCCATGCCTGTACTATTCTCAGAGCTTTACAACGCTAATATAGCTGAAGCATTTATTTTCTGGAATTACTGTAATAGCACAGTTGTTTTCATTACACTTCTTACTTTCCTTCTCAATCTCTAAATCTGTCATTCTTTTCTGTGATTATGTTAAATCTATGTCTAATTTCAATCCGAATATAGGTAAATATAAACTAACCTCCTTAGGTATAAAGAATATTCAACTGGACAATCAGTTTTTTTTCTTGTACATTTTGGGTCAAAATAAAGTCGGCCTGAGTGAGTATTTGAAATCAAAAGGTCTCATGCTGTATGAGTCACATTATCAAAATATTTGCACAATGGATCATAAAAAGGTAAAAATGTTTGGTCATGTTTGCAATTATTCTGAAACCCACATTCTTTATGGTTTGTGTACATTTTAATATTAAATCTTACCACATTCTATGAAAGTTTTATGAAGTTCCAGTTCTGCAAAGAGACAAAAATATTATTGTAAGTATCAGAATAACAATGCAATTAATCACATCTTCTCACCAAAATAGTTTGAATAAATCTGATCATTTTTCAATGAAAATCAGTTCTTACCAATATGTAATTTACCATCGTTAGATATTTGATTAATAAACTGTGTTGCAGTTCATGTATTGTAGTGTTTTACTGTGCAACTGGTTTGGTTATAAGGGGGGTGAAGTGGGAGATGGAAAATTAGATTAAAACAACAGAATTTTTCTCCAATGGTTTGAAGAACCATAGGGGAAAAGAAAATCCTGATCAAAATAAAATGAAAATACCATACCTGAGCCATTAGGGCTAAAATATTTTCAAAATATTCAAACAAAATGAGCTGCAATAAAAATGTTACAGAAAAAAATCATTAGAGGGTAATGTTCCTTAAAATAAAATTGAGGCACCAGGTAACAACATATAAACAGAACCCGGAGTCTGACGAGATTCAGATGAGTTAAACAGAAGACACTGGAGATTACAGATAGTTAAGGAATTTGTGTTGTTTGGTGAAATTACAAAAGTAATTGTTAAACACCAAACACTTTTAAAAGAGCAAGGTTTTATTGACCAGGCCAGACTCCCTCAAGACATTTTTTAAGAAGGTAGCCCAAACCCTAACTTTTCTAGTTGCTTTAAGTAGATGGATATTCCAGGAAGGATGCAGCTGGTCAAACTACGTGGCTTCAAGTAAAACAAAATTTATTTACACATCACCAAATAAAACACAAACTAAAGAAAACAGAATTTAAAATGACAATGTTTCGAAAACCTGACTGACACAATATCCCTGTCAACTTAACAAAGAGCTGATCCAATTTCCTACAACATTTCATAAACACAATCCTTGGCAAAAAGGTAAATTCAAACACAAATTCTTACTGGATAGAGGATTCAGAGAGAGAGAGAGAGAGAGAGGATCAGCCAGGGATCATTTGCTGAAGCATGGACCTGAAGCTGAAGCTACACTGCAGCTGTTTCTCTACGTCCTCAGCTAAAAACTAAACCGGAACCTCTGCCTTTTACACCACTCTTGGAAAGAAAAGGGCTCCGTAACCTTGTTAAAGGAGCAGCACTGTCACAAGGAGAAGAGAAGACAAGGATCAGGAAATGGAAGCTGTGATAAATGAGTTGCTTCAATAAATCCTTACCTTTGAAAAGTGTGGAAAAGTTCCATATCAAAAGATTCAAATTAAAACTGGACACATAGACTTTATATGATGCACCTTCTCATTCAGAAGCGAAAAAGCAACAAAATAGATGAATTGCCAACAAATATTAGCGCTGAAAATGGAGCATGATTCCTGAAGAAGGGCTTATGCCCGAAACGTCGATTCTCCTGTTCCCTGGATGCTGCCTGACCTGCTGCGCTTTTCCAGCAACACGTTTTCAGCTCTGATCTCCAGCATCTGCAGACCTCACTTTTTTCTCAACAAATATTAGAGGCAGCTCCCTGCCATTGGCCATCCTTCACTTCAAAGCTGATGTCTATTCAGCGTCACAAGATCTTGCCATGGTTTTGATGAAACTGAACATGCTGATTCCCGATCCTTTGACCTTTGGGCACAAAGGGCAGGATTTCACTGAGTCAGCAGGATCATGAGTGCCACTCAGCTTCAATTTTCAGACATTAGGCCTCAAAGCAGATATGTATTTTGATGGATAGGTCATTGTCCTTCTGAACAATGGGTAGGAAATTCACCCTAGTCTTTTGGTTGAATGCTTTTACACCTCAAGGAGAGTTTTAGGTTGTCTTTGAAGCTTTTATTTTGTTTCCTCTGAATTGTTGGCCATTTGAGAGTAAAGGAAACAGGATTTGGCAAGGGGAGAGTGCTTTCAGCCATCCATACACAATGATCAGCCATTAAATTGATCTTACTGGATAGAGTTTTGCTGGAATGCTCGTCTTATCCGATCAGCTTCAAGAAGGGCAATAATGTTTGTTTAAGAATCTTCTCATTAAATCTGGAGCATGTTTCAGGGAAATTTCTGGTAGGAGTTCTCTCACTCTCTGCTGATTCACAGTCCAGGATTCACTGCTGTGCAGGAGTGCTGTGAAAGTAACCTTTTTAAATTATTTGTTAATCAAATGCAATATGCTTTTTGTGGTAAATTTAGTTCTGAAAGTTAAACAGATGCATATCATTTCAACATCTAACACTGACACCAGAGGGCAGCTGAGTTTTGGGAGGTAAACAGCCACTGCCAGACTGTGAACAGCACAGAGCTTATGACCAAAGCTTGTATGTCTTTATTCTTTCATGGAAAATCCTTATCACTGGTCAGGCCTGCATTTATTACCTATTTCTAATTATCTCTGAAGGGGTGGTAATAAATTCACCATCATGGGCAGAATTAGTGAGTGGGCAAGAAGACGTTAGATGAAAATAATGTGGAGGAAGTGACGATCTGTTGGCCTGCTTTTGTAGTCACCGTTGTTACATGTCTAGTCCAGTTCAATTTCTGATAAATGGAAATCCCAGTGTGGTGATAGTGGGGGAATCAGTGTTTGTAATATCATCGAATGTTACGTTTTCTCCATGAATTATAGAGGAACACAGTAAAGAAACCGACCCTTTGGCCAAACTCATCCATGCTGACCAGGTTTCTGAAACTGAACTAGTCCCATTTAACTGCATTTGTCCCATGTCCCCCTCATCCTTTCCTATTCATGTACCTGTCACAATGTCTTTCAAATCTTGGAATGGTACTCACCTTTACCACCTTCTCTGACAGCTCGTTCCATACACACACCACCCTCTGTGTCTTTCATCTCTCACCTTATACTAATTTTGGACTCCCCTACACTACACCTTATCTGTACCCTTCATGATTTATAAACTACTATAAGAAGTTGTTGGAGATGGTCATAGAGTGTGAAGTATAAATGTTACTTGCCACTTATCAGCTCAAACTTGGGTATTGTCCATGTCTTGTGACATGGACTGGTTCAGCATCTGAGGAGTCACAAATGGTGCTGAACATTGACAATGAACATCCCTTCATCGTAAGGTCAGAATGGGAATAGTCATTGATGAACCAATTGAAAGTTGTTGGGTCAAGGATACTACCCTGAGGATCTCCACAGTGATGTCCTGGAGCGGAGGTGACTGACCTCCAACAATCACAACCATCTTCCTTTGTGTCTTGTATGACTTCAACCAGCAGAGAGTTTTCCCTTGGCTTTTGTTGTCTTTCATCCATTCAATTGTACATGACATCTCTTCCTTAATGATGCTTTCTGATGGATTCTGCCTCGTGATACTAAGGGATAGACTGAAGGGGTTTGTCATGAAGAGTGATGTTGAGAGTGTGAGTTCAATTCCTGGACAGGCTGAGGTTACCATGAAGGTCTCAGCTTCGCAGCCTCACTCCTTGTCTGAGCTGTGGTGACCCTCAGGTTAAACCACCACAGTGACAGAGCAGCTCTATGGTCCACTAATACTATGGTGACTCTGCCTTTTACTATCAGCTTCTACTGTGCATTCCTGGTTGAGGAGTAACTCATTTCCCGCTGTATTCCATTGTGTCAGTGCTTGTGTTGGGAATGTCCTGCCCAGAAGGGACAAGGCAGGTTGATGATGTGTGGTCATTCTGGCTTGAATCTATTTCAATATTTCCTCAATACAGGGAAAACTCTAACAGGGATGTCATGAATTAAAATGACAACAGAAAAGATATAAGCTCTGAGTAAGGCTTGTCTTTTTCTGGAGAATGCGGAACATTCTTTGCTCCAGTCCTTTTCAGGCCACCTCCCAGAACCCTTTTTCCAGTATTACAATAACTGCACCGCTGCCATTTCTTGGCTTATCCAGCACTGGAAACAATCTTCAATTTTGCTTTCAATTTCAACCTTTCTCTCATCTTTCCCCGGACCATCTCTTCCCTTCCCTTCTTTATCTTTTTGGACATATCCCTGGGGATATATTCTTTAATGATATATATCACATGGCCACTGAATACCTTGAATACATGTCCTTGCAACCTGCTTCCTGGAAGATCTCTATTCCATTCTCCTAGTTTCCTCTGTCTGCATGACATCTGCACTGATGGTAACACCTTCCATTCTGGTTCTTCTGACATTTCTTCCTCCTTACTCAACTACAACACCCCCTCACTCCCACCTTAAGCAGCCACTGACAGGGCCCTTCACTGTGCGGAACCCAATTCTCACAGTTTTGTTCTTTTCTCTTCCTCTCCCTCCTCACATTATAACAGGTTTCACCGTGTACTCGTGTTCCATGCCACCTGCTTCTGAAATTGAAAAATTGTCATCCATAATTTCCACCAGCTCCAACATCATGCTGCCACCAAACACATTTACCCCATATCTCTCCTGTCAGTCTTCCAAAGGATTTGTTCTCTCCCTGGTTCACTCTGTTATCATCCCCCAATACTTCATCTCTCTCCTACAAGTTGCTGCACAATCACCTTTTTGCCTCCTCCCTCCTTACTTTCTCATGCCCCAAACATTCCTTCCAGGTGAAGCAGTTGTTCCCCTCAACTTCTTTCAATTTTGTCTACTATATTGAGTGTTCTTGATCCAATCTCTTCCACACAGATTGCTTTACACAGCGAGATTCTGCTTCTGTATCATTTAATACATCATCATTTTCTCACACTGACATTCCTGCCCGAGGCCTGATGTAATTTTCAGTGAAGCCCAACACAGCTGGAGGAACAGCACTTCATTTTCCATTTAGACATTTGACAGCTTCCTGCCCTGAACACTGAGTCCAACAATGTGCTCAGGAACTCTATCTTCCATTCAGGATATTTTTCACCTAGTGTCTCTATTTTGTTCTCGTGTTTTTGCTTTCAGTCTAACCTTTCTCTGACCTTGTCTTTTGTTCCACCATCGCCTCAATTTTTTAAACAGCATAAACCTCATCACATTTTCACCACCATTAAGTTTGAAACAAGATCGCATTGCATTGGAAACATTAACTGTGTGTTTTTTCCCCACAGAAGCTGTCAGAGTTATTGAATTTCATCAGCACTTCTTTTCTGACAGCTGAACCATAAACTTGTTCCGACTTGTGGCAAATTTATAACTAGTTCTGAAGAAATCACTGAACTTGAAACATTAACTCTGCTTTCTCTCCACAGATGCTGCCAGACTTGCTGAGCTTCTTCAACAATTTGGGTTTTTTTTCAGATTTATAGCATCCACAGCTCTGTGTTTTATGATGCTAGTTGGTATAGTTCTGGATTATTTTTGCTTCACATTTGCTGAGCACAATGTTACACATACTTACGTGGGGAACATAACAACACAATTTTCAACAGTTGGCATTTGTTTAAGAATTATTAATGGAGTGTTTTCTGTTCAGCTGGAGTCTGGGAATCACAACTATTCCTCTGTTCTCCTCTTCAATGTGACCAGCTCTTCACAAACACTTCACCCTTCCTCAAACAATTAACATTGAAACAAACCCAATCTTTTCCCATACACATTGTCCTGGTGTTATGCTGTGATTCTGAAATTCCACAGATTTGTTCACGGAGACTGAGAGATCCCCCATGGATTTCCAGGCTTGTGTCTTTATTGTCTTTACTCAGTGCTACACGGAGACTGTACCTTTAATGTGTCGATGGTTTTTCACACTCCAGTAAACCACAGCAGCAATGCCAACAGTTACACAAAGGATGGTCACGAGTAAAGGTGCCAGCCAGTCAGGGACATCAGGGAAGATCACATCTGTAAAGTGAATACCAGTGCATTACATAAATATATTTTCTGCAGCATGTGCCATAGAAATTATTATTACACAATATTTACAATTATCCATAGAAATTATTATTACACAATATTTACAATTATTAAATGCTCATGAGATGAAAAACCCACTGTCCTCTCGCAGTCTCCTGATTTAACCTCAATAGGGTCGTCTGGAACATGCAAAAATGTCAACACTGAAGTTTGTTAAATTCCCAACTGACAATGGAACCCCTGCCTGCTACTAATGCTTATTATTGCTCTCTGTGTCAGGCTAGGGACTCTAACACTGCCAATCACAAATACAAAAATAAATGAAGCTCCATCGTTATATTTGTATTCCAGAACTCGTGGGATCAACAAAGCTACACTTCCTAACGTCTCTGTCTGGGAAGGTATCTCAAATGTGTCAGATAAAACCAAAATAATGCTGACACTGGAAATCTGAAACACAGATAGAAAGTGCTAGAGCAACTCAGCAGAAGTGGCAGCATCTGTGGAGCTTCTCTAGCACTTAAAGTCATAGAATCATAGAGATGTACAGCATGGAAACAGGCCCTTCGGTCCAACCCGCCCATGCCGACCAGATATCCCAACCCAATCTAGTCCCACCTGCCAGCACCCGGCCCATATCCCTCCAAATCCTTCCTATTTATATACACATCCAAATGCCTCTCAAATGTTGCAATTGTACCAGCCTCCACCTCATCCTCTGGCAGCTCATTTCATACAAGTACCACCCTCTCTGTGAACAAGTTGCCCCTTAGGTCTCTTTTATATCTTTCCCCTAAACCTATGCCCTCTAGTTCTGGACTCCCCGACCCCAGGGAAAAGACTTTGTCTATTTACCCTATCCTGTGCTGATCTCAAATGTGTCCCCAGCTACAGTCCCCAAAACAAAACAGCCTGCTTGACTGGAAGCACATCCACAAGCATCCACTCCCTCCACCACTGATGCTCAGTAGCAGCAGGGTATCCTATCTACAAGTTTGCCTGCAGCCATTTATCAAAAATCCTGAGACAGCACCACTCCAACTCACTCCAATATATGGGAACACCAACACCTGCAAGTTTGCCTGCAAGCCATTCACCATCCTGACTTGAAAATGTATCACTATTCCTTCACTGTCATTGGGTCAAAATTCTGGAATTCCCTTCCGAAGAGTATTGTAAATGAAATTATAACAAATGGACTGTGGTGATTCATTACCACTTTTCCAAGGGCATCTTAGCAGAGTATAAAGGCAGTTAGAGTATACTTAAGAGGGAAACCAGGAGAGGTGGCTTTGGCAAATAGGATTAAGGTGAATCCAAATGCATTATATTCATACATTAAGGAAAAAAGACAAATAAGGGAGAGAATAGGGCCTGTCAATGATCAGCCAGGCAGCCTATGTGTGGAGCCACAGGAGATGGGGGAGATACAAAACAAATATTTTGCATGTGTTCATGGTGGAGAAGGACAAGGAAGATATACAGTGTGGGGAAATAGATGGTGACATCTTGAAAAATGTCCATATTATAGAGGAGGAGGTGCTGGATGTCTTGCAATGCATAAAAGTGGATAAATCCCCAGCACAGCATCTAAACTTGCTGGAGAAACCATAAGAATCTATAGAGGTGGCAAAAATTCAGTTGCAAGTGAAGCAGCTTGAGTTAGAAGCGAAAGATAGGGAAAGGGCAGTAGAAATGAAAGTTTGAGTTACGATTAAAAGCCGAAGATAAATTAAAACTGACAATTAAAAAGGAAAGTCAGTTGAAAAGGCTGGAGATAAAGGCTGAAGGTAGGCTTAGTGAGGATGAGGAATCCTCTGGTAGTCAGGAGCCCAGTGAGAAACTGGTGAAGTATGTTCAAGCATTGCCTACATTTGATAAGAAGGATGTGGAAGCCTCTTTCATCTTATTTGAAAAGGTGGCTGAACAAATGCAGTGGCCACTGGAACTTGGAGGTCATTTAGGAGTGAGGTAAAGACCGGCTAAAATGCAAAGACATTTTTACTGGCCTGGACTACACAAAGGTGCAGTTGAATTTTGTCAGATGTATCATGTGTGTCAGGTTATCGGAAAACCACAGGCAGGAATAAAACCTGCACCTTTAATATCTATTCCAGCATTTGAGAAAACTTTCACAAGAGTCTTGATTGATTGCGTAGGTCCCTTACCTCAAACAAAAAGTGGGAATAAGTATTTGTTAACAATAATGGATGTGTCAACTAGACTTCCCGAGGCAATCCTATTACGCAACATCACAGCTAAAACGTTGGAGAAGAATTACTAAATGTTTTACTCAATATGGATTACCAAGAGAGATCCAGTCAGATCAAGGATCAAACTTCACATCAAACTATTCAGGAGTTTATGGATAACTTGGGAATAAAGCAATTCAAATCTACTGTGTACCATCCAGAATCGCAAAGAGCACTAGAGAGATGCCATCAAACATTAAAGCCCATGTTGAGGGTTTATGGTCAGGATTATCCAGATGATTAGGATAAGGGAGTTCTGTTTGTACTTTTTGTGGTCAGAAATGCACCAAATAAATTGACAGAATTCAGTCCTTTGGAATTAATTTTTGGGCATGAAGTAAGAGGATCGTTAAAATTGATTAAGGAGAAAGTAATAAGTCAGAATTCAGAGATCACCCATTTGGACTGTGTGTCAAATTTTAGAGAATGATTTAATGGAGCTGGGGAGTTGGCTCGACAGCATTCGAAAGTATCCCAGCATGCAATGAAACAGGGAGTGGATAAGAAATCACAAATTCACAGTTTTGCAATTGGGAATAAGGTATTGGTGTTACTTCCAGTAACAGGTGAGCCTTTAAAAGTAAGGTTTAGTGGACTGTATCAAATTGAGAGGAAATTGAGTGAGGTGATTTACTTGATAAGGACTCCAGGTGGGAAAAAATCTCACAGAGTGTGTCATGTGATTATGCTCAAAAGGTACTTTGACAGGGAAGGAAAGCAAGAGGAGAAGGGGGTTCATGATTACAGCACAGAAGGAAGAACAGGGTTCAGAGGATTCTCATTCCTTACATCAAATTGGACAATGAGGACGTTGTCATAAATTGGGATAAATTACTGAATTACCTGCCACAAGAAAATCGAAATGACCTGAAAGAGTTATTACTGTCACATGCGGAGATACGTGGAAATTGGGAAAATTTAAGGATAAAAATGCCAACCTGTTTAGATGGAGCTTGTTGTTGCAGCCTTTACTTTGACAATTGGCAAGTGGCAGGTTGCGAAAGCGTGAATGCTGATGTGTTATTGAGGTTTGAATGGGATATGGAAGCGTTTGGTGGCGGGTGTGTCACGGCCTGAATTTGCATATGGTTATGCACGTTTGCATGGCTATAGTTAGTATTTGAGACTACTAACTACATTGTTTTTGAAGTGTTTTAAAAATCAAGCCATCTTTTGACATTGATGGTTCATTTCTTTAAGGGGAGAAGTGTCACAAAACTGGTCCTGTTTTTTTAAAAGCTGTTCCTTTTCTCAAGGATACTGTGTACTTAATTCTTTTCAGAGTGGTCATAAACAGGCCGGGGCTCCAGTCAGACATGGCTTGGCTGGTGGTGAGATGGGCTCTGCCTGTGAGATCCTTTATGCACGCCCAGACTCTCAGCCGCACCGCACGCTGCCCTCAAAGCGGCTG
>NC_057746.1:18013757-18025042 GCF_004010195.1 Chiloscyllium plagiosum | reverse complement strand
GCAACATGACCTCCCAACTCCTGTACTCAATACTCTGACCAATAAAGGAAAGCATACCAAATGCCTTCTTCACTATCCTATCTACGTGCAACTCCACTTTCAAGGAGCTATGAACCTGCACTCCAAGGTATCTTTGTTCAGCAACACTCCCTAGGAGCTTACCATTAAGTGTATAAGTCCTGCTAAGATTTGCTTGAGTTCTCTAGGTACTCTTTATTCCGTTCTATGTGTTTCATTCTGTAATTTTGTGAATAAATTTTTGTCTGTTTTAAAATCTGGTAGTCAACCTAGCTAATTTCCTCCAGGTAATTTTCACTGTACGCCTACTGAAACAAATTGCAAAGTTATAGTCTGGGCTGCCTGCTTAAGAATGTTTTGAGTGGTCTAGTCTAGTCCATAACAATGTGTGGAATGAGCTGCAAGAGCAAGTGGTGGAGGCTGGTACAATTACAGCAGTTAAAAGGCAACTGGATGGTTCTATAAATAGGAAGGGTTTAGAGGGAAGTTGGCCAAGTGCTGGCAAATGGGACTAGATTATGTTAGGATACCAGGTCGGCAAGGACAGGTTGAACCAAAGGGTCTATTTCCATGCTGTATATCTCTATGATTCAATCTAGGGACGGGCAAAAATGCTAGGTAACTAGTGATGCTCACATCCCAAAATTCTAGAAATTTCTGGGGCCTAAGTTTGGAAATTATCCTTGTCTAGGCTATATTTAATGAATTGTATAGCATTTCACAGAGCACAGTGGATGACTTTGTTTGATTTATTATTGTCACCGAGATACAATGATTAGTATTGTTTTGCTTGTTTACCAGACAACTCCTATATTGAGTAAGTACATCAGGGTAAGAGAACAGAATACAGAACATAGGGTTTCAGCTATAGAGAAGGGGCAGAGAACGATCAACTCTACTATATGAGAGATCCATTCATAAGTTTGATAACAGTGGGGAAGAAGCTGGTCTTGAATCTTTTGTTATGTGTTTTGAGACCTTTGTATCTCCTGCCCAATAGGAGATGGTGAATGAGAGTATAACTGGGGTGGGAAGGGTCTTTGTTTATGTTGGCTGCTTTCCCAAGGCATGGGAAATGTAGATGGAGTCATAGAGTCATAGAGCTCTACAGCATGGAAACAGACCCTTCTGCCCAACTCATCATGCTGACCAGATATCCTAAACTAGTCGAGATCCACTTAGACAAAAATGCCATAAGACATATGAGAGAAATTAGGCCATTTCACCATTTCTTTTCTCAACCTTTACAAGTTTCATAACATGCTTCCCAAAGCAGAGAGACAGAATTGAACACAGTATACCAAAAGTAGCCTAACCAATATCCTGTACAGTCTCAACATGACCTCCCAACTCCTATTCTCAATGCTCTGGCCAATAAAGGAAAGTATACCAAATGCCTTCTTCACTATCTTGTCTACCTGCAACTATACTTTCAAGGAACTATGAACCTGCACTCCAAGGTCTCTTTGTTCAGCAACACTCCCCAGGACCTTACCATTAAGTGTATAAGTTCTGCCTGATTTGCCTTTCCAAAATGCAGGCACTTTTATCTAAATTAAACTTCATCTGCCACTCCTCAGCCCATTGACCCATCTGACCAAGATCCCATTGTACTCTGAGGTAACCTCCTTCGCTGATGACACCACAATTTTGGTGTCATCTGCAAACTTACTAACTTAACTGCCTACGTTCACATTCAAATCATTTACATAAATGATGAAAAGCAGTGGACCCAGCACCGATCCCAGCACACCACTGGTCACAGGCCTCCAGTCTGAAAAGCAACCCCCCACCATCAGCCTCTGTCTTCTACCTTCGAGCCAGTTCTGTATCCAAATGGCTAGTTCTCTCCGTGTTCTGTGAGATCTAACCTTGCTAACCAGTCTACCATGAGGAACCTTGTTGAAAGATTTTCTGAAGTCCTTATAGGTCACATCCACTGCCTGCCTTCATCAATCCTCTTCATTAAGTTTTTTGAAAACTTAATCAAGTTAGTGAGACATGATTTCCCATGCGCAAAGCCGTGTTGAGTATCTCTAATCAGTCCTTGCCTTTCTAAATACATGTAAATCCTGATCCCCAGCATTCCCTCCAACAATCTGCCCACCACTGATGTCAGGCTCGCCAATCTATTGTTCCCTGGCTTCTCCTTATAATATTTCTGGAATAGTGGCATCATATTGGCCAACTTCCTGTCTTCCAGCACCTCACCTGTAGCTGTTGATAATAAAATTATCTCAGCAAGGGGCCCAGCAATATCTTCCCTAGCTTCCACAGAGTTTTAGAGTACACCTGATCAGGTCAATGGAAGAAAACCTGGTTTTCATGATGGACTGGGTTTGGTTCACAACTCTCTGTAATTTCTTGTGGTCTTGAGCACAGCAGTTGCCGTACCAAGCTGTGATGCACTCAGATAGGATGCTTCCTCTGGTGCATTGATAAAAACTGGTAAGTGTCATTGTGAGCATGCTGAATTTCCTTGGCCTTCTGAGGAAATAGGTCAGAGAGTCCTAGAGCATAGAGACAGACCCTTCAGCCCAAACTGGTCCATGCCAACCAAAATCTCCATCCATGCCAGCCAATCCAATATCCTTCTCAACCTTTCCTATTGATGTACTTGTCCAAACCCCTTTTATATATTGTTAACATACCCGCCTCAACCACTTCCGCTGGCAGCTCATTCCATATGCATACTGCCCTCTGAAGTTGCCCTTTAGGTTCCCTTTTATTCTTGGTAAATCAAATGAAGAGAGTGATGCACTCAGATAGGATGCTTCCTCTGGTGCATTGATAAAAATTGGTAAGTGTCATTGTGAACATGCTGAATTTCCTTGGCCTTCTGAGGAAATAGGTCAGAGAGTCCTAGAGCATAGAGACAGACCCTTCAGCCCAAACTGGTCCATGCCAACCAAAATCTCCATCCATGCCAGCCAATCCAATATCCTTCTCAACCTTTCCTATTGATGTACTTGTCCAAACCCCTTTTATATATTGTTAACATACCCGCCTCAACCACTTCCGCTGGCAGATCATTCCATATGCATACTGCCCTCTGAAGTTGCCCTTTAGGTTCCCTTTTATTCTTGGTAAATCAGTTGCCCTTTAGGTTCCCTTTTATTCTTGGTAAATCAAATAAAGAGATATTAGGAAGAATGATTATTTCCTGGTTTACATTGGCTTCAATTGGTCAAACAACATCTTGAGTTTAAAATTCTCATCCTTACTTCCAAATTCCTCCATGTCTTTGCCTCCCCATCTCTATAATCGCCTCAAGCCCCAAACCATCCAAGGCATTTCTGCTCATTAATTTTGGTCCCCAGACCAACCCTGGTTTTAAGTGCTTCACACCAGTGACAGCACCTTACCTTGCTGAGGGCCCAAGCTTTAGAAATCATTCCTTAAGCCTCTCCACCTTTCTACCTCATTCTCCACCTCAAAGAAACACCTTAAAACCTTGCTCTTTAACTAAGTATTTCATCATCTGAGTTAATATCTCCTTAGGTGACTAAGTGAATTATTTTGCTTCAGAAAGTTCCAGTGAAGAGCCTTGAGGCGTTTCATTACTTTGAAGTGTTGGATAAATACAAGTTGTTGTTGTGAGTAACAACAGTGTGAAGGAGTCTGTTGGTCCCAGTTGGATAGATCATAGAAAAGTACAGCACAGAACAGGTCCTTTAGCCCACGATGTTGTGCTGAGGATTAATCCTAATGTAAAATAAAATAAGCTCACCTACGCACCCCTCAATTCACTGTGCATGTCCAGCAGTTGCTTAAATGTCCCTAATGACTCTGCTTCCACCACTACTGCTAGCAACACATTCCGTGCATTCACAACTCTCTACGTAAAAAACCTACCTCTGACATCTCCTCTACACCTTAAAACTATGACCCTTCATGGCAGTCAATCCTGCCTTGGGGAAAAGTCTCTGGCTATCGACTCTATCCATGCCTCTCATTATTTTGTACATCTCAACAAAGTCACCTCTCTTCCTCCTCTCCAGAAAGAAACGTCCGAGCTTAGTCAGCCTCTCTTTGTAAGACAAGCCCTCCATGGTCAGCACACATAGGGAAGCAACAAAACCTTTCTTACAATTAAAGAGTTTAAAAACTGCTAACATAAATCACCAAAGGTTATATCCATACTGAAGGACATAATACTGATTTGATACAAATGTATGGAGTGTGACATTTTTTCAACACAAATCAGACGTTGACATAACTGTGTTTGAGATAATCAAGAAAAGATAATCAAGGATTATCATATGTGGGCATCTTGGGGGCAATTAAATACATGATGTGATCAGTGGTAGAATAGAAGTCATTTTTAACTTTCTTGATGAAACATTCTCATTTACAAACCTGATATCTTGATTGTTGCTTCTTGTGCAATTCTCAAATCTTCATTCTGTATACGACACTTAAACCTTTTAGTTGATTGTTTTGTAACGACAATGATACTCTGGACATTCACAAGACCATTAGAGTCCTGCTCATAACTTGGTTCAGCTTGTGATAAAATAAGTCCATCTTCACTGATCCACTGTATTTCTGGCCTTGGGAACCATCCACTGGATTTACACACAACCTGGATTCCATTTTCATGATATCCCTTCATCTGGATCCAGGGCTGATGGCCCAAACCTATAATTGACAGAGAGTAGATTCAGAAACAGCAAACGTTAGGAACACTTCCTGTAACCATGTGAATCTGTTTATTTAATGTTATTGATAGGTATCTCATCATTGATTTATCACATGACTTTAATCAGATTATGAATTACATTTTATCTCAGAATATGCTTTTACAGCAAAGACACAATAATTGATATAAATTTATTTAGATTAATTAATTCCTAAGACTTGCACTACAGCTAGATATAAACACTTTCTAAAAGGAGAGGAAAGAAGAAAACCAGTGAGTGAATTTCTGACCAATTATACATGTAAGGATAAATGATACATATAGACTTTAGGGTAAGAATGTAAGTGACACCAACGGATTTTCAAACTTCTGTTTACCATGTACTCCCTGTTTTAACTCCATTTCAAGAGCAGGGTATGGGGTTATTTATATATTAGAGTCAGGTAATTGTAGCAGTAATAGTGCTTTGGGTGCAGTCATCTCAGAAGACAATAGCCCAGTGGTATTATCTAGATTATTAATCCATAGGCACAGGCAATGTTCGGGGAACCTGGATTCAAATCCCATCATGGCAGACAGTTGAATTTGAATTTTAAAAAATCTGGAATTGAGGGTGTAATACCAATCATGAAAGCGACGTTGGTTTTTGGGAAAAAGCCATCTGGTTCACAAATGTTGTCCAGCAAAGAAACCTGTCATCCTTACCTGTTCTGGCCGATATGTGACTCCCGATCCACAGCAATGTGGATTAACTGCAATTAGGGATGGACAGTAAGTGCTGCCCTATCCAACAATTCAAAACTTGTGAATGAATATCAAAAAAAAATGCATCATATTGTAATAATAGTGTAAGAGTTAATTAAGCTACAAGAGTTAAATGGTGATTTCTCCGTTCACAGTATGCAACATTCTCAGTCAAACATTTTACACCATTAGTGCCCACGACAGCAGAACTATCCCAAGTGGCCTTAGGAGTCATACAGAGACGGAGAAGATAGACATATATGATAAGGAATGAGACAAACAGTACCAGGCAGGGCCAGGCTCAGATCAGGTTGAACAGTCATTGATATTAACCTGCAACCAGAGACTTCTATTTCTCATGTGTTTACAGAAAAAGAGTTTGGAGTTTAGATAATGAGATGCCAATGCGACTGAAATGGTAAAATTGCAATTTCTTTTGTATTCCACAGATGTTTATTCTGACTAGTTTAGAGTACACTTTCCTTGAATTATAAACCTGTACGTGAAACCCCAGTGGTCGAGCATTAGAAAGCCCAACAACAGTTTCATTAACGATGATAATAAGATAATGATGGATTTGAGATATATTTCTCAACATTGCTCAGAAAAGGAAATGGTTGAAAATTAAATTCACATATGTTTTCATAGCATGACTGTTGGTGTTGAAGAATAGATATTGCAGGTAGGTAACCAGTATACAGAATGTCACCTCGGTCTGATGTTATTCATTTTTGGGGAAAGCAGGAAAAAAATCCATTCATGCTCACCTCTGAAGGAACAGGTTAGTTTGGCTGATGGGCCTGCTGGAAAATCACATTGGTCAGATTTAACAATACTCAGTCAGATGACAAGGAATGTCTGAGAAAGGGTGTGAAGATAGTGCCAATCTCTTTAACCTGTGCATTCAGCCCCCGTCCTCTTTGAAGCAGCATCAAACAAGCACACAGAGGGACACTTCTCTCCAGCCAAAGTTCCAGCACCTGAGATCCAATTATCCTGGAACCACATCCATTTGTTTTGACAGCCAGAGTGCATTCTGGGTAATACAGTTTGTGCCCACTAATGCCCAGCCTAGGTAACTCCAGCAGGTTTACTTCCCCTAAAGGAGAGCAGAGAACCAGTTGGATTTTTGTGGAAGTCTGATTTCATGTTTTTTGTCTTTGTGTTTTTAAGTTGGAACTTCAAGTTCTCAAATTTTTAGGGTGAAATTTGGATTTCTGTCCTCTGGGTTACATAAGCTCTGTTGTGTGGATGACAAAATGCAATATTGCACATGAGTGGTTGGTTCTAATTTACTGGAACTTTTGCAATTTGAAACTTGGAAGTGAAACCACAAGTCATGTGTCAATAGAATATCTCAATACCATGACTAGATATTCTCATTTGTCTATGGGTATTGTTATTTGTCATGCTTGTGAGAGTCAGGTCTTTTCAATCTTGTTGTCTAGCTATTGCATAGAAACCAGGTTCAAAGAAGCAGGGTTGGTTGCATGATATGGACGGTCAAATTATGTATAATTTTTATACTGAAAACCTAAGCTTTACTTAGACTTCATAAAAAGAAGAATAGAGTACGAAACCCAAGATACTTTGCTAAACCCATAAAGGACAGTTCAATCCGACTGTGACTGTGGTGCCCAATATTTTGGACATCCAAAGGATGTTAGGGGATGGAATAAGAGAAAGGGCCCAGATACAGATAAAGCACCAGTGAACGCAATTCATCTCCATGGCCCTGATCACAAGGGCATCTGCAGTTTCACCTCTGATATACAATATTGCTCAGTTAGATATTCAGTAGTGCAGGGCACAAAGTCCCTTTAATTCTGAGGACTTTTCTTGATGTTTTATCAATGGTTACTATTTGGTTTTTCAGGGGGTTCTTTTTCATTCTCATCAACAATAATAACTCTTTAGTCGTGTTGACTTATGGGGAATTGAGACCATCACAGAAGAATTAGAAGAATTTATTAATTTCCTCAATAATTATCAACCCTCTGTGAAACTTAAAGTTGCGGCAGGTAAGGAAATCATTAATTTCCAGGACACCACAGTGTCAACTGAAACAAGATAACAGCTGTAAGTTAGCATTTTCCCCATAATATTGCACACGTCTACATAAGAAAAATCACAGAGTGCACTGATGAGATCACAAGTAATGTATTTTCATTGCATAAGCAGAAAGCTCAAAGATTTTAAGAAAGCAGTCACTCCCTGAAATTTAAATTTCACATTTGACACAGTGTTCATTACAATGGAATGCACACCTTTAGCCCTACCTGGTACCTCTTAAACATTTGCTGCTTTCGATCCAACTTCCACTTGCAAGGAATTCATTCGCTCAGCAACATGAAATTGTCCTGGATCCCATTCAGCTGAGTAGACCCTTGCCGACAGGTTTCAAATTATTCTCTCTGCTCTGCAGCCTTCCTCTCACCTAGCAGCCCCTCTCTTCTAGTATGCACAGCCTACATCCCTCCACTCCCCTGCAGTCTCCCTCTCCCTCTGCCCCATATTGGCTTTCTCTCTTCTGCACACTCCCTACTCACTCTCTTGCCCCCCACTTTACAAACTCCTTCTCTTCTCCCCATTTACAGCCTCCTTCTGTCACCTTCCATTGCAGCCTCCTTTTCTGTCAACCACTCCTCTTGCAGCCTCCAGAGCCATTCCTGTCTTCTTTTGAGCATCTTCTCTTGACAACCCTCTTTGAGCCTTCTTGTCATCACCATATCCACCACCACCCTATCCCCACCTGAGTTTCTTTCATCTACCCCATCTCCCTGTGGAACCTCTATCTCTGACTGCCCCCTGCTTGGAGTTTCTTTATCACTGCAGCTAGAGAAAGCCAACCAGCCCAGAAACCCAATGGACAACACCTTAGCAAAACTCTCTCCAGCCTGGGCCCCTTGAGAAAAAAGCTTCCTTTTCCTATGCCTACCCAACTACTTACTGCGGCTTCAATCATACACTGTTTATCTCCCCACTTGCTGATGACAAACTCACTTGTGAACCTATCTGCAATAAATGTGAGAGACACCCAGTTTCTGATTAAAGGAAAAGCTCATCATCAATCCTACCCTTCCAATACCGGTACAATGTTTCTCTGGTTGGTTACCCCATGATTGATCAGGGTACTTTGCAGATGGTATCAAGTCAAATATAGTGGATGCCCAAAGAGACTTGAGGATTCAGTTGCATGGATCTTTATAATGTTGTGAACAGGTGTGGAAATTAATCTAGAAAGCCAAGGGGATCTGGGCCTTTATATCCAGATGACTTGAATACAAGGATTCAGAAGTTATGCTGCAGTTATCTAAAACTATGGTTAGACCCCTTTTGGATCCTGTCAGCACATCTGGGCACTGCACCTGTAGTAGAATGGGCAGAATTGGTGAGGAACTTCTCCCCAGTCAAAGACTGGTTGTATCTCCATCTACTGCTGACAGGTTCATAAATGGGTTTGCCATCAATCTCAACAAAAGGCTTCCTTTCTCCCAAGCTTACCCAATCACACACAGTTCGTCCAATCACACGTTGTTTCTCTCTCCATCATCCATGATGACAAAACTGATTCGTGAACCTATCAGCAGTAAATGTGAGAGGCTTTGACCAATCTTTTGATTAGAGCAGAATTTCCTCACCAATTCCGCCCATTCTACCACATGCACAACTGTTCTCTGGTTGGGATTCCCATGATTGAATTTTCCAGGATGTGGATGGAACTGTCAGGGACATGATCATTTGCTGCCCTGTGTCCTTTGAGGTATGACACAGGCACACACCTGAATATAAACCACTCAGATTGTTTAAAAGCGTCACCAAAATTACTGCTCTCATATAGAAAGAGGTGATTATAAAGATAACAGATACATTGGTGGCTAACATTTCAGAGTCTTACAGCATGGAAATAGATCATTTGGTCCAACCACGCTGAACGTAATCCCAAACTAAACTAGTCCCACCTGCCAGATCCTGGCCCATATCCCTCCAAACCTTTCCTATTCATGTACCCATCCAAATCCTTTTTTAAATGTTGTAATTGTACCCGCATCCAACACATCCTCAGGAAGTTCATTCCACATGCGTACCACCCTCTTTGTAAAAAATTTGCGTCTCATATCTTTTTTAAATCTCTCTTTCTCTCACCATAAAAAATGTATCCCCTAGTTTTGAAGTTCCTCACCTTGGGGAAAAGACAACTATCACCAGCTCTATCTATAACTTTCACTATTTTATAAACCTCTATAAGGTCAAAACTCAACCTCCTTCACTCCAGTGAAAAATGTCCCAGCCTTTCTTCACAATTCAAACCTTCTATAAGTTCCTGCAGACTGGAAAGTAACCCCACAGTGTCCTGGCACAGATACAGGATTGGCTGAGTGGCAGAATGCAGAGAGTAGGGATAAAGGAATCTTTTTCAAAATGACAGTTGATGACTAATGGAGTTCCACAAGGGTCAGTATTGGGATGACTATTATTTACATTAGGTACAAACAATGACTGCAGATGCTGGAAACCAGATTCTGGATTAGTGGTGCTGGAAGAGCATAGCAGTTCGGGCAGAATCAGAGGAGCAGTAAAATCGATGTTTCGGGCAAAAGCCCTTCATCAGGAATGGTGGGGTAGGTGGTGGGGTAGGTAGTGTTGAGGTGGTGAATAAACTGCAAAAGGACTTGGTCAGGCCATGAGAGGGGGCAAAACCATGAGAAATAGAATACGATGTGGAAAGTCTGAGGTTATGCATTTTGGGAGGAAGAATAGAGGTGTAGACTATTTTCTAAACAGGGAAAGGCTTCAGAAATTTGAAGCACAAAAGGATCTAGGAATCCTAGTTCAAGATTCTCATGCAGACTCAGGTGTTGGCTAGTAAGGCAAATGCAGTGTCAACATTCATTTCAAGAGGTCTAGAATACAAGAGTAGTTATTCTGTATTGCTGAAGCTGTAAAAAGCTCTAATCAGACCAGATTTGGAATACTTTGAGCGACTTCGGGCCCTGCATCTAAGGAGGAGTTTGCTTGCATTGGAGTGGGTGCAGAGGAGGTTTACAAAAATGACCCTGGAGATAAAGGGAGTGATATATGAGGAGCAGTTGAGGACTCTAGGTCTGTACTCTGCTTGAAGCTGACAGAATATTGAGTGGTCTGGATCGAGTGGATGTGGAAAATAAGTTACCTCTACTAGGAGAGACTGGGATCCAAGGGCACAGCCTCAGAGTGAAGGGACAACCCTTTAGAACTGAGGAGAGAAAGAATTCTGTGGAAGAATCTGTGGAACTTAATACCACAGAGAGCAGTGTCATTGGGTGTATTTAAGACAGAAATAGATTATTGATCGGTAAGGAGATGAAAGGTTACGGGAAGAAGGCAGGAAAATGGGGTTGAGAAACATATCAGTTATGATTGCATAGCAGAGCAGAATTGATGAGTTGAATGGCCAAATTCTGCTTCTATGTCTTATGGCCTTATAGTCACCCTTTAAGAAGAGAGGGAGAGTAAAATTTAGAAGTCTCAACCTGTTAGTTTGATGTTGGATGTCAGCTGTAGGGAAAAAGTAATTATCTATTTTAAAGAATGTGCTAATAGATACTTAGAAAATAATGATATGATTGGATAGTTAGCATGAATTTATGAAATAGAAATCATGTCTGGCAATCCTGTTACAGATTATTTAGGATGGTACTTGTAGCATAGATAAAGGAACACAAGCGGATGTGGCATATTTGGATTTTCAGAAGGCTTTTGGTCATTCCACACAAGAGATGAGTAAACAAAATTTGAACACATGGGATTGGGGGTAATTTACTGGTCTGGATTAGGAATTGGTTAACAGACAAAAGTCTGACAGGAGGAATAATTGGATCATTTTCAGGATGGCAGGCTG
>NC_057746.1:18009076-18013714 GCF_004010195.1 Chiloscyllium plagiosum | reverse complement strand
CCTTGAATGGTGGAGATAACCCCATTGGACTGTTCGAGAGGGAGCTCCAGGACTTTGCTTCAATGATGGTGAAGGAATGGCATTACATTTCCAAGTTAGGATGATGCGTAAATTGGAGGGGACCATGTACATGGAAGTGTTCCCATGAGAATTAGGGATGGACAACAAATTCTGTTCTAGCCAGCTACATCCTCATCCTGTGAATGGATTTTAAAAAATCCGAGGGAATCTGCTTTGCACGCCCTCCAGTCAATCACAGCTCTCTTTCAGTGTGGTGACCAGAACTGCAGAGTGATCAAATAAACAAGTTCCAATATAATCTCCCTGCTATTGTAATCTATTAACCTATCCTGCTGCTTTCAGGGCTCCATAGACAAGCTTCCCAAGAAACCTCTGCTCTTCTGAGCTCCCTTTTGTCCTGCCATTCATTGAGTAATCCCTTTTCTTGTTACTTATTCCGTACTTACTATCATTTCATAGCTATCATACTTACATTTAAATTTAAACTTAAATTGCAGGTACACCGGTCTATTTGTTTATCTATTTCCTACATCTATTTACCATTTATCTATTTAGGGTGGCATGGTGGCTTAGTATTTAACACTGCTGCCTCACAGTGCCAGGGACCCCAGTTCAATTCCAACCTCGAATGACTGCCTGTGTGGAGTTTGCGTATTCTCCCCATGTTTGTGCGGATTCCGTCCGGGTGTTCCGGTTTCCTCCCACAATCCAAAGGTGTGCAGGTTGGGTGGATTGGCCATGGGAAATGCAGGGTTACAGGGATAAGTTGGGAGGGTGGATTTGGGTTGGATGCTCTTTGGAGGATGGTGTGGACTCAATGGACTACATAGCCTGCTTCCAAACTGCAGGGATTCTATTACATTACCTACCTGCCCTGCTGCCTTCCAGGATCTGTAGATATGTAGAGAAGATCTCTCTGATCTTCTTTCCAGAATCCTATCATAGTCATTCCTTGACTTGTTAGCCCTTCCCAAATGCATTATCTCATTGTATTACAGGTTGAATTCTATTTGCCATTGCTTTACCCACCTAACCTGTCATTTGATATCCTCCTGCATAGGACCATGGAAACAGGATTAGGCCAATCAGCCCCTCGAGCCTGTTTCATCATTTAATGAGATCATGACAGATTGTGGACTAACTCCATCCATCTGACTTTATCCTATATCCCTCCCAGCAATCCTCACTATTTACCATCCCAGATTTGATGGTCTGTCTCTCCCTGACTGTACACAAGCCTGAAGTATACACACAAATCTGGTTTTGCAATTTTGTAGGTTGTACGTTTTCCCAGCTGGCCTTATTTGATGATCCTTCTCTGTTAACAACCCTTCTCACTGTTACGATTGATTCTTTTGATCAATATTTCATCCAGTCCATCCCTTTTATTTTCTATCCTGCTTTCTAACTCATCTGAATGCCCTGGAAGCAGGAATATTGATCTGTCAATCAGCTCAGCTTTCAGCCATTCCTGGTTGTAGCTATGATGTCACACTACCACATGTGTCCCTGAGCCTGTCTTATTCTTCAGGCTCCTTGCATTAAAACATATTCAGTTTAATTTTGCTAAACTCATTTCTTTATCTAGCCTTTTGTTTTTTCTGCCTTTCTGATATTACCTTTTTAACTTTGAAGTCCACCTCAGTATCTCTACCCTCTAAACAACTTGTCAGGATTCCATCTCCCTGCCAATCTGTTTTGTGTCTGTTGGCCTTATCCTTCTAGGTGCTGGATGCCTCAGGTTTGAAAAGAGCTGTTGAAGATGACTTCATAAGATTCTGCAGAGCATCTTGTGCATGGTACACACTGCAGCTACTGAGCATCAATATTGGAGGGAGTGAATGGTAAAAGTGGCAGATGTGGTTAGTGGTTAGTTTATGCAGTCAATAGTGAATTAAAAGCTAGTTCAATGATGACGAATGAAATCATTGTTGTTCATTGTAACAATTCACCTGGTTCATTAACATTCTTAGAATAAGGAGTACCCCATTTAAGACTGAGAAGGAGAGGACTATCTTTGCTCAGAGGGTCGTGAACATTTGGAGTTCTGTACCCGAGAGCCTGTGGAAGGTCAGTCATTGAGAATATGCAAGATGAAGACCGATAGATTTCTTGTTACTAATGACATGAATGGATATGGTATGTATTGAGATGGAATGAATTAGATGATCAGCCTAACTGAATGGGAGAGTGGGCTCAATAGGCTGCATGGCTAACTCCTGAATTCTGTTTTCATGCTTTATTTCATATCGATCTCTAAATGTTAAATGATTTTTTATCTGTAATTTCAACAGTTCTTTTAGAAGACAGAAATATATAACTTCTCCAAAGTTATTGCAGTGTACTAACGTATAACATTCAGGACGACTGCAGTTTCTTCTGAATAAGTTCCATCGTCAGCTAAACATCTGTATTCCCCTCCATCAAAAATTGTTGTGTTCGTTACTCGAAGAGATATGGCTCCTTTGGTCAGTTCATTTTTCAACAGTTCAGTCCTCCCTCTGTATTTCCTGTGCTGAGCAGCAGCATCATCTCCCCCATGGCTGTATACGTGAACTGGGGAATCAAGGCCTGATTTAAACCACTGCACCAACATGTTGCTGGCAGATATAGCTGGCACAAGCTGACATTCCAACAGAGCATCTTCACCCACAGTGGCTTCAATAGGTTCATCAGGTCCATGTATGATAAATTCACCTAGGGATGAACAACAATAAAAACTAAAATTCTGTACTAATGTAATCCACAGAACAAAATTATCAACTGTACTATAACATGACATTCCTCCATAATTGCATTAGAAAAGAATTTGAATTCAGCAACTTTTGATTTTGATTTTAAATCATTAAACTGAGATTAATTTGGGAGTTTTCTGCTGAATATTTTAACTTATATATTGATTTGTCAATATTTCACATAAAGTCCTGTGTTATGATCCCTGTGGAGACGAATGATTTTAAAAGAAAAACAGCTATGAATTACCTCAACGGAAGACAAAATGAACAAGATTTTACATTTTAACACATTACTGTCACAATCAAACTAACAGAAATATGAACTCAAATTAGCCATTTGGCACCTCAATTGGCCAGTAAATCATGGATTATATTCTACCTCAATGCCACTTTCCCACAATCGTACACATTCTTGGATCCTTTATCTAAAAATCTATTTCTGACATGAATGCATTCAGTAAATGAATCTCCACAGGCCTTGGTAGAGGATTGAGTTTTTTTAAACAATTAATAATACTGACATAATTTAGCAAGTCAAGAATTAAGTTGTATGCTGTTTAATTGTTGTTAGAGGTTAAGCAGTTTCTCTAAAGAATTGATCCATATGATTAGATCAGAAGTAAAGTTTGGTCTATAAAGGCCTAAAATTTGAAGTTAAAAATCACACAACACCAGGTTATAGTCCAACAGGTTTATTTGGAAGGACTAGCTTTCGGAGAGCTGCTCCTTCATCAGGTAGCCGTGGAACATGGTCATAAGACACAGAATTGCCTGCAGATTCAGTCAATGCAGGCAGTCAAACCATGTAACATTTTATACATTCCTATTTGGAAATAGAACCAGTCTGACTCAAGATTGGGATACAAACAGACTTTAACCTCACATCTTCGATGCATTGTCTGAGCTGATATGTCACTTTTTTTTAATAAAACCTTATAATGTGACTTAAAAGAAGTTCTGGGCTTTACATATTAATGAACCAAAACCTGAAACCCATTCTAAAAGATGAAAGACTTAACAGCAATCCAGAATTGTTCAATATATCATTTCAGTTGCATGACACTGTAATCTTTTGCGATAAATTCTCTGTCTTATGATCCTGTTCCACAGTTCCCTGATGAAGGAATAGCATCCAAAAGCTTGTATCTCCAAATAAACCTGTTGGACTGTAACCTGGTGTTGTCTGATTTTTAACTTTGTCCAACACCGGCACCTCCACATCATAGGAGCCATTCAGGTCATCAAGTCTTCCCCACCATTTAGTAAGATTGTGGCTGACCTGACGTCTTACAGCAAGTAACCAGAAAAACTAAGAGAAATTATGGTTTATTGCGAAAAGAGTTGAATGCAAGAGTAGGGAGGTTGTGCTTCAGATATACAGAGGTACCTTGATTATCCAAACGAGATGGGCGGGTACTATTTCGTTCGGATAATTGATTATTTGGTTAATTGATTCATTGCCTTTCCTCTGGGGCTCAGAGTTTTCTGAAGTTTCTTTTTGCCTCGCTCTGCCTGCCTTGCTCCCTCTCTCTGCCTCAGGGTTTGTTGCTGAGCAGAGACACACCCTTGTATGTAAGGGACCTGTAGCATTGCTGTAGCCATCCCCCGCCCATCAGTTCAAAGGAATTGACACAGTGAGCACTTGCTAAGCCCGCTCCCTATTCAGGAGATGAGACAGCAGCACACCACGTGTGAGCGCCTCCCACACCTCCCCTCCTCAATCCCTCATGTGCCCCAATCTTCCCCCCGTCAGCCCCCACCCACCATCCGCGCTCCCCTGTCCGCACCCCCGAACCCCCGTCTGGCCCCGCTGCACTGCTCTCCCACCCTCCGTGCACCCACCCCCCCCAGCCTCCCTGAGCGCCCCCCCCCCGTCCCCCCT
>NC_057746.1:17999510-18008241 GCF_004010195.1 Chiloscyllium plagiosum | reverse complement strand
TGTAAAGAACCCGCCTCTGACATCCCCTCTATACTTTCCTCCAACCAGCTTAAAACTATGACCCCTCATGTCATTTTTGCCCTGGGAAATAGTCTCTGGCTATTGACTCTATCTATGCCTCTCATTATCTTGTATACCTCAATTAGGTCCCCTCTCCTCCTCCTTTTCTCCAATGAAAAAAAGTCCGAGCTCGGTCAACCTCTCTTCATAAGATAAGCCCTTCATAAGATAATCCACCTAGTGCTTTGCATAATTTTTAGCAAGATGTCTCCTTTTTTATAGTCCATTTCCTTTGAAATAAAGGCTGACATTCCATTTGGCTTCCCTATTATCTGCCAAACTTCTGTGTTAGTTTCTTGTGATTTATGCTCAAGCAGCTTCAAATCATCTGTGCTACAGCTTTCTGCAATATTTCTCCTTGTAAATAATAGTCAGCTCCTCTATTATTCCTGCCAAAGTGCATAACCTCACATTTTCCCACATTAAATTTCATCTGCCATGTTTTTCCCACTCACATAATCTGCTTATATCATATTGTAGAAATTTTGTGTCATCCTCATCACTTGTCTTCTCAATGATTTTTGTGTCATCCCCAAGCTTGGCAATAAACCATTCACTTCCCTCATCTGACTTGTTAATATATATTATCAGTAATTGTGGACCCAGCACTGATCCCATGGCACTCCACTATTTATCAAAATATCCCCTTATCTTAACTGTGTCTTCTGTTAATTAGCCAATTTTCTATTCATTTGAAAATACTAACTCCAAAACCGTGGGCTCTTATCTCATGAACAGCCTTAAGTGTGATGTTTTTTGAACACCTTTTGGAAACCAAGTATATTATATCCATTGCTTCCCCTTTATCTGTTTTGCTTGTTACATCCTCAAACATTTCTGGCCCACAAACTATCTGCATTTTTTTGTTGAGAGGAAGGATGTCACTCAGATTTCGGAAATGGCCCGGGATTGTGGAGTTAATGTTGAGGGAAGTGGTCGTGAGGGGACTTGGGCTGCAGCGACAGCTGAAGAGGGGAGTACTCAGCCAGGAGCTATTGAAGTCATTGCGGAGGGTGGGTTGTGAGGGATTTGGGCTTTGGACAAACCTCGTGAAGAACAGTGCGCTATCACAGTAATGAGGAAGCAGTGGGGAAGAGAATATTCACTCAGGGGACTTAATCTGTAAATGGCTACTAGACTCAAGTGGCAGGAAAAACTGCTGCTGTAGGGAAAACAAAATTGGGGACAATTTGTAGTGATGGGAATATTTGATGCAGTGACAGGAAGTTGGATTCTGTACAGCAAATGTTTTGACATGAAGCCATCCAAAGGTAGCTACTGACAAGGAGAGATCTGGATTTGAAGGTCACTTTTGGAATCGTTACCTTGATAAAGCTGACCACCAGCAAAGCAACAGAGTTGAGTGACAATACTCGGGTGCATAGAATCATGGAAAGTTAGCAGAGTGGTACTAACTGTAGTATGCCAGCCATGTGACAAGAGGGGCCCCAAGGAGTCAAAGTGCTGGGCTCGAGAAGCCCAGTGCTGCAAGTATAAGCAGTATTTTTTTGGCAGCAGTTGAAGTGGGAGGAGCGACTGCAAGGACCAGAGACCCGACGGGAAGGTAAATTTAAAGTAGAAAAACTTACCTCAAGTATAGGTGGGGCGCACGCTGAGCAGGAGCGGACATGGGACTGCTGGGTAAGTGAGTGTGGGATATAGGTAAAGCAGTATTACTTCTGCAACCCATAATTGCTTTTGTGAAGTAAATGAACTAATTTATACAATTGTATAATTGTTTCAGTCAAGAGCTGAGTTAGCTAAAGTATGCATACAGGAATTAAACTATGTGAAGGAAATACATAATTGCTTTTGCGTTAGCTAAAATGTGCATACTAGAATGAAACGTGCTGCAAACAATGGAAGATGTTACAAACAAATAGATAAGGTGTAAAAAGAGCATTGAGTTATGCCAACTCGGCATATTGCCCTCATGTAGGCACTAAAATGAGCCAAGGTAGCTGCAAATAAGGGATAGGGTAAATAAGAGTGAGGGTCACCCAGCTTGGAGTAGGGGGAGAAGTAAACAAGGGTGGGGCACAGCTGGGCAGGGGCAGAACACAATAAGGAATAGTGATAGGTTTGAAGGCCAATGAGGTAAATGGGGAAGTACCGAGAGAGACTCAATTAAACTGTATAAATTGTGGGGTAATTTTGCATCGGTGTGTCTACTTGTTAGATACCTGTCTTGCAAGAATGTTTCAATAAAACTCGCTGCTTCAGAATTTGACTCGGACTGAAATTTATTGATATGTGAGCTTTGTTTCTCACATAAGGCATTATATTTGGGCGGTTCCTTTACTCGAAACATTACTCGGGTAGTGTCTCTCATCCATCCTCCTCTTCTAACCAAAAATAAAGTTTCTGTGTGCCGGATTGGTAAGTGGACTCGTCTTTTTTCAGTTCTCAGTAGTCTCAGTGGGAATGTTGGTTAGGGCAGTTGAGTGTTCCTCCTGCATGTGGGAGGTAAGGGGCACCACTAGGGTCCATACTGACTGGATCTGTGGGAAGTGCACCCAACTCCAACTCCTCAAAAACCGCATTAGGGAACTGGAGCTGGAGCTGGATGAACTTCAGATCATTCAGGAGGCGGAAGGGATTATTGAGGGGAGTTACAGGGAGGTAGTCACACCTCAGGTACAAGAAGAAGGCAGATGGGTTACTGTCAGGGGACGGAAAGGGAACTGGCAGTCAGTGCAGGGATCCCCTGTGGTCGTTCCCCTCAATAACAAGTATACTGTTATGGACACTGTTGGGGAGGACAACTTACCAGGGGTAAGCCATGGGGTACAGAGCTCTGGCACAGAGTCTGTCAGAGTTGCTCAGAAGGGAAGGGGGAAGAGGAGTATAACATTAATCATTGGGGACTTCATTGTTAGGGGGGCAGATAGGATGTTCTGTGGGAAAGAGAGAGACTCATGGTTGGTGTGTCGCCTCCCAGGTGCCAGGGTTCATGACATCTCTGATCCTGTTTTTGGGATTGCTGAGGGGGAGGGGGAGCAGCCCCAAGTCCTGGTTCACAAAGGCACCAAAGACATAGGTAGGAAGAGAGATGGGGATTTCAGGGAGAAATTCAGGAAGCTAGGGTGGAAGCTAAGTGCTAGAACAAACAGATTTGTTAACTCTGGTTTGTTGCCGTGCCATGTGCTAGTGAGGCAAGGATTAGGGAGAGGGAGAAGTTGAACACATGGCTTCAGGGATGGTGCAGGAGGGAGCATTTTGGATTCCTGGATAATTGGAGCTCTTTCTGGGGTGGTTGGGACCACTACAAACAGGATGGTCTTCACCTGATCCATAGGGGTACCAATATCCTGGGGGGGGGGGAGGATATTCGCTCATGCTCTTCGGGTGAGTTCAATCTAATTCAGCAATGGGAGGGGAACCTAAATCGCAATTTGAATATACGGGAAGTTGAGAGTAGTGAAGTCAGAAATAGGGTTTCAAGGTCGCAAGTGGGCACCGACAAGCAGGAAGTTGGTTTGAAGTATATCTATTTCAATGCCAGGATCATCTGGAATAAGGTGGGTGAACTTACAGCTTGGGTTGGTGCCTGGGACTTCAATGATGTGGCCATTTTGGAGACATGGGTAGAACAGGGACAGGAATGATTGTTGCAGGTTCTGGGATTTAAGTGCTTCAGTAAGAACAGAGAAAGTGGTAAAAGAGGGAGTGGTGCAGCACTGTTAGTCAAGGACAGTATTAGGGTTGCAGAAAGGACGTTTGATGACTCATCTTCTGAGATAGTATGGGCTGAGGTTAGAAGCAAGAGAGATCACCCTGTTTGGAGTTTTCTCGAAGCCTTGGTGGAGTGGGAGGGGGTATTGAAATGTTGAGCTACAGGGTGGTTAGGTTGGTTGGTCCTGGTGTCCCAGAGGTGTTCTCTGAAACGCTCCGCAAGTAGCCGGCCTGTCTCCAGCACTGTTAGTCAAGGACAGTATTAGGGTTGCAGAAAGGACGTTTGATGACTCATCTTCTGAGGTAGTATGGGCTGAGGTTAGAAGCAAGAGAGATCACCCTGTTTGGAGTTTTCTCGAAGCCTTTGAATAGTTCCAGAGATGTAGAGGATAGGTTTCCAAAGATGATTGGCGATCGAAGCTAAGTGACAGGGTCATTGTTATGGGGGACTTAAACTTTCCAAATATCGACTGGGAATACTATAGTTCAAGTACTTTTGATAGGTCAGGGAAGAGATGCGGTGGAGGGCATCGTCGACCACGTCGGGGGGGAAATTGCGGTCCCATTGTTATGGGGGACTTAAACTTTCCAAATATCGACTGGGAATACTATAGTTCAAGTACTTTTGATAGGTCAGTTTTTGTCCAATATGTGCAGGAGGGTTTCCTGACACGGTATGTAGGCAGTTCAACAAGGGGTGAGGCCACATTAGATTTGGTACTGGGTAATGAACCCGGCCAGCTGTTAGATTTGGAGGTAGGTGAACACTTTGGTGATAGTGACCACAATTCAGTATGTTTACTTTAGCGATAGAAAGGGCAAGTGTTATTGATGGGAGAAAGGCAATTGTGATGCGATTAGAATCACAAGATTTAGAATGCACAGGATGGAGAAAGAAACTGCAGGGGATGGGCACAACTGAAATGTGGAGCTTATTCAAGGAACAGCTACCTTGGGTCCTTGGTAAGTATGTACCTGTCAGGCAGGGAGGAAGTTGGCGAGCATTATAGGAAGGATGCGAACGTTTTGGAAAGGGTTCAGAGGAGATTTACCGGACGTTGCCTTTTATGCAGGGATGGTCTTTGAGGAAAGGCTGTGGGAACTGAGACTGTTTTTGTTCGAGAGAAAAAGTTTGAGAGGTGACTTAATTGATACATATAAGATAATCAGAGGGTAAGATAGGGTGGACAGTGAGAGCCTTTTTTCTCAGGTGGTGATGACTAGCATGAGGAGCCATAGCTTTAAATTGAGGGGTGAGAGATATAGGACAGATGTCAGAGGTAGGTTTGTTACTCAGGGAGTAGTCATGGTATGGAGCGCACTGCCTGCAACAGTAGTAGACTCACCAACTTTAAGGGCATTTAAACAGTTGTTGGATAAACATATGGATGAATATGGAATAGTGTAGGTTAGATGGGCTTCAGATTGGTTTCACAGGTCGACATAACATTGAGGGCCGAAGGGCCTGTACTGCGCTGTGATGTCCTATGTCCTATGTTCCATAAGCGAGTGGGGTACATTGTCTGAAGTTGGTGGGTACAGGAGATAATTCAGAGGAAAAGAGATAAGGTACATGCCACCAGCCAAGGAGTAGATCAGGAGTCAGGTAGGTCTGTAGGAGAATCAGAAGGTCCAGAGGCTGCTGGGTTTCAGTTAAACATCTTGTTGTTGGGGGATGATGCGTATTGTTTTTGGTTCATCTAAAATGAGAGCAGAAGGCAATAAAGATGATTCCCTCATTAATACATTGGGACAAGTTAACGGCACTAACATTGAAGTCTGCAAAGACTACACTACAGACATTCATGGAACAAGTGGTGCCACTGAAGGTGTAGGTATGGGTAAAGTACAGCTGAAGGACCACTGTGCTGAACTGCCCATGTATGTAGTAAAAGGCAACCACCCAGCATTATTTCGATACTCCCGCTTATAAAACTTAAGGTTAAGTTGGGGTGTGATTATTAAGCTAGAGACACAAAAACAAGTTTTCAAGAGATTTTGTCCAGTTACAAAGGTTTCTTCAAGGGATCCCTGAAGGAAGTGAAAGCAGTAGAAATCAATCTTCCGTTAAAGCGGAAAGCTTATCTAAAGAGTTTGAAGGCACGACCAGCACTGTACACCACATTGTCTAAAATGGAGGTGGAACTGGAATGGCTGGTGAATTTGGGAGAGTTGGAACCAGTAACCACCAGTGAATGGGCCACTCTAATCATTCCTGTCTTAAAAACAGATGGTGTGAGGAAAATAGATGGTGATTTTAAGGTCACAGCCAACCCAGCCCTGTGTGTGGATCAATACTCACTTCCATTCATTAAAGACCTGTTCAGTAGAGTGGCTGAGGGCTAGAAATTCTCAGAAATTAATCTGTCACATGTCTACTTGCAGATGGGGCTTGCCAAGGAGTCCCAGCCGCCACTGGCGATAATGACATACATGGAACTGTTCCACTACAAGTAACTTCCTTTTGACATCATGTCAGTGCCAGCTCTATTCCAGAGGGCCACGAACCAAATTTTGAGTGGATTGCCTGGTATCCAGTGTTATCTAGATGATATTTTGGTTACTGGATCCTCCAAAGAGGAGCATGTGAAAACCTAAAAGAAACCATAAAATGATTTCAGGAGCATGACCTATGAGTAAAAATGGAGAAATGCAAGTTTTCAAAATACTCCATACAGTACCTGAGCCATGTAATCGATAGCAAGGGACAATTCAAGGTACCCATGAAGATAGAGGCTATAATGGAGGCCCCTTGACCAGAAAATATGTCTCAACTGAGATTGTTCTTGAGACTTGTAAATTACTGTTGCAAGTTCATATCTAATCTGTGCTAAACTGAGCTAAATCAGTTGCAGGGGAGATGATATCCATGGAATATGAGGTGGCTTCCCGGAAAGTGAAGCAAGCCTGAAGTGTTGACTCACTTTGAGAAAACAGCCCCAAGTGCCTCAGTCTTTCCTCATACGATTTTTCTTCCATACCAGGCAACATCCTGGTAAACCTCCTCTGCCCCCGTTCCAATGCCTCCACATCCTTCTTATAGTATGGCGACCAAAACTGCACACAATATTCCAGATGCGGCCGTACCAGAGTCTTATACAACTGCATCATGACCTCAGGACTCCGGAACTCAATTCCTCTACCAATAAAAGCCAGTACGCCATATGCCTTCCTCACCGCACTATTTACCTGGGTGGCAACTTTCAGAGATCTGTGTACATGGACACCAAGATCCCTCTGCTCATCCACACTGCCAAGTATCCGACCATTAGCCCAGTACCCCATCTTTTTGTTATTCTTCCCCAAGTGAATCACCTCGCACTTAGCTACATTGTATTCCATCTGCCACCTTTCTGCCCAGCTCTGCAGCTTCTCTATATCCTGCTGTAACCTGCCACATCCTTCCTCACTGTCAACAACTCCTCTGACTTTCGTATCATCCGCAAACTTGCTTACCCAACCTTCTAACCCCTCTTCCAGGTCATTTATAAAAATGACAAACAGCAATGGTCCCAAAACAGATCCTTGCGGAACACCGCTAGTGACGGCACTCCATGAAGAAACTTTGCCATCAACTACTACCCTCTGTCTTCTTCCATCCAGCCAATTCCTAATCCCAACCTCCAACTCACCCTCAATGCCATATCTCCGTATTTTCTGCAGTAGCCTACCATGGGGAACCTTATCAAACGCCTTACTAAAATCCATATATACCACATCTACCGCTTGCCCCTCATCCACCTCCTTCGTCACCTTTTCAAAGAATTCAATAAGGTTTGTGAGGCACAACCTGCCCTTCACAAAACCATGCTGACTATCCTTTCACACATGTACTTTCACACATCTTACTAAATGGAAAGGAAAGACCCATTGTTTTTGCATGGACCTCATGAACAAAGATGGAGGAGAGCTATGCCCAAGGGGAAAAGGAAGGAATGTGCATTTGATTTAGTTTTAAGCAGTTCACCCAACTCCTTTTTGGCAGGCACTTTGTGTGACTGACTCACCACAGGCCACTAACCTCCATTGTTTGCCTGCATAAGGGATTACCATCAATGGTGGCTGCACACCTGTAGAAATGGGCTCTGACTCTGTCAGCCTCCTCATATGTGATCAAATACAGACAGGCAGAGAAGCAGATGCTTTGTCATGGTTTTCCCTACAGGAAATAAGAATGTCCCCGACTAGAACCTGAAAATTATGTACTCTTCCCAGGAAACAAGGTCCCAGTGTCAGTGAGACAGGTGTGGAATGCTACCCAGAATGACTCAGTCTTGAGTCTAGTGGTGGACATAGATGTGCAGGTCAGGTGGATTGGCCATGTTAAATTGCCCATTGTGTTAAGTGTGTTAGTCAGAGAGAAATGGGTTTGGGTGGGTTACTCTTTGCAAGGTCAGTGTGCACTTGTTGGGCCAAATGGCCTATTTCCACACTGTAGGGAACCTAATCTCATAGGCTTGACAGGAAGAACTTGTTGTTAAAAACTGCTCACAAGCATGCCCTTACCTGCCCAGGAGGTGGGAGTTGTCTGTATTGGATGGGTGTTTAATGTGGGAAATGAGATTTGTTATCCTTCCCCTATTAAGAGGAAAGGTGCTGGAACAAGTACACAAAGGGTACTCTGGCTTGGTGTTAATGAAGGAGATAGTGAGGACTGCAGATGCTGGAGATCAGAGCTGAAAATGTGTTGCTGGAAAAGCACAGGAAGCAAAAATTATGGAGGAGGTGGAGGGCGTGGGTGGTGTCCCGAACGTAGGTGGGGAGTTCTTGGACTAAGGGGGACAGGACCATGTCAAGGTATGCAGAGATGCATTCGGTGGAGCAGGTTTGTGGATTTTGGGCAGGAGGTAGAAACGGGCGGTGCGGGGTTGTGGGGCTATGAGGTTGGAGGCGTTGGATGGGAGATCCCCTGAGGTGATGAGGTTCTGGATGGTCTGGGAGATGATGGTTTGGTGGTGGGAGATGGGGTCATGGTCAAGGGGGCAGTAGGAGGAGG
>NC_057746.1:17992497-17998963 GCF_004010195.1 Chiloscyllium plagiosum | reverse complement strand
TGAAGAGATCGAAGGCGGGTAAGAGGCCAGCACGGGGTGTCCAGGTGGATAGGGTGTGTTGGAGGCGGGAGAAGGGGTCGTCAGAGGGTGGGCGAGAATCTTGGTTGAAGAAGTAGGCACGGAGGCGAAGGCGATAATGAAGGAGATAGCCAGGAGCTACTCCTGGGGGCCAAAGGTGTAATCCCAGATTGAGGACAAAATTGGGTGATGCGAATGCTGCACACGATAAGGAAGGTGCTGCTATTGTCATCCCTTCACCCATGGGAATGGCCTCAATTATTGTGACAGCAGCATTTTGTGGACCAGTAGAGGGACACATGTTACTTGTGGTTGTGGATGCTCACTCAATGTGGCCGATGCAATCAGTATCGGTGGCAGCAATGATAGGCCAACTGGGTGAAATATATGCCAGGTTCAGGAGCCAGAAACAAGTCATGAGTGACAATGGTGCACAATTGATGGTGCAAGAGTTTGAAGAATATTCCAAAGAGGAACAACTGTGTTGGCTTAGAATTACACGTCTGATGATGTGAAATGGATCCCAGTGGTGGCCGTGGCTCAGACAGGACTACTGTCCTCCATGGTACAGACAAGAGATGAACTGGTCTGAAGGAGACATGTGGATCAGCTGGTTGCTTATAATCGCCAACAGGGGTGATATCCCTCAGAATACCGAGCCTGTCCAGATGGGATCAGGGTGTCGATTAAGTCATGTATCTCCGAGCCAGGGTAAAGATACCCTGAGGTGAGACAAAGCAGCATCACAGATCAACAACCACCAATCAGAGAGGTACATATCTGTGGGACAACAGGAACTTCCGGAAACCCTGGAGACTACACTCGTTAAGACAAGGAGCCAGCCTTCTCAGCATCGCCGTCTTCCCCCGAGAGACTGATCACATCAATATACAGTATAGAAGGATTGTTTCCTTTTTCTATGTTTATTTTTGCAAATAATTTGATGATGTACATATGTTAGCTATAATTCCTGCATAATAATTATAATTGTTGGATGTATACATATATATTATGCACATATTGTTAAGGGGAGTAGTAAAATAAAGGGTGACAGGTATAAATAGAGAGGGGAGGGGGGGGAGAGAGAATGAGAGACTGAGAGAGAGGACCATGCACAAGACCATGTATGTGTAACACTGCAATAATTCAGGGCAAATGTAAGAAATACATAACTTAATTTTAATTTATGAAAGGCTGCTACTGAATTAGATAAATTAGGACAAACAGAGTCATAGAGATGTACAGCAAGGAAACAGACCCTTTGGTCCAACCCGTCCATGCCGACCAGATATCCCAACCCAATCTAGTCCCACCTGCCAGCACCCGGCCCATATCCCTCCAAACCCTTCCTACTCATATACCCATCCAGATGCCTTAAATGTTGCAATTGTACCAGCCTCCACCACATCCTCTGGCAGCTCATTCCATACACGTACCACCCTCTGCATGAAAAAGTTGCCCCTTAGGTCTCTTTTATATCTTTCCCCTCTCACCCTAAATCTATACCCTCTAGTTCTGGACTCCCGACCCCAGGGAAAAGACTTTGTCTATTTACCCTATCTATGCCCCTCATAATTTTGTAAACCTCTATAAGGTCACCCCTCAGCCTCTGACGCTCCAGGGAAAACAGCCCCAGCCTGTTCAGCCTCTTCCTTTGCTCAGATCCTCCAACCCTGGCAACATCCTTGTAAATCTTTTCTGAACCCTTTCATGTTTCACAACATCTTTCTGATAGGAAGGAGACCAGAATTGCATGCAATATTCCAACAGTGGCCTAACCAATGTCCTGTACTGCCGCAACATGACCTCCCAACTCCTGCACTCAATACTCTGACCAATAAAGGAAAGCATACCAAACGTCTTCTTCACTATCCTATCTACCTGTGACTCCACTTTCAAGGAGCTATGGATCTGCGCTCCAAGGTCTCTTTGTTCAGCAACACTCCCTCGGACCTTACCATTAAGTGTATAAGTCCTGCTAAGATTTGCTTTCCCAAAATGCAGCATCTCGCATTTATCTGAATTCAACTCCATCTGCCACTTCTCAGCCACAAAAGGTATGAGAAAAGATTCCATGTTTCCCATAGGAACGTCTTGATTTTTGACTTCAAGGAATTAAAGGGACCACACAAATTCTTCCCCTTATCACCAGTATTTCTCCTGATTGCTGGGATCAATGTCGTTTCTGGATACTTGCCGTTATGAAGTGAATCCCAGGAAGAAAGTCTCTGTCATGCCACCTGTTATCCTCTGGATTCAGTCATTGCCCCGGCCCTCTTTCCTACTGTACAACAGATATTCATCAGAACCCTCGCTTTTACCAACAAACTCTGAACAATTCTCTTCAAGTTCAAGCTCCTCAACCCCATCTTCTCTCCTGTCCACTTTTTTTTACTTTATAACTTTCTAATTTCTAATAGAGTTCTGATGAAGGGACATTGGACCCGAAATGTGAGCTCTGCTTTCTCTCCCCAAATGCTGCCATACCTACTGAGTTTTTCCAGTAATTTCAGTTCTTATTTCTGATTTCTAACATCTGCAGTTCTTTGGTTTTTAATCAGAAAGAGAATACAACTTCAACGTATACAATGCTCATTGTAACTATTAATTGAGAAGATAATTCTAATTACTCCAGCATTGTCTATGATTAATATTAAACCTAACCAATACAATCTCTCCAGATTTGCAAAAATAAATTGTATATTAATATTGGTAAAAGCCAATCATTCTTAGTTTTCACAGAATAATGACCAGAATTATGAAGTCAAATTCTCAATCTCATTTGTAAAAGCAACTCCAGAGTACAGTTGAAGAGAAATGGCAATTGACTCATAAAATTATTGTTAATCAATGCCTGATACATTATTCCCAATGTAATATAAATCGTGTTTGTTAAAACCGAATGGACTGTCTGAATCCATGTAAGTAACAGCATTGGAGGGCATTTGGAGATTGTTTCAGCAGATCCTTACCATTCACCGTGTGCTGAATCACAAGCAGGAAGAACCACAATGTGGTGAACATCGTTCATCCTGAGATCACAAGCAGGAGGAGGATTACCTGAGAGGGAGAGAAGTGACAGTCTATTTATTTGTCACCAATGTCACGGTACATCAACAGTGCATTCGTACCACCTTACAGCACACAGACCAAATTTAGTGCTTGTGTTCTATCCTACAAGCATTTGGTGTGTAATCTTATTCTTTTCCTTTTTTTACTTCTCCACGCAATTTCTCTGAACCTTTTCATAAAATACTCTGATTGATGAGCATCTAGAGAATAATTCTGAATTAAAGTGATTCAAGACTTGAGGTTTGACATGAATGTTCGTCAGTGGGCTGTAACTATGCCCTCAGGGTTGGGTGCCCAACAAGAACTGAGCCTTAAAGCATGGAGAACTGTACGCTGTGCCATTAAAACATGCTGTGGCCATGCTGATAAATGAATGCACACTATTTCAGATATTATGACTGGCAAACCTTCATTAGTCATAGACAGTCAGAGAGTCATAGAGATGTACAGCATGGAAACAGACTGTTTTGTCCAACTACTCCATGCCGACCAGATATCCTAACCTAATCTAGACCCATTTGCTAGCACCCTGCCCATATCCCTCTGAACCCTTCCTTTTTATATACCAATCCAGATGCCTTTTAAATGTTGTAATTGTATCAGCTTCCACCACTTCCTCTAGCAGCTCATTCCATACACACACCTCCTCTGCATGAAAAAATGCCCCTTAGGTCCCCTTTAAAATTTTTCCACTCTCACCCTAAATCAATGCCGTCTAGTTCTGGACTCCCTCACCACAGTGGGAAGGCCTTTTCTATCTACTCTATCCATGCACCCCATGATTTTATAAACCTCTATAAGGTCATCCCTCAGCCTCCCACACTCCAGGGAAAACAGCCCTAGCCTACTCAACCTCTCCCTATAGCTCAAACCCTCCAACCCTGGCAAAATCCTTGTAAATCTTTTCAGAACACTTTCAAGTTTCACAATATCCTTCTGATAGGAAGGAGACCAGAATTGTATGCAACATTCCAAAAGTGGCCTCACCAATGTCCTGGAAACCCATGACATGACCTCCCAACTAAAGAATGCTCAAGTTAATACTTCTTTTTGAAGATTTTTTAGAAAACACTTGTGATTATTAAATCCATCCTGTGCAAGATGATTAGATTATCATACCCAAGGATTGATGAAATGTTTTTCACACTTTTATTGTAATTTAATTGTTTTGCTCAGAGCTGCAGCCAAAAACAGGCCTTATTCCTTCTCCATCACTGTAAAGTAGGCGGAGCAGCCATCTTAGAAAGGTGAGTGGCCAATCTTAAAAACTGGCGTCACCGTATTTACAAAGGCATAAGAGATCATTCAGCCCCTCAAATACATACTGGCTCTTTGATTGAGCTCAACTATTTGCCCTGCTTTCCCCTTTCAGCCCCACATATTGTCTTATTCCCTGGCAACTGTAGAAACAGCTCAAACTGAGAAAGAGGCTGCCATTTTAAATTGTTTTCCTTTCTCATCTGAGCTAGTGAAATAAGGAAAACTACATTCCATCATTTTAAAACAAATACACTGACTCTGAAATTGTACAATTTTTGAAAAAAAAATGGGGGAGAGTAATCGGAACCCGGTGACCTTTTCTAATTTTCCAGAAGCATCTCTTGAATGGCTCAGTCTCGAGTTACCTGATCCTTGAAACTGAACTGTGGTGATTGTAATGCACAGCAGCTCACCTCTCGTGCCCGGAGCGTCTCGCAAGAAATTCATTCTCTTCTTCTGGTGGCAAAGGCATGAGGCGAGTTCCTGCCCATTACAATCACGACATGAACAGTGCAAGAAAATCATTCAAGGAAGAAGCCCAATTATTTCAGTTTGATTGAGGGCAATTGTTTAACATGCTTGAACTTAATTAAACCCAAACTAAGCTTTAGCTTCTGTTATCTATCAATTACAACCTGCCTCTCAACAATATGCTTCTAACATTCAAAACTTTGAAAGCAGTTGAATAAAACTAATTTCAATTTAAACAAATATATTTGAATCATGTGAAAATTTAAATAATGAAGTAAATGTAAAGACCACAGAGTTTTTGAAATATAGAAGTGCGTCAGAATATGGAGAAGGCAAAGACAAAGCAGGAGAACAAGACCCATAAGATATAGGAGCCGAATTTGGCCATTTGGCCCATCAAGTTTGCTCCACCTTTACTGACTCCTTAAGTCCATTCCATATTTTACTTTCATAATATTTTGGTATTACGAGCAAATTTAGCAACTTGGATTCAAACCCTTTAGCCAAGTTATCAATATGCATTGCTAAAATGTTTCTCAATCCCATTCTCCTGCCTTGTCCCCATTACCTTTGATCACAGCACCTCTGCTGCCAGACCTGTTCGCATTTCTCCAAGAATTTTGGTCTTTTGTTCATTTCAGAGCCCCAGCACCCACAGTTCTTTGTTTCATTTCACTAACAAAGAGCTATTTTCAGCTTTGTGTTTCTGACAAGATTATCTACATATCAGGTAAGTACAGTGAGAAACCTTGGGCATTTAAACATTGCCCAGATACAAGACAGATTCCACTTTGTGTTTTTCCAGGAGACCCTCTCAATCCATCAGACAAAATCAAAATAATTAACCCAATGGCACTGGCAGAGCAGACAGTCTCAGGTTCAATATCTACATGCAAATATAGATACGGACATACAAATCGGGAGCAGGAATAACCAACTATGGTCTCAGCTGCAGGTTCCTGTCAGATCTCCAGAAGACTCTGACTCCCTTGCCTTCTGATGTGCCGAGTAAGTCACCCAGTTCAAGGACAATAAACAACAGACAACAAAGCATGACCTTTCCAGCAACACACACAGCCCAGGAAAGAATAAAAGGAGACACCTTCTTTTCAGATGTTGTCTCCTTGCTCTAGCCTCTCCCACAAGGAAAATCTTCCTTTCACCGACTCTCCGATAAATTACAAACAAACCTTCAATGATACAAGAAGGTTACTTTTCATGTTTCTAAATTTCCAAATGATCCAGGCCGACCTTTTCCTCCAAGTAACTTGTTCACACCAGGATCATTTGTGAGAACCTTCAACAGACTGCTTTGAATACAATTATGTTGTTTCTTCAATAAAATGACCAAAACCAGAACTAGTTCTCTCAAGGTGGCCTCACCAATGACCTATATAAATGTAGCAAAGCATCCTTACTTTTACATTGCATCCCCTCGCAATTAAGAGCAAACATCCCATTTCTAAATCATTGCTAATCATTTGCTGTGCCGATACACTAACTTTTTGTGCTTCATGCACCAGGACACCCAGATCTCTCTGTTCCAAAATGTTCTGCACTGTCTCATCATTTAAATAAAATGTTGCTTGTCTCTTCTTCCCGCCCAAACAGACAACTTCACATTTTTCCACGTTAGAATTAATCT
>NC_057746.1:17973224-17991997 GCF_004010195.1 Chiloscyllium plagiosum | reverse complement strand
GGGGAACGGCCGCAGGGGGTCCCTGCACTGGCTACCTCCTCCCAGTCTCCCTGTCACCCATCTATCTGCGTTACTACTTCTCTAAAGCTCCGATCTATGACCCCCTCTGCCTCCCAAATGATCCTAAGTTCATCCAACTCCAGCTCCAGTTCCCTAACACGGTCTTGGAGGAGCTGGAGATGGGTGCACTTCCTGCAAGTGTAATCAGCAGGGACGTCCATGGCATCCCTCACCTCAAACATGTTGCAAGAGGAACATTGCACTGCCTTCACTGCCATCCCTCTGAACGTATCCTTTTTTAAAAAAAACTGGGTCTAAAGAATACAACAAGCAAAATGCAGCAATTACCTACTTACCACAACGGGTCTTATTATTTAGGTTAGAGGAGGAGGGCGGGTGGGAGACACTACCTCTGTAGTGCCTCGGGTTCGTCTCCTGCGCGCTTTTAAAGAGAAAAAAAACCTACCCGGCTGCCCCTCTGGTCTTCGTCACTTCCCCCTGCTGCGTCCGCTCTTTCTGTGAAGAGAAAAAAAACACCGCTGCCCGCTACCGGTAAGTAATTTTAAAACAAACTGTCTTACCTTAGCTGCTGCTCGCACTCAAAGTGGATCGAAATTTCAGAGCTTCACACAAAGTCATGGCCGCCACTGGTGGAATAATTAAACCCAGGGAACCAAAGAGGCCAGAATAAGAGGAACTCAGGGGTTGATGTGATTGAGGGTGACAGAGATAGGGGATGGACAAGGCCATGGACGGAGTTACTAACAAAGATGTTAATTTTAAATCTGAGGCATTACTTGCTCAGGGGCCAAAGTCGGTCAAGAACTTTGACAGGATTTCCAGGATTTAAAACATCTTGCATTTGAATGAAATTGCTTATGCTCAAGCAGGTGAGTTAAGTGAGCCAAAAGGATGTCAAGTTAAAGTATTGGAGTTCTTTGAAGAAGTACTTGTGTTCCAGGGAAAAGAGAACTCATAAATGTATTGTACCTAGATTTCCAGAATTTGAGCCGGGCTACATCAAAGGTTATTACAGAAAATAGAAGTTCACAGTGTAGGGTGTAACTTGTTGCTATTGATAAGAGATTGGTTATCTTACAGGAAACAGGGAATAGGAGTAAATGGGTTTTTTCAGGCTGGCAGGATGTCACAAGAGATATGCTACAGGAGATGGTGCTGGAGCCTCAATACATTGCAATTTGTGTGAATGGTTTGAATGAAAGGATGAAAGACCTGTTAGCTAACTTTACTGGTGACACAAAGATAGGTAGGAAAGTGAGTTGTGAAGGAGCTGATATAGGATGTGGAAACGTTAAGTGAAGGGACAGAGATCTGACAAATGGAGGAGAATGTGGGAAAGTGTGAAATCGTCCATTTTTGGAGGAAGCATTAAAAAAAGCATATTATCTAAATGATGAGAGTTTGCAAAGAGATGCAGTGAGTTCTGGGTGTCCTTATTCATGAAACACAGAAGGGCAAAACTCAGGTACAATCCCGAAGTAATCAGGAAAGTTAATAGCATGTTATGGTTTATTGCGAGGGGAATTGAATGCAAGAGGAGGTTCACTTACACAGGACATTGGTGAAGCTGCATCTTGGGCATTGTTTACATTATTGGTCACTGTACTCAGAGAGGGATGTTAATGCATAGAAACAGTTCAGAAATGGTTTACATGACGAACAACTGGAATGAGTGATTGCTGTATGAGGACCTGATGGACAGGCCTGTATTTTCTGAAGTTCAGAGTCCTGATGTGCTTAACTGAAACATAAGTTCATGAGTGGACTTGATCATGCGAATGTTGAAAGGTTGTTTCCTCTTGTGGAAGAATCTAGAATTAGGACTCAGAGTTTAAGACAAAAGAGTGCACATTTCAGACAGAGATGAGGAAACAGTTTTTTTCTCTTAGGGTTGTGAGTCTTTGGAATTCCCTTTCTCAGAAGGCAGTGAATTAGAATCTTTAAATATCCTTAAGGCTCAATTCCTCTTGTTATGAAGGCAAACATGCTATTAGCTTTCTTCACTGCCTGCTGTACCTGCATGCTTGCTTTCATTGACTGATGCACAAGAACACCGAGATCTCGTTATACTTCCCCTTTACCTAACTTGACTCCATTTAGATAGTAATCTGCCTTCCTGTTATCCACCAAAGTGGATGACCATACATTTATCCACATTAAACTGCATCTGCTATGCATCCATCCATTCACCTAACCTATCCAAGTCACACTGTATTCTCATAATATCCTCCTCACATTTCACTCTGCCACCCAGCTCTGTGTCATCAGCAAATTTGCTAATATTATTTTTAATGCCTTCATCTATATTGTTGATGCATATTGTAAACAGCTGCGGTCCCAGCACTGAACCTTGTGATACCCCACTGGTCACCGAAAGGGATCCGTTTATCACTACTCTTTGCTTCCTGTCAGTCAGCCAATTTTCAATCCAAGTCAGTACATTGCGCCCAATACCATGTGCCCTAATTTTGCTCACTAATCTCCTATGTGGGACCATTTCAAAGGCTTTTTGAAAGTCCAGGTACACTATATTCACTGGCTCTCCCTTGTCCATCTTGAGGATGGTCAATAAATGCTGGCTGAGCCAGTGACACTCACACACCATTAATTAGTTGTCTTAAAAATTATAGCTTAGCAGCTAGTATCAATGTGAGTGTATTTGCTGCTTTCTGGATGTGGACAGTCAGTCTCTGTCAACTCAGATTTGTGTTTATTTTTATTTCAGGAGGAAGCATCTCGAAAGAAAAGGTAGGACATGCACTTTCCTGAAAAGGATTGAAAATTGATGAAATTACTCTGGTAAGTCTTTGTGGTGAATTCATGATAAACTGTTTAATATTTACAGGATTAGTGATGAAACTGGTAATCAGCTGTCACTAACAGATGGTGTCTGGTCCATTGAAAAATCCAACATCCTTTTACTGTTTCCAATGTGGACAGAAATGGTGGGCTATTAAACCTAATAAAAGTCAGATAAGTACCTTTGTGCTAATTATAATTTATAATTTAAATTGTTATGTATGCAAATATCAAAAAGTATATTTAGGTACTCAATTATCAAGAAACCTGGATTATTATGGCCTTGAATGTCATTTCCATCAAGGCAGCATATGACCGAGTGTGACACCAAGAAGCCTCAGTCAGACTGGAATCAGGAGAAGTTTTCCACTGGTTGGAATTGTACTGAACACATTTGAGAATAGCTGTGATTATTTTGAGCTCAAACATTTCCATCACTGGCCATCACAACATCAGCTCCTCATTCCTGTGTCGTACGCTCAACGATCTGCAGCTTGTTTGTCGGGAACGTTCCCTCTCATTCCTGCCAGAGACGGGGCAGTTTGCTGATGATTGCACAATTTCTGGCACCATTTGCAACCACTCAGATTGAGAAGCAGTTCATGGTCAGATACAGCAAAACCATACAATATTAACACTGATGAGTGACAAGTAATGATCATGCCCATAAAAGTGACAAGCAGTGAGCATCTCCAACAAGACAGAATCTATACATCAGCAATTCATCACCATCACCACAATATCCTGGATGTTAACATTGACGGGAAACTGAACTGGGTCAGACATACATACATTGTTCCCCCAACTCACTCGTCCCCACATATTCACATCCCCCCAATATACACAACAGCTCACACACATGTACACACACAGATACAGAGCTACACACACACACACACACACACCAGTTCTCCACACACACCTTAGATTGTAGGATATTACAGTACAGAAGCAGGCCATTTGAATCACGTCTTTACTGACTCCAAAAGGGATAAGCAGTTAATCCCAAACTTCTGCCCTACCTCCGTAGCCCTCTCTCTCTCTCTCTCTCTCTTCCACCCAGTGGAAACAGAATATCCTCCTAAACCCCGTGAAAGTTGTTTATTATTTTGAACACCCAACAATAAGGTTACCTCTTCACCTTCTCTGTGTCAAAGAGAAGACCAATTTCACTAAACTTTTCCTTCACTCGTAAAATCCCTCATTCAGTAATAGATTTCCTTTGAACTCTCCACAATTTTTTTGATTAGATTAGATTAGATTACAGTGTGGAAACAGGCCCTTCAGCCCAACAAGTCCACACCGCCCCGCTGAAGCGCAACCCACCCATACCCCTACATTTACCCCTTACCTAACTACGGGCAATTTAGCATGGCCAATTCACCTGACCTGCACATCTTTGGACTGTGGGAGGAAACCAGATCACCCGGAGGAAACCCACGCAGACACGGGGAGAACATGCAAACTCCACACAGTCAGTCACCTGAGGCGGGAACTGAACCCGGATCTCTGGCGCTGTGAGGCAGCAGTGCTAACCACTGTACCACTGTGCCACCCACTGATAATGTGGAAGAAATGAAGATTCCTATCTGTTGTCCTGCTTTTGTAGCCACAGTTGTTACATGTCTAGTCCAGTTCAATTTCTGATAAATGGAAATCCCAGTGTGGTGATAGTGGGGGAATCAGTGTTTGTAATATCATTGAATGTTACATTTTCTCCACGAATTATAGAGGAACACAGTAAAGAAACCGGCCCTTTGGCCGAACTCATCCATGCTGACCAGGTTTCTGAAACTGAACTAGTCCCATTTAACTGCATTTGTCCCATGTCCCCCTCATCCTTTCCTATTCATGTACCTGTCACAATGTCTTTCAAATCTTGGAATGGTACTCACCTTTACCACCTTCTCTGACAGCTCGTTCCATACACACACCACCCTCTGTGTCTTTCATCTCTCACCTTATACTAATTTTGGACTCCCCTACACTACACCTTATCTGTACCCTTCATGATTTATAAACTACTATAAGAAGTTGTTGGAGATGGTCATAGAGTGTGAAGTATAAATGTTACTTGCCACTTATCAGCTCAAACTTGGGTATTGTCCATGTCTTGTGACATGGACTGGTTCAGCATCTGAGGAGTCACAAATGGTGCTGAACATTGACAATGAACATCCCTTCATCGTAAGGTCAGAATGGGAATAGTCATTGATGAACCAATTGAAAGTTGTTGGGTCAAGGATACTACCCTGAGGATCTCCACAGTGATGTCCTGGAGCGGAGGTGACTGACCTCCAACAATCACAACCATCTTCCTTTGTGTCTTGTATGACTTCAACCAGCAGAGAGTTTTCCCTTGGCTTTTGTTGTCTTTCATCCATTCAATTGCTCATGACATCTCTTCCCTAATGATGCTTTCTGATGGATTCTGCCTCGTGATACTAAGGGATAGACTGAAGGGGTTTGTCATGAAGAGTGATGTTGAGAGTGTGAGTTCAATTCCTGGACAGGCTGAGGTTACCATGAAGGTCCCAGCTTCGCAGCCTCACTCCTTGTCTGAGCTGTGGTGACCCTCAGGTTAAACCACCACAGTGACAGAGCAGCTCTATGGTCCACTAATACTATGGTGACTCTGCCTTTTACTATCAGCTTCTATTGTGCATTCCTGGTTGAGGAGTAACTCATTTCCCACTGTATTCCATTGTGTCAGTGCTTGTGCTGGGAATGTCCTGCCCAGAAGAGACAGGGCAGGTTGATGATGTGTGGTCATTCTGGCTTGAATCTATTTCAATATTTCCTCAATACAGGGAAAACTCGAACAGGAATGGCATGAATTAAAATGACAACAGAAAAGATATAAGCTCTGAGTAAGGCTTGTCTTTTTCTGGAGAATGCGGAACATTCTTTGCTCCAGTCCTTTTCAGGCCACCTCCCAGAACCCTTTTTCCAGTATTACAATAACTGCACCGCTGCCATTTCTTGGCTTATCCAGCACTGGAAACAATCTTCAATTTTGCTTTCAATTTCAACCTTTCTCTCATCTTTCCCCGGACCATCTCTTCCCTTCCCTTCTTTATCTTTTTGGACATATCCCTGGGGATATATTCTTTAATGATATATATCACATGACCACTGAATACCTTGAATACATGTCCTTGCAACCTGCTTCCTGGAAGATCTCTATTCCATTCTCCTAGTTTCCTCTGTCTGCATGACATCTGCACTGATGGTAACACCTTCCATTCTGGTTCTTCTGACATTTCTTCCTCCTTACTCAACTACAACACCCCCTCACTCCCACCTTAAGCAGCCACTGACAGGGCCCTTCACTGTGCGGAACCCAATTCTCACAGTTTTGTTCTTTTCTCTTCCTCTCCCTCCTCACATTATAACAGGTTTCACCGTGTACTCGTGTTCCATGCCACCTGCTTCTGAAATTGAAAAATTGTCATCCATAATTTCCACCAGCTCCAACATCATGCTGCCACCAAACACATTTACCCCATATCTCTCCTGTCAGTCTTCCAAAGGATTTGTTCTCTCCCTGGTTCACTCTGTTATCATCCCCCAATACTTCATCTCTCTCCTACGAGTTGCTGCACAATCGCCTTTTTGCCTCCTCCCTCCTTACTTTCTCATGCCCCAAACATTCCTTCCAGGTGAAGCAGTTATTCCCCTCAACTTCTTTCAATTTTGTCTACTATATTGAGTGTTCTTGATCCAATCTCTTCCACACAGATTGCTTTACACAGCGAGATTCTGCTTCTGTATCATTTAATACATCATCATTTTCTCACACTGACATTCCTGCCCGAGGCCTGATGTAATTTTCAGTGAAGCCCAACACAGCTGGAGGAACAGCACTTCATTTTCCATTTAGACATTTGACAGCTTCCTGCCCTGAACACTGAGTCCAACAATGTGCTCAGGAACTCTATCTTCCATTCAGGATATTTTTCACCTAGTGTCTCTATTTTGTTCTCGTGTTTTTGCTTTCAGTCTAACCTTTCTCTGACCTTGTCTTTTGTTCCACCATCGCCTCAATTTTTTAAACAGCATAAACCTCATCACATTTTCACCACCATTAAGTTTGAAACAAGATCGCATTGCATTGGAAACATTAACTGTGTGTTTTTTCCCCACAGAAGCTGTCAGAGTTATTGAATTTCAGCAGCACTTTTTTTCTGACAGCTGAACCATAAACTTGTTCCGACTTGTTTGTGGCAAATTTATAACTAGTTCTGAAGAAATCACTGAACTTGAAACATTAACTCTGCTTTCTCTCCACAGATGCTGCCAGACTTGCTGAGCTTCTTCAACAATTTGGGTTTTTTTTCAGATTTATAGCATCCACAGCTCTGTGTTTTATGATGCTAGTTGGTATAGTTCTGGATTATTTTTGCTTCACATTTGCTGAGCACAATGTTACACATACTTATGTGGGGAACATAACAACACAATTTTCAACAGTTGGCATTTGTTTAAGAATTATTAATGGAGTGTTTTCTGTTCAGCTGGAGTCTGGGAATCACAACTATTCCTCTGTTCTCCTCTTCAATGTGACCAGCTCTTCACAAACACTTCACCCTTCCTCAAACAATTAACATTGAAACAAACCCAATCTTTTCCCATACACATTGTCCTGGTGTAATGCTGTGATTCTGAAATTCCACAGATTTGTTCACGGAGACTGAGAGATCCCCCATGGATTTCCAGGCTTGTGTCTTTATTGTCTTTACTCAGTGCTACACGGAGACTGTACCTTTAATGTGTCGATGGTTTTTCACACTCCAGTAAACCACAGCAGCAATGCCAACAGTTACACAAAGGATGGTCATGAGGAAAGGTGCCAGCCAGTCAGGGACACCAGGGAAGATCACATCTGTAAAGTGAATACCAGTGCATTACATAAATATATTTTCTGCAGCATGTGCCATAGAAATTATTATTACACAATATTTACAATTATTGAATGCTCATGAGATGAAAAACCCACTGTCCTCTCGCAGTCTCCTGATTTAACCTCAATAGGGTCGTCTGGAACATGCAAAAATGTCAACACTGAAGTTTGTTAAATTCCCAACTGACAATGGAACCCCTGCCTGCTACTAATGCTTATTATGGCTCTCTGTGTCAGGCTAGGGACTCTAACACTGCCAATCACAAATACAAAAATAAATGAAGCTCCATCGTTATATTTGTATCCCAGAACTCGTGGGATCAACAAAGCTACACTTCCTAACGTCTCTGTCTGGGAAGGTATCTCAAATGTGTCAGATAAAACCAAAATAATGCTGACACTGGAAATCTGAAACACAGATAGAAAGCGCTAGAGCAACTCAGCAGAAGTGGCAGCATCTGTGGAGCTTCTTTAGCACTTAGAGTCATAGAATCATAGAGATGTACAGCATGGAAACAGTCCCTTCGGTCCAACCCATCCATGCCGACCAGATATCCCAACCCAATCTAGTCCCACCTGCCAGCACCCGGCCCATATCCCTCCAAACCCTTCCTATTCATATACACATCCAAATGCCTCTCAAATGTTGCAATTGTACCAGCCTCCACCATATCCTCTGGCAGCTCATTTCATACACGTACCACCCTCTCCGTGAACAAGTTGCCCCTTAGGTCTCTTTTATATCTTTCCCCCAAACCTATGCCCTCTAGTTCTGGACTCCCCGACCCCAGGGAAAAGACTTTGACTATTTACCCTATCCTGTGCTGATCTCAAATGTGTCCCCGGCTACAGTCCCCAGAACCAAGCAGCCTGCTTGAATGGGAGCACATCCACAAGCATCCACTCCCTCCACCACTGATGCTCAGTAGCAGCAGGGTATCCAATCTACAAGTTTGCCTGCAGCCATTTCTCAAAAATGCTGAGACAGCACCATCCCAACTCACAATCACTTCCATCCAGAAGGAAAGCCGATATATGGGAACACCAACACCTGCAAGTTTGCCTGCAAGCCATTCACCATCCTGACTTGGAAATGTATCACTGTTCCTTCACTGTCATTGGGTCAAAATTCTGGAATTCCCTTCCGAAGAGTATTGTAAATGAAACTATAACAAATGGACTGTGGTGATTCATTACCACTTTTCCAAGGGCATCTTAGCAGAGTATAAAGGCAGTTAGAGTATACTTAAGAGGGAAACCAGGAGGGGTAGCTTTGGCAAATAGGGTTAAGGTGAATCCAAATGCATTATATTAATACATTAAGGAAAAAAGACAAACAAGGGAGAGAATAGGGCCTGTCAATGATCAGCAAGGCAGCCTATGTGTGGAGCCACAGGAGCTGGGGGAGATACAAAACAAATATTTTGCATGTGTTCATGGTGGAGAAGGACAAGGAAGATATACAGTGTGGGGAGATAGATGGTGACATCTTGAAAAATGGCCATATTATAGAGGAGGAGGCGCTGGATGTCTTGAAATGCATAAAAGTGGATAAATCCCCAGCACAGCATCTAAACTTGCTGGAGAAACCATGAGAATCTATAGAGGTGGCAAAAATTCAATTGCAAGTGAAGCAGCTTGAGTTAGGAGCGAGAGATAGGGAAAGGGCAGCAGCAATGAAACAGTTTGAGTTACGATTAAAAGCCGAACATAAATTAAAAGAGAGTGTTTGAACTTCAAAAACTGATAATTAAAAAGGAAAGTCAGTTGAAAAGGCTGGAGATAAAGGCTGAAGGTAGGCTTAGTGAGGATGAGGAATCCCCTGGTAGTCAGGAGCCCAGTGAGAAACTGGTGAAGTATGTTCAAGCATTGCCTACATTTGATGAGAAGGATGTGGAAGCCTTTTTCATCTTATTTGAAAAGGTGGCTGAACAAATGCAGTGGCCACTGGAACTTGGAGGTCATTTAGGAGTGAGGTAAAGACAGGCTAAAATGCAAAGACATTTTTACTGGCCTGGACTACACAAAGGTGCAGTTGAATTTTGTCAGACGTATCATGTGTGTCAGGTAATCGGAAAACCACAGGCAGGAATAAAACCTGCACCTTTAATATCTATTCCAGCATTTGAGAAAACTTTCACAAGAGACTTGATTGATTGCGTAGGTCCCCTACCTCAAACAAAAAGTGGTAATAAGTATTTGTTAACAATAATGGATGTGTCAACTAGATTTCCTGAGGCAATCCCATTATGCAACATCACAGCTAAAAGGGTTGGAGAAGAATTACTGAATGTTTTACTCAATACGGATTACCAAGAGAGATCCAGTCAGATCAAGGATCAAACTTCACATCCAAACTATTCAGGAGTTTATGAATAACTTGGGAATAAAGCAATTCAGATCTACTGTGTACCATCCAGAATCGCAAAGAGCACTAGAGAGATGCCATCAAACATTAAAGCCCATGTTGAGGGGTTATGGTCAGGATTATCCAGATGATTAGGATAAGGGAGTTCTGTTTGTAATTTTTGAGGTCAGAAATGCACCAAATAAATTGATCGAATTCAGTCCTTTGGAATTAATTTTTGGGCATGAAGTAAGAGGATCGTTAAAATTGATTAAGGAGAAAGTAATAAGTCAGAATTCAGAGATCACCCAGTTGGACTGTGTGTCAAATTTTAGAGAATGATTTAATGGAGCTGGGGAGTTGGCTCGACAGCATTCAAAAGTATCCCAGCATGCAATGAAACAGGGAGTGGATAAGAAATCACAAATTCACAGTTTTGCAATTGGGAATAAGGTATTGGTGTTACTTCCAATAACAGGTGAGCCTTTAAAAGCAAGGTTTAGTGGACTGTATCAAATTGAGAGGAAATTGAACTACTTGATAAGGACTCCAGGTGGGAAAAAATCTCACAGAGTGTGTCATATGATTATGCTCAAAAGGTACTTTGACAGGGAAGGAAAGCAAGAGGAGAAGGGGTTCATGATTACAGCACAGAAGGAAGAACAGGGTTCAGAGGATTCTCATTCCTTACATCAAATTGGACAATGAGGACGTTGTCATAAATTGGGATAAATTACTGAATTACCTGCCACAAGAAAATCGAAATGACCTGAAAGAGTTATTACTGTCACATGCGGAGATACGTGGAAATTGGGAAAATTTAAGGATAAAAATGCCAACCTGTTTAGATGGAGCTTGTTGTTGCAGCCTTTACTTTGACAATTGGCAAGTGGCAGGTTGCGAAAGCGTGAATGCTGATGTGTTATTGAGGTTTGAATGGGATATGGAAGCGTTTGGTGGCGGGTGTGTCACGGCCTGAATTTGCATATGGTTATGCATGTTTGCATGGCTATAATTAGTATTTGAGACTACTAACTACTTTGTTTTTGAAATGTTTTAAAAATCAAGCCATCTTTTGACATTGATGGTTCATTTCTTTAAGGGGAGAAGTGTCACAAAACTGGTCCTGTTTTTTTAAAAGCTGTTCCTTTTCTCAAGGATACTGTGTACTTAATTCTTTTCAGAGTGGTCATAAACAGGCCGGGGCTCCAGTCAGACATGGCTTGGCTGGTGGTGAGAGGCTCTGTCTGTGTGATCCTTTATGCACGCCCGGACTCTCAGCCGCACCGCACGCTGCCCTCAAAGCGGCTGTGGGGGGACGAGACTGTCACACACCTCCTTCTGGAATGTGCCTATGCAGAGGAAGTCTGGAGAGGAATGCAGTGGTGTTTGTCGAGGTTCATCCCGAGCAGCGCCATGACGCGGGACTCCGTGCTCTATGGCCTGTTCCCTGGGACGCACACTGAGACAAACATCAACTGTGCCTGGAGGATCATCAACTCGGTGAAGGATGCTCTTTGGGCGGACCGAAACCTGTTGATCTTCCAGCTGAAGGAGTTGACCCCGACTGAGTGTTGCGGACTGGCACATTCCAAGGTCCAGGACTACGTGTTGAGGTACGTGCTGAAGCTTGGGGCAGCTGCTGCCAAGGCGCGGTGGGGAAAGACCACCGTGTAACATCTGCCTGCCTAAAGAAGAACAGGGGGCCCGCCCAGTCATTTGGGCTCTGCTGATGCCTCAGCTAAAAATGTAATCGTACAGACCTGTAAATAGGAATGATTACTCTGTTTCGGTATGCAAACAAATGGAATGTTTACATATGTGTGGCATGTCCAGTTGTATAGATCATCAAATTATTTTATGAATAAAGTATATTTTGAAATTTAAAAAAATTTAGTACAGAGATGAAAAGGACTTTGAGAGGCCTTTTATTTATATGTAAACAGATGAGACTTCAGGCCAAATTGATCATGTTTTAGAAAGGGGAGTCGTCAGTTCTGAAAGCTGAGCAGTTCAGTTCAAATCAGAACTAGTTAAGGAATTCAACAGTGAGTTTTGGGGAAACAGGCTGCTAAACTCTCTCTCCTTTGCTCTTCTAACTTTGACCTGTAAGAATTTGTTTCATTTTTACTGTATTTCAGAGGGTCTCCTTATTGGGACTGTTGTGTATATTCGGAACAGCATAATTAAAACTAGTTTGGATTGACTGGGTTCTGTAGATATTCTTTGTTCTATTCTTGGTGTTTCATTCCGTAATCTTGAGAATAAATTTTTGTCTATTTTAGTCAACCTAGCTAATTTCCTCCAGGTAATTTTCACTGTACGCCTACTGAAACAAATTGCAAAGTTATAGTCTGGGCTGCCTGCTTAAGAATGTTTTGAGTGGTCTAGTCTAGTCCATAACAATGTGTGGAATGAGCTGCAAGAGCAAGTGGTGGAGGCTGGTACAATTACAGCAGTTAAAAGGCAACTGGATGATTCTATAAATAGGAAGGGTTTAGAGGGAAGTTGGCCAAGTGCTGGCAAATGGGACTAGATTATGTTAGGATACCAGGTCAGCAAGGACGGGTTGGACCAAAGGGTCTATTTCCATGCTGTATATCTCTATGACTCAATCTAGGGACGGGCAAAAATGCTAGGTAACTAGTGATGCTCACATCCCAAAATTCTAGAAATTTCTGGGGCCTAAGTTTGGAAATTATCCTTGTCTAGGCTATATTTAATGAATTGTATAGCATTTCACAGAGCACAGTGGATGACTTTGTTTGATTTATTATTGTCACCGAGATACAATGATTAGTATTGTTTTGCTTGTTTACCAGACAACTCCTATATTGAGTAAGTACATCAGGGTAAGAGAACAGAATACAGAACATAGGGTTTCAGCTATAGAGAAGGGGCAGAGAACGATCAACTCTACTATATGAGAGATCCATTCATAAGTTTGATAACAGTGGGGAAGAAGCTGGTCTTGAATCTTTTGTTATGTGTTTTTAGACCTTTGTATTTCCTGCCCAATAGGAGATGGTGGATGAGAGTATAACCAGGGTGGGAAGGGTCTTTGTTTATGTTGGCTGCTTTCCCAAGGAATGGGAAATGTAGATGGAGTCATAGAGTCATAGAGCCGTACAGCATGGAAACAGACCCTTCTGCCCAACTCATCATGCTGACCAGATATCCTAAACTAGTCGAGACCCACTTAGACCAAAATGGCATAAGACATATGAGAGAAATTAGGCCATTTCACCATTTCTTTTCTCAACCTTTACAAGTTTCACAACATGCTTCCCAAAGCAGAGAGACAGAATTGAACACAGTATACCAAAAGTGGCCTAACCAATATCCTGTACAGTCTCAACATGACCTCCCAACTCCTATTCTGGCCAATAAAGGAAAGTATACCAAATGCCTTCTTCACTATCTTGTCTACCTGCAACTATACTTTCAAGGAACTAAGAACCTGCGCTCCAAGGTCTCTTTGTTCAGCAACACTCCCCAGGACCTTACCATTAATTGTATAAGTTCTGCCTGATTTGCCTTTCCAAAATGCAGGCACTTTTATCTCAATTAAACTCCATCTGCCACTCCTCAGCCCATTAACTCATCTGGCCAAGATCCCATTGTACTCTGAGGTAATCTCCTTCGCTGATGACACCACAATTTTGGTGTCATCTGCAAACTTACTAACTTAACTGCCTACGTTCACATTCAAATCATTTACATAAATGATGAAAAGCAGTGGACCCAGCACCGATCCCAGCACACCACTGGTCACAGGCCTCCAGTCTGAAAAGCAACCCCCCACCATCAGCCTCTGTCTTCTACCTTCGAGCAAGTTCTGTATCCAAATGGCTAGTTCTCTCCGTGTTCTGTGAGATCTAACCTTGCTAACCAGTCTACCATGAGGAACCTTGTTGAAAGATTTTCTGAAGTCCTTATAGGTCACATCCACTGTCTGCCCTCATCGATCCTCTTTGTTACATTTTTAAAAAACTTAATCAAGTTAGTGAGACATGATTTCCCATGCGCAAAGCCGTGTTGAGTATCTCTAATCAGTCCTTGCCTTTCTAAATACATGTAAATCCTGATCCCCAGCATCCCCTCCAACAATCTGCCCACCACTGATGTCAGGCTCACCAATCTATTGTTCCCTGGCTTCTCCTTATAATATTTCTGGAATAGTGGCATCATGTTGGCCAACTTCCTGTCTTCCAGCACCTCACCTGTAGCTGTTGATAATGAAATTATCTCAGCAAGGGGCACAGCATTCTCTTCCCTAGCTTCCACAGAGTTTTAGGGTACACCTGATCAGGTCAATGGAAGAAAACCTGGTTTTCATGATGGACTGGGTTTGGTTCACAACTCTCTGTAATTTCTTGTGGTCTTGAGCACAGCAGTTGCCGTACCAAGCTGTGATGCACTCAGATAGGATGCTTCCTCTGGTGCATTGATAAAAATTGGTAAGTGTCATTGTGAACATGCTGAATTTCCTTGGCCTTCTAAGGAAATAGGTCAGAGAGTCCTAGAGCATAGAGACAGACCCTTCAGCCCAAACTGGTCCATGCCAACCAAAATCTCCGTTCATGCCAGCCAATCCCATATCCTTCTCAACCTTTCCTGTCGATGTACTTGTCCAAACCCCTTTTATATATTGTTAACATACCCGCCTCAACCACTTCCGCTGGCAGCTCATTCCATATGCATACTGCCCTGTGAAGTTGCCCTTTAGGTTCCCTTTTATTCTTGGTAAATCAAATGAAGAGATATTAGGAAGAATGATTATTTCCTGGTTTACATTGGCTTCTATTGGTCAAACAACATCTTGAGTTTAAAATTCTCATCCTTACTTCCAAATTCCTCCATGCCTTTGCCTCCCCATCTCTATAATTGCCTCAAGCCCCAAACCATCCAAGGCATTTCTGCTCATTAATTTTGGTCCCCAAACCAACCCTGGTTTTAAGTGTTTCACACCAGTGACAGCACCTTACCTTGCTGAGGGCCCAAGCTTTAGAAATCATGCCTTAAGCCTCTCCACCTTTCTACTTCATTCTCCACCTCAAAGAAACACCTTAAGTATTTCATCATCTGAGTTAATATCTCCTTAGGTGACTAAGTGACTTATTTTTTTCAGAAAGTTCCAGTGAAGAGCCTTGAGGCGTTTCATTACTTTGAAGTGTTGGATCAATACAAGTTGTTGTTGTGAGTAACAAACAGTGTGAAGGAGTCTGTTGGTCCCAGTTGGATAGATCATAGAAAAGTACAGCACAGAACAGGTTCTTTAGCCCACGATGTTGTGCTGAGGATTAATCCTAATGTAAAATAAAATAAGCTCACCTACGCACCCCTCAATTCACTGTGCATGTCCAGCAGTTGCTTAAATGTCCCTAATGACTCTGCTTTCCACCACTACTGCTAGCAACACATTCCATGCATTCACAACTCTCTACGTAAAAAACCTACCTCTGACATCTCCTCTACACCTTAAAACTATGACCCTTCATGGCAGTCAATCCTGCCTTGGGGAAAAGTCTCTGGCTATCGACTCTATCCAAGCCTCTCATTCTTTTGTACATCTCAACAAAGTCACCTCTCTTCCTCCTCTCCAGAAAGAAAAGTCCGAGCTTAGTCAGCCTCTCTTTGTAAGACAAGCCCTCCATGGTCAGCACACATAGGGAAGCAACAAAACCTTTCTTACAATTAAAGAGTTTAAAAACTGCTAACATAAATCACCAAAGGTTATATCCATACTGAAGGACATAATACTGATTTGATACAAATGTATGGAGTGTGACATTTTTTCAACACAAATCAGACGTTGACATAACTGTGTTTGAGATAATCAAGAAAAGATAATCAAGGATTATCATATGTGGGCATCTTGGGGGCAATTAAATACATGATGTGATCAGTGGTAGAATAGAAGTCATTTTTAACTTTCTTGATGAAACATTCTCATTTACAAACCTGATATCTTGATTGTTGCTTCTTGTGCAATTCTCAAATCTTCATTCTGTATACGACACTTAAACCTTTTAGTTGATTGTTTTGTAATGACAATGATACTCTGGACATTCACAAGGCCATTAGAGTCCTGCTCATAACTTGGTTCAGCTTGTGATAAAATAAGTCCATCTTCACTGATCCACTGTATTTCTGGCCTTGGGTACCATCCACTGGATTTACACACAAACTGGATTCCATTTTCATGATATCCCTTCATCTGAATCCAGGGCTGATGGCCCAAACCTATAATTGACAGAGAGTAGATTCAGAAACAGCAAATGTTAGGAACACTTCCTGTAGCCATGTGAATCTGTTTATTTAATGATATTGATAGGTATCTCATTGATTTATCACATGACTTTTATCAGATTATGAATGACATTTTATCTCAGAATATGCTTTTACAGAATGGCAATGACACAATAATTGATATAAATTTATTTAGATTAATTAATTCCTAAGACTTGCACCGCAGCTAGGTATAAACACTTTCTAAAAGGAGAAGAAGGGAGAAAACCAGTGAGCGAATTTCTGACCAATTATACATGTAAGGATAAATGATACATATAGACTTTAGGGTAAGAATGTAAGTGACACCAATGGATTTTCAAACTTCTGCTTACCATGTACTCCCTGTTTTAACTCCATTTCAAGAGCAGGGTATGGGGTTATTTATATATTAGAGTCAGGTAATTGTAGCAGTAACAGTGCTTTGGGTGCTTTGACCTCGCATTCATCTCAGAAGGCAATAGCCCAGTGGTATTATCTAGATTATTAATCCATAGACACAGGAAATGTCCTGGGAACCTGGATTCAAATCCCACCATGGCAGACAGTTGAAATTGAATTTTAAAAAATCTGGAATTGAGGGTGTAATACCAATCATGAAAGTGACGTTGGTTTTTGGGAAAAAGCCATCTGGTTCACAAATGTTCTCCAGCAAAGAAACCTGTCATCCTTACCTGTTCTGGCCTATATGTGACTCCCGATCCACAGCAATGTGGATTAACTGCAATTAGGGATGGACAGTAAGTGCTGCCCTATCCAACAATTCAAAACTTGTGAATGAATATCAAAAAAAAAGCATCATATTGTAATAATAGTGTAAGAGTTAATTAGGCTACAAGAGTTAAATGGTGATTTCTACGTTCACAGTATGCAACATTCTCAGTCAAACATTTTACACCATTAGTGCCCGCGTCAGGAGAACTATCCCAAGTGGCCTTAGGAGTCATACAGAGACTGAGAAGATAGACATATATGGTAAGGAATGAGACAAACAGTATCAGGCAGGGCCAGGCTCAGATCAGGTTGGACAGTCATTGACATTAACCTGCAACTAGAGACTTCTATTTCTCATGTGTTTACAGAAAAAGAGTTTGGAGTTTAGATCATGAGATGCCAATGCGACTGAAATGGTGAAATTGCAATTTATTTTGTATTTCACAGAGGTTTATTCTGACTAGTTTAGAGTACACTCTCCTTGTGTTTACTTGAATTATAAACCTGTACGTGAAACCCCAGTGGTCGAGGATTAGAAAGCCCAACAACAATTTCATCAACGATGATAATAAGATAATGATAGATTTGAGATATATTTCTCAACATTGCTCAGAAAAGGAAATGGTTGAAAATTAAATTCACATATGTTTTCATAGCATGACTGTTGGTGTTGAAGAATAGATATTGCAGGTAGGTAACCAATATACAGAATGTCACTTCGGTCTGATGTTATTCATTTTTGGGGAAAGCAGGAAAAAAATCCATTTATGCTCACCTCTCAAGGAACAGGTTAGTTTGGCTGATGGGCCTGCTGGGAAATCACATTGGTCAGCTTTAACAATACTCAGTCAGATGACAAGGAAGGTCTGAGAAAGGGTGTGAAGATCGTGCCAATCTCTTTAACCTGTGCATTCAGCCCCCGTCCTCTTTGAAGCAGCATCAAACAAGCACACAGAGGGACACCTCTCTCCAGCCAAAGTTCCAGCACCTGAGATCCAATTATCCTGGAACCACATCCATTTGTTTTGACAGCCAGAGTGCATTCTGGGTAATACAGTTTGTGCCCACTAATGCCCAGCCTAGGTAACTCCAGCAGGTTTACTTCCCCAAAAGGAGAGCAGAGAACCAGTTGGATTTTTATGGAAGTCTGATTTCATGTTTTTTGTCTTTGTGTATTTAAATTGGAACTTCAAGTTCTCAAATTGTTAGGGTGAAATTTAGATTTCTGTCCTCTGGGTTACATAAGCTCTGTTGTGTGGATGACAAAATGCAATATTGCACATGAGTGGTTGGTTCTAATTTACTGGAACTTTTGCAATTTGAAACTTGGAAGTGAAACCACAAGTCATGTGTCAATAGAATACCTCAATACCATGACTAGATACTCTCATTTGTCAATGGGTATTTTTTTTTAAATGATATTTTTATTAGAAATTTAACATTTTTACAAGTTTACAAAAATAAACAAAACTCTCAGATATAAACATTGATATACAATTAGCTCAAATATACAATAGCCAAAATTTAACAAAAAAAACAAACAACAAAAAAAATCAAAAAGAGAAAAAAAAGAAAAAAAAACAAAACTCAACTATCTACTAATCTAACCTACAACTAACCAGAGTGTATATTTAAGTCTCTTAAATGCGTGGGATGTGTTAGCATCAGATGTAATAAAACCCATATTCGTGCGGGATT
>NC_057746.1:17972898-17973178 GCF_004010195.1 Chiloscyllium plagiosum | reverse complement strand
TCAATTAAATAAAAGCCCTTGTTAGGATAGCCGAAATATCTGTATTTATGTAATTCAAGAAGGGCTGCCATATTTTATAAAATAATTCGGTCTTTCGGTGCACCATATTTGTAAGGAAGTCAAGGGGAATACATTCCATAATTAATCTGTGCCAATTTGAAAGTCCAGGGGGGCCCTCCGCCACCCAGTTCATCAAAATATTTTTCCTTGCACAGAAAGAAAGAATAGAAAATAGTCTCTTCCCGTACATGTCCAAGGAGGGAAAGTTCGAAAAGCCCAA
>NC_057746.1:17960225-17968976 GCF_004010195.1 Chiloscyllium plagiosum | reverse complement strand
TGCTTCTGCAGCGCGGCCGAGAGCGAGTCCCAACGATTTCTGGATTCTGCAATAAAGGCATCGATCTTCGAATCCAGCTTGGAAATCATTTCTGCAAGGCTTGTTACTGTTGGTAAGTCCCCCGGGGCGGCTGTGGACGCTTCTGCTGCAGCTGGAGAGGGTGGGGGAGGCGTTCCTGCCTGCTGAGAGCTGCGGGCTCCCTTCCCTTTAGTCATTTTAACTTAGGATTAAATTGTTCAAATGTAATATTACACAACTAATTAAATTACACAACTATTATAAATGATTTGGTGAGCTTGGTAGGGGGTGGGTGACCCACTGTACCCAAGTCTTGGGAGGAGCACTATAGACTCAGTCTTGCTGGGTCGCCGCCATCTTGGATCCCCCCAATGGGTATTTTTATTTGTCATGCTTGTGAGAGTCAGGTCTTTTCAATCTTGTTGTCTAGCTATTGCATAGAAACCAGGTTCAAAGAAACAGGGTTGGTTGCATGATATGGACGGTCAAATTATGTATAATTTTTATACTGAAAACCTAAGCTTTACTTAGACTTCATGAAACGAAGAATAGAGTACAAAACCCAAGATACTTTGTTAAACCCATAAAGGACAGTTCAATCTGACTGTGACTGTGGTGCCCAATATTTTGGACATCCAAAGGATGTTAGGGGATGGAATAAGAGAAAGGGCCCAGAAACAGATAAAGCACCAGTGAACGCAATTCATCTCCATGGTCCTGATCACAAGGGCATCTGCAGTTTCACCTCTGGTATACAATATTTCTCAGTTAGATATTCAGTAGTGCAGGGCACAAAGTCCCTTTAATTTTGAGGACTTTTCTTGATGTTTTCTCAATGGTTACCATTTGGTTTTTCAGGGGGTTCTTTTTCATTCTCATCAACAATAATAACTCTTTAGTTGTGTTGACTTATGGGGAATTTAGACCATCACAGAAGAATGAGAAGAACTTATTAATTTCCTCAATAATTATCAACCCTCTGTGAAACTTAAAGTTGCGGCAGGTAAGGAAATCATTAATTTCCAGGACACCACAGTGTCAACTGAAACAAAATAACAGCTGTAAGTTAGCATTTCCCCCATAATATTGCACACGTCTACATAAGAAAAATCACAGAACTGATTTGTGAATCTGTCAGCAGTAAACGTGAGAGGCTTTGACTAATCTTTGATTAGAGCAAAATTTCCTCACCAATTCCGCCCATTCTACCACTTGCACAACTGTTCTCTGGTTGGGATTCCCATGATTGAATTTTCCAGGATGTTGATGGAACTGCCAGGTCCTTTGATATAACATAGGCAGACACCTGAATATAAACCACTCAGATTGCTTAAAAGCGTCACCAAAATTACTGCTCTCATATAGAAAGAGGTGATTATAAAGGTAGCAGATACTTTGGTGGCTAACATTTCAGAATTCCATAGAGTCATACAGCATGGAAACAGATCATTTGGTCCAACCATGCCGAACGTAATCCCAAACTAAACTAGTCCCACCTGCCAGATCCTGGCCCATATTCCTCCAAACCTTTCCTATTCATGTACCCATCCAAATCCTTTTTTAAATGTTGTAATTGTACCCGGATCCAACACATCCTCAGGAAGTTCATTCAACATGCGTACCACCCTCTGTGTAAAACATTTGCCTCTCATGTCTTTTTTAAATCTGTTTCTCTCACCATAAAAAATGTAGCCCCTAGTCTTGAAGTTTCTCACCTTGGGGAAAAGACAACTATCATCAGCTCTATCTATAACTTTCACTATTTTATAAACATCTATCAGGTCACCACACAACCTCCTGCACTCCAGTGAAAAAAGTCCCAGCCTATCCAGTCTTTCCTTACAATTCAAACTTTCTGTAGACTGGAAAGTAACCCCACAATGTCCTGGCACAGAAACAGGATTGGCTGAGTGGCAGAAGGCAGACAGTAGGAATAAGGGAATCTTTTTCAGAATGACAGTTGATGACTAATGGAGTTCCACGAGGGTCAGTATTGGGATGACTATTATCTACATTATATATGATCGAGCTGGATGAAGGAACTGAGGGCATTGTTAGTAAGCTTGCAAATGATATAAAGATAGGTGGTGGGGTAGGTAGTGTTGAGGTGGTGGGTCGACTGCAAAAGGACTTGGTCAGGCCATGAGAGGGGGCAAAACCATGAGAAGTAGAATATGATGTGGAAATTCTGAGGAAGAATAGAGGCATAGACTATTTTCTAAACAGGGAAAGGCTTCAGAAATTTGAAGCACAAAAGGATCTAGGAATCCTAGTTCAAGATTCTCATGCAGACTCAGGTGTTGGCTAGTAAGGCAAATGCAGTATCAACATTCATTTCAAGAGGTCTAGAATACAAAAGTAGTTATTCTGTATTGCTGAAGCTGTAAAAAGCTCTAATCAGACCAGATTTGGAATATTGTGAGCGACTTCGGGCCCTGCATCTAAGGAGGAGTTTGCTTGCATTGGAGTGGGTGCAGAGGAGGTTTACAAAAATGATCCTGGAGATAAAGGGCGTGTTATATGAGGAGCAGTTGAGGACTCTAGGTCTGTACTCTGCTTGAAGCTGACAGAATATTGAGAGGTCTGGATCGAGTGGATGTGGAAAGTAAGTTACCTCTACTAGGAGAGACTGGACCCCAAGGGACAGCCTCAGAGTGAAGGGACAACCCTTTAGAACTGAGGAGAAGAAGAATTTCTTCTGTGGAAGAATCTGTGGAGCTTAATACCACAGAGAGCAGTGTTATTGGGTGTATTTAAGACAGAAATAGATTTTTGATTGGTAAGTGGATGAAGGGTTACGGGAAGAAGGCAGGAGCATAGGGTTGAGAAACATATCAGTCATGATTGAATAGCAGAGCAGAATTGATGGGTTGAATGGCCAAATTCTGCTTCTATGTCTTATGGTCTTATAGTCACCCTTTAAGAAGAGAGGGAGAGTAAAATTTAGAAGTCTCAACCTGTTAGTTTGATGTTGGATGTCAGCTGTAGGGAAAAAGTAATTATCTATTTTAAAGAATGTGCTAATAGATACTTAGAAAATAATGATATGATTGGATAGTTAGCATGAATTTATGAAATAGAAATCATGTCTGTCAATCCTGTTACAGCTTATTTAGGATGGTACTTGTAGCATAGTTAAAGGAACACAAGCGGATGTGGGGTATTTAGATTTTCAGAAGGCTTTTTGTCATTCCACACAAGAGATGAGTAAACAAATTTGAACACATGGGATTGGGGGTAATTTACTGGTCTGGATTAGGAATTGGTTAACAGACAAAAGTCTGACAGGAGGAATAATTGGATCATTTTCAGGATGGCAGGCTGCAACTGCTGGAGTATCACAAGGATCAGTGCTGGGGTCAGAGGTTTTCATAATTTAATGTTATATTTAACATTTTCCAATGACACAAACCTGATTAATAACAGAAAAGGTATGCAAGGAACTTCAAGATGATTTAGTCAAAGTGAATGGACAAAACATATATAAAAGGAAATTTTTTAAAACATACATTCACAGATTATGGGTGTAGCTGACTGGGCTGGGATTTATTGTCAATTCCTAACTGACTTTCAGCAGATTGTGGTGTTTTATCCCCTTGAATGGTGGAGATAACCCCATTGGACTGTTCGAGAGGGAGCTCCAGGACTTTGCTTCAATGATGGTGAAGGAATGGCATTACATTTCCAAGTTAGGATGATGCGTAAATTGGAGGGGACCATGTACATGGAAGTGTTCCCATGAGAATTAGGGATGGACAACAAATTCTGTCCTAGCCAGCTACATCCTCATCCTGTGAATGGATTTTAAAAAATCCGAGGGAATCTGCTTTGCACGCCCTCCAGTCAATCACAGCTCTCTTTCAGTGTGGTGACCAGAACTGCAGAGTGATCAAATAAACAAGTTCCAATATAATCTCCCTGCTATTGTAATCTATTAACCTATCCTGATGCTTTCAGGGCTCCATAGACAAGCTTCCCAAGAAACCTCTGCTCTTCTGAGCTCCCTTTTGTCCTGCCATTCAGTGAGTAATCCCTTTTCTTGTTACTTCTTCTGTACTAACTATCATTTCATAGCTATCATACTTACATTTAAATTTAAACTTAAATTGCATATGCACCGGTCTATTTGTTTATCTATTTATTTACATCTATTTATCATTTATCTATTTAGGGTGGCATGGTGGCTTAGTATTTAACACTGCTGCCTCACAGTGCCAGGGACCCCAGTTCAATTCCAACCTCGAATGACTGCCTGTGTGGAGTTTGCGTATTCTCCCCATGTCTGTGCGGGTTCCCTCCGGGTGTTCCGGTTTCCTCCCACAATCCAAAGGTGTGCAGTATGGGTGGAATGGCCTTGGGAAATACAGGGTTACAGGGATAGGTTGGGAGGGTGGATTTGGGTTGGATGCTCTTTGGAGGATGGTGTGGACTCAATGGACTACATAGCCTGTTTCCACACTGCAGGGATTCTATTACATTATCTACCTGCCCTGCTGCCTTCCAGGATCTGTGGATATGCAGAGAAAATCTCTCTGATCTTCTTTCCGGAATCCTATCATAGTCATTCTTTGACCTGTTATCCCTCCCAAAATGCATTATCTCATTGTATTACAGGTTGAATTCTATTTGCCATTGCTCTACCCACCTAACCTGTCATTTGATATCCTCTTGCATAGGACCATGGAAACAGGATTAGGCCAACTAGCCCCTCGAGCCTGTTCCATCATTCAATGAGATCATGACAGATTGTGGGCTAACTCCATCCATCTGACTTTATCCTATATCCCTCCCAGCAATCCTCACTATTTACCATCCCAGATTTGATGGTCTGTCTCTCCCTGACTGTACACAAGCCTGAAGTATACACACAAATCTGGTTTTGCAATTTTGTAGGTTGTATGTTTTCCCAGCTGGCCTCATTTGATGATCCTTCTCTGTTAACAACCCTTCTCACTGTTATGATTGATTTTTTTAATCAATATTTCATCCAGTCCGTCCCTTTTATTTTCTATCCTGCTTTCTAGCTCATCTGTATGCCCTGGAAGCAGGAATGTTGATCTGTCAATCAGCTCATCGTTCAGCCAGTCTTGGTTGTCGCTATGATGTCACACTACCACATGTGTCCCTGAGCCTGTCTTATTCCTCAGGCTCCTTGCATTAAAACATATTCAGTTTAATTTTGCTAAACTCATTTCTTTCTTATCTAGCCTTTTGTTTCTTCTGCCTTCCCTGATATTACCTTTTTAACTTTGAAGTCCATCTCAGTATCTCTACCCTCTAAACTACTTGTCAGGATTCCACCTCCCTGCCAATCTGTTTTGTGTCTGTTGGCCTTATCCTTCTAGGTGTTGGATGCCTCAGGTTTGGAAAGAGCTGTTGAAGATGACTTCATAAGATTCTGCAGAACATCTTGTGCATGGTACACACTGCAGCTACTGAGCATCAATATTGGAGGGAGTGAATGGTAAAAGTGGCAGATGTGGTTAGTTTATGCAGTCAATAGTGAATTAAAAGCTAGTCCACTGATGACCAATGAAATCATTGTTGTTCATTGTAACAATTCACCTGGTTCATTAACATTCTTAGAATAAGGCTGAGAAGGAGAGGACTATCTTTGCTCAGAGGGTCGTGAATATTTGGAGTTCTGTACCCGAGAGCCTGTGGAAGGTCAGTCATTGAGAATATTCAAGATGAAGACGGATAGATTTCTTGTTACTAATGACATGAATGGATATGGTATGTATTGAGATGGAATGAATTAGATGATCAGCCTAACTGAATTGGAGAGTGGGCTCAATAGGCTGCATGGCTAACTCCTAAATTCTGTTCCCATGCCTTATTTCATATCGATCTCTAAGTGTTAAATGATTTTCTTGTCTATAATTTCAACAGTTCTTTTAGAAGACAGGAATATATAACTTCTCCAAAGTTACTGCAGTGTACTAACGTATAACATTCAGGATGACTGCAGTTTCTTCTGAATAAGTTCCATCGTCAGCTAAACATCTGTATTCCCCTCCATCAAAAATTGTTGTGTTCGTTACTTGAAGAGATATGGCTCCTTTGGTCAATTTATTTTTCAACAGTTCAGTCCTCCCTCTGTATTTCCTGTGCTGAGCAGCAGCATCATCTTCCCCATGGCTGTATACGTGAACTGGGGAATCAAGGCCTGATTTAAACCACTGCACCAACATGTTGCTGGCAGATATAGCTGGCACAAGCTGACATTCCAACAGAGCATCTTCACCCACAGTGGCTTCAATAGGTTCATCAGGTCCATGTATGATAAATTCACCTAGGGATGAACAACAATAAAAACTAAAATTCTGTGCTAATGTAATCCACAGAATAAAATTATCATTTAGGCCACTAATATTGTGAAATATGAAACTGTACTATAATATGACATTCCTCCATAATTGCATTTAGAAAAAGAATTTGAATTCAGCAAGTTTTGATTCTGATTTTAAATCATTAAACTGAGATTAATTTGGGAGTTTTCTGCTGAATGTTTTAACTTATATATTGATTTGTCAATATTTCACATAAAGTCCTGTGTTATGATCCCTGTGGAGACGAATGATTTTAAAAGAAAAACAGCTATGAATTACCTCAACAGAAGACAAAATGAACAAGATTTTACATTTTAACACATTACTGTCACAATCAAACTAACATAAATATGAACTCAAATTAGCCATTTGGCACCTCAATTGGCCAGTAAATCATGGATTATATTCTACCTCAATGCCACTTTCCCACAATCGTACACATTCTTGAATTCTTTATCTAAAAATCTATTTCTGACATGAATGCATTCAGTAAATGAATCTCCACAGGCCTTGGCATAGGATTGAGTTTTTAGATTCGACTAGATTACTTACAGTGTGGAAACAGGCCCTTCAGCCCAACAAGTCCACACCGACCCGCCGAAGCGTAACCCACCCAGACCCATTCCCCTACATTTACATCTTCACCTAACACTATGGACAATTTAGCATGGCCAATCCACCTAACCTGCACATTTTTGGATTGTGGGAGGAAACCGGAGCACCCAGAGGAAACCCACACAGACACGGGGAGAATGTGCAAACTCCACCGAACACTACGGACAATTTAGCAAGGCCAATTCACCTGACTCGCACATCTTTGGACTGTGGGAGGAAACCGGAGCACCCGGAGGAAACCCACGCAGACATGGGGAGAACATGCAAACTCCACACAGTCAGTCGCCTGAGGCGGGAATTGAACTCGGGTCTCTGGCGATGTGAGGCAACAGTGCTAACCACTGTGCCACCGTGCTGCCCACCCACTGTGCCACCGTGCCGCTCACCCACTGTGCCACCGTGCTGCCCAATAAATAATACTGACATAATTTAGCAAGTCAAGAATTAAGTTGTATGCTGTTTAATTGTTATTAGTGGTTAAGCAGTTTCTCTAAACAATTGATCCATATGATTCGATCAAAAGTAAAGTTTAATCTATAAAGACCTAAAAGTTGAAGTTAAAAATCACACAACACCAGGTTATAGTCCAACAGGTTTATTTGGAAGGACTAGCTTTCGGAGAGCTGCTCCTTCATCAGGTAGCCGTGGAACATGGTCATAAGACACAGAATTGCCTGCAGATTCAGTCAATGCAGGCAGTCAAACCATGTAACATTTTATAAATTCCTATTTGGAAATAGAACCAGTCTGACTCAAGATTGGGATACAAACAGACTTTAACCTCACATCTTCGATGCATTGTCTGAGCTGATATATCACCTTTTTTTTATAAAACCTTATAATGTGACTTAAAAGAAGTTCTGGGCTTTACATATTAATGAACCAAAACTTGAAACCCATTCTAAAAGATGAAAGACTTAACAGCAATCCAGAATTGTTCAATATATCATTTCAGTTGCATGACACTGTAATCTTTTGCTATAAATTCTCTGTCTTATGATCTTGTTCCACAGTTCCCTGATGAAGGAACAGCACTCCAAAAGCTTGTATCTCCAAATAAACCTGTTGGACTGTAACCTGGTGTTGTCTGATTTTTAACTTTGTCCAACACCGGCACCTCCACATCATAGGAGCCATTCAGGTCATCAAGTCTTCCCCACCATTTAGTAAGATTGTGGCTGACCTGACGTCTTACAGCAAGTAACCAGAAAAACTAAGAGAAATTATGGTTTATTGCGAAAAGAGTTGAATGCAAGAGTAGGGAGGTTGTGCTTCAGATATACAGAGGTACCTTGATTATCCGAACGAGATGGGCGGGTACTATTTCGTTCGGATAATTGATTATTTGGTTAATTGATTCATTGCCTTTCCTCTGGGGCTCAGAGTTTTCTGAAGTTTCTTTTTGCCTCGCTCTGCCTGCCTTGCTCCCTCTCTCTGCCTCAGGGTTTGTTGCTGAGCAGAGACACACCCTTGTATGTAAGGGACCTGTAGCATTGCTGTAGCCATCCCCCGCCCATCAGTTCAAAGGAATTGACACAGTGAGCACTTGCTAAGCCCGCTCCCTATTCAGGAGATGAGACAGCAGCACACCACGTGTGAGCGCCTCCCACACCTCCCCTCCTCAATCCCTCATGTGCCCCAATCTTCCCCCCGTCAGCCCCCACCCACCATCCGCGCTCCCCTGTCCGCACCCCCGAACCCCCGTCTGGCCCCGCTGCACTGCTCTCCCACCCTCCGTGCACCCACCCCCCCCAGCCTCCCTGAGCGCCCCCCCCCCGTCCCCCCT
>NC_057746.1:17950187-17958329 GCF_004010195.1 Chiloscyllium plagiosum | reverse complement strand
CCTCATGTTAGTCATTTTTGCCCTGGGAAATAGTCTCTGGCTATTGACTCTATCTATGCCTCTCATTATCTTGTATACCTCAATTAGGTCCCCTCTCCTCCTCCTTCTCTCCAATGAAAAAAAGTCCGAGCTCAGTCAACCTCTCTTCATAAGATAAGCCCTCCATCTTCCCATCTTGGGAAATTCCTCCCATCTCTGTCTTAAATATGCAACCATTTATTCTGAGATTATATCTTCTGGCCCTACACTCTACCAAATGAGAAAACATTGTTTCCACACCTATCCTGGCACATCCACTAAGTATCTTGCAGGTTTCCATACATTTGCCTCTCATGCTTCTCAACACCAGTGAGCGTAGGCCCAACCTACTCAACCTCTACTCATAAGAAAATCCCTCCATAGCCAGGATCAACCTAGTGAATCGTTTCTGGATTGCCTCTAATGCCAGTTTATCTTTCCTTAGATAAGAAAACTGTTTGCAAAATTCTAGGTGTGGTCCACGAGGTGCTTTGCATAATTTTTAGTGAGATGTCTCCTTTTTTATAGTCCATTTCCTTTGAAATAAAGGCGGACATTCCATTTGGCTTCCCTATTATCTGCCAAATTTCTGTGTTAGTTTCTTGTGATTTATGCTCAAGCAGCTTCAAATCATCTATGCTACAGCTTTCTGCAATATTTCTCCTTGTAAATATTGTAAATAATAGTCAGCTCCTCTATTATTCCTGCCAAAGTGCATAACCTCACATTTTCCCACATTAAATTTCATCTGCCATGTTTTTCCCACTCACATAATCTGCTTATATCATATTGTAGAAATTTTGTGTCATCCTCATTACTTGTCTTCTCAATGATTTTTGTGTCATCCCCAAGCTTGGCAATGAACCGTTCACTTCCCTCATCTGACTTGTTAATACATATTATCAATAATTGTGGACCCAGCACTGATCCCATGGCACTCCACTATTTACAGGGTGCCATTATCAAAATATCCCCTTATCTTAACTCTATCTTCTGTTAATTAGCCAATTTTCTATTCATTTGAAAATACTAACTCCAAAACCATGGGCTCTTATCTCATGAACAGCCTTAAGCGTGATGCCTTTTTTGAACACCTTTTGGAAACCAAGTATATTATATCCATTGCTTCCCCTTTATCTGTTTTGCTTGTTACATCCTCAAACATTTCCGGCCCACAAACTATCTGCGTTTTTTTTGTCGAGAGGAAGGATGTCACTCAGATTTCGGAAATGGCCCGGGATTGTGGAGTTAACGTTGAGGGAAGTGGTCATGAGGGGACTTGGGCCGCAGCAACAGCTGAAGAGGGGAGTACTCAGCCAGGAGCTATTGAAGTCATTGTGGAGAGTGGGTTGTGAGGGAACTTGGGCTGTGGACAAAGCCAGTGAAGAACAGTGCGCTATCACAGTAATGAGGAAGCAGCAGGGAAGAGAGTATTCACTCAGGGGACTTAAGCTGCAAATGGCTACTAGACTCGAGTGGTAGGAAAAACTGCTGCTGTAGGGAAAACAAAATTGGGGACAATTTGTAGCGATGGGAGTATTTGATGCAGTGACAGGAAGTTGGATTCTGTACAGCAAATGTTTTAACATGAAGCCATCCAAAGGTAGCTACTGACAAGGAGAGATCTGGATTTGAAGGTCACTTTTGGAATCGCTAACTCGATAAAGCTGACCACCAGCAAAGCAACAGAGTGGAGTGACAATACTCGGGTGCATAGAGTCATGGAAAGTCAGCAAAGTGGTACTAACTGTAGTATGCCAGCCATGTGACAAGAGGGGCCCCAAGGAGTCAAAGTGCTGGGCTCGAGAAGCCCAGTGCTGCAGGTGTAAGCAGTATTTTTTTGGCAGCAGTTGAAGTGGGAGGAGTGACAGCAAGGACCAGAGGCCCGACGGGAAGGTAAATTTAAAGTGTAAAAACTTACCTCGAGTATAGGTGGGGCGCACGCTGAGCAGGAGCAGACAATGGGACTGCTAGGTAAGTGAGTGTGGGACATAGGTAAAGCAGTGTTACATCTGCAACCATAATTGCTTTTGCGAAGTAAATGAACGAATTTATACAATTGTATAATTGTTTCAGTCAAGAGCTGAGTTAGCTAAAATGTGCATACAAGAATGAAACGTGCTGCAAACAATGGAAGATGTTCCAGACAAATAGATAAGGTATAAAAAGAACATTGAGTTATGCCAACTCGGCATATTGCCCCCGTGTAGGCACTAAAATGAGCCAAGGTAGCTGCAAATAAGGGATAGGGTAAATAAGAGTGAAGGGCCTGGCTTGGAGTAAGGGGAGAATTAAACAAGGGTGGGGCACAGCTGGGCAGGGGCAGAACACATTAAGGAATAGCAATAGGTTTGAAGGCCAACGGGTAAACATTACTCAGGTAGTGTCTCTCACCCATCCTCCTCTTCTAACCAAAAATAAAGTTTCTGTGTGCCGGATTGGTAAGTGGACTCGTCTTTTTTCAATTCACAGTAGTCTCAGTGGGAATGGTGGTTAGGGCAGTTGAGTGTTCCTCCTGCATGTGGGAGGTAAGGGGCACCACTAGGGTCCATGCTGACTGGATCTGTGGGAAGTGCCACCAGGTCCCGCTATTCCCAAGGTCTGGGGTATTGAGCTCAACACCAGGTCCCGCTATTCCCAAGGTCTGGGGTATTGAGCTCAACACCAGGTCCCGCTATTCCCAAGGTCTGGGGTATTGAGCTCAACACCAGGTCCCGCTATTCCCAAGGTCTGGGGTATTGAGCTCAACACCAGGTCCCGCTATTCCCAAGGTCTGGGGTATTGAGCTCAACACCAGGTCCCGCTATTCCCAAGGTCTGGGGTATTGAGCTCAACACCAGGTCCCGCTATTCCCAAGGTCTGGGGTATTGAGCTCAACACCAGGTCCCGCTATTCCCAAGGTCTGGGGTATTGAGCTCAACACCAGGTCCCGCTATTCCCAAGGTCTGGGGTATTGAGCTCAACACCAGGTCCCGCTATTCCCAAGGTCTGGGGTATTGAGCTCAACACCAGGTCCCGCTATTCCCAAGGTCTGGGGTATTGAGCTCAACACCAGGTCCCGCTATTCCCAAGGTCTGGGGTATTGAGCTCAACACCAGGTCCCGCTATTCCCAGAGTCTGGGGTATGGAGCTCAACACCAGGTCCCACTGTTCCCAGAGTCTGGGGTATTGAGCTCAACACCAGGTCCCGCTATTCCCAGAGTCTGGGGTATTGAGCTCAACACCAGGTCCCGCTATTCCCAGAGTCTGGGGTATTGAGCTCAACACCAGGTCCCGCTATTCCCAGAGTCTGGGGTATGGAGCTCAACACCAGGTCCCACTGTTCCCAGAGTCTGGGGTATTGAGCTCAACACCAGGTCCCTCTATTCCCAGAGTCTGGGGTATTGAGCTCAACACCAGGTCCCACTATTCCCAGAGTCATCATTAAAGTTAAATATTATTTAAAGGTACATGAAATTCCCCACTTCACCAGTTTTTTAGATCCAGATTGACAGGAGGAACAGACCAGGTTTCTATACTTAACAAGAATTACAATTTCTTAGAAATAAATAGTTTCCAGCTACAGTTAAAAAATTATGAACCTTCAACATGTAAATCTGCTGGCTGAAACTCCAACCCACTTATAAAACACACACACAGACCTCAATTTAAAAAAATGGATATTTTGGGCACAGGATAAGCCTGTGAACACAGTTCAATTGTCTCAATTCATAATGTCCACAGATATGGTCTTTTTGGCTTGTCAGCGTGCTGCCCCTTGCTTCTCCTTCTCTCGACACTGTCACTCAGTTAGAGAAGGTACAGAGTGGCTGGTTCACACTCAAAATGTCTCTGGCTGACTGGTTACATGCCACAGCTTACAGCAACCGCTGATGAGAGACTAACCAGCTTTCTTCGGTTTAAGGTGTTTTTACAACAGAGAAAAGAAACAGCGATCCTATTACTTCTGTCAAAATATTCATACCTGCCAAGCTGTCCTGCTATCCTGACATTGACAGGCTAAAGGCCTTTGTAACTGATAACTGGTCACTTATCCAGCTACATGGTTGTCAGTCAAAGTCTATTGGTATAGACCCCTTGGCTCCAGGTCATCTACAAACTAGGCTTCCCATTCTGCTTGAACAAGCAGCTGTGTAAACAATGCTTACAATCTCATACTTGTTTTTAAAAAAATGCAACAACCCTTCAAAAATCCTTCATTTTTAAAACAATTATTTTCCCATTTTAATCCACAATCAAACCAGAAAATTAAAAAGATTTGGTCCTTCCATTTGGATGAAGAATTCATGGCCATTGGGCAAGCGTGGACGAATAAAGAGAGAGCATGGATTTATGAAGTTGAACACAATTGAGATTATTAATGAGGTCACATGGACATTGACGTGTCTATCAACTCTCAAACAACTACTTACAAATGAACAAAGAAGCTTCTCAGAAAAATTTGATGATATGAAAGTATGATGACCTCCAAGGTCTCCTCCAAGCCATAAACTATTCTGATGATGAACTATTTCACTGTTCTTTCACTCTCACTGGGTCAAAACCTTAGTACTCCCACCCGAACAGTATTGTGGGTGCAACTGCTCCCCAAAGACTGCAGGTTCAAGATGGTAGCTCATCACTAACTCTCGAGGGCAATTAGGGATGAGTGACAAATGCTGGCTTAGAATGACACCCCTCCATTGCATGAACAAATCATTAAAGAGAATGCAGTAGAGGTACAAAATTATCAAAGGGATGGAACACGTTTGTGTTATGGGAAATAGGTGTTCTACAGACTGGAACTTTTGCTTCCCAAGTTTCTGTTCCTGAAATGCATTAATGCCTTCGATGAAGAGTACTGGCTACAGTTTCACAACATGCAGTTGGCAGAAAACCTGAAAGTGCAGTAAACAGGGAGGAAAACAGAAATAGATTTCAAGAGATCACAAGCAGACTTATTGAATGGCCACATGACAGATGAAATTCAATGGAGACAGTTTTGGGGCAGTTTGGGCTTGCAGGCTTCTGCCAGGTCACTCTGCATGCAGGAACACATAGACATCTCATACATCCTCCAGTAAGATGGCAGAGGGGTAGGGCTTCTGAGCCCAGGGCTTGTCTGCTCCATCCACTTTGCTTTTCATTTTGTTTCATTTCTTTTCCTTTTTTACTCTTCGCTCTCTTGTTTTCTCTCTTCAATTTTATTTTACTTAGCTCTTAGTAAAGACCTCGGTCCCGGTTATGGCATCAGTGACGGTGAGTGGGCCCAGTAGCGTGGACTCGTGGCAGCATCACCAGGGGCAGGTTTGGGTTCTCGCTGGTGCTTCTGTATTGGTGAGGCAGTCCTAGCACTGACATGCTGCTGTTCCTGCTGTGGCAAGTTTGGGTTCCTGGTAGCACCTGCATGCAGCACAGTTTCATGGAGGCAGGCGGCAGAGACGAGTCTGGGCCCAGACCTGATGGAATTAGCAGCAGCTTTATTGGCAAGCTGGGCCCAAAGCAGACTCATGGTGATGGTCAAATCGAGTTTGGGCTGATTTAATACTCGGCTGCATTGGTAGCACCTGCACTGGCAAGGTCCAGTGAGGACTCAGTGGCGAGTCACTGGGGGAGGCGAGATTGCACTGAAGAGCGGTGACTTTAGTTTCAGGGCTGGTGCCGTGGCAAAGCGGACACGTGCCTGGCCACTAAATCCATGGCCCATGATGGAGCACTTCACAAGAATGACTGTAAATTTGAATACTTTTTAAAATTTATTCATTTTTCTGCTTTTATGCTCAATGTTTTGGTTTATTTTTCTGTGTTTAAAGATAGCGGTGGAAAATTATGATACTGTATTTTGTAACGAGATACAAGTGACAATAAATAAATCAAATGCAGTAAGCATATACATCGGATATGACTTATGGCTCTCACTTTGTGCTAATTTGCTTCCATTGCTGATCAGCACAGAGGGAGAGGCAAGCAACTTGTCATAGTGGGGAATACTGAACTAGCAAGGGGGCTGATATGTTGTTGTAAGGCACTGAGCTATACTAATGTCACACCTACAGCTTCTTGCAGTCTGGAAAGCAGAATCACATAAGGCTTTAAAAGCAAATAGAAAAGCAACATGATAAAAATAAATTGGAGGAAAATGGGCAAAGGGTGGAGAGTAGGACTAGTTTGATTGCTCTTGTAGAAACCAGTGCTGACGTAAATAACTGAATGGCCTTCATTTGTGCTGGAGCCAGTCCATGAATCTTTGATGAACATTGTCTTCCAAACGTAAAATTATTTTCTGTGCTATGAACAAATCACGGTCTCAAAAGCAGCCCAATTCTTCAGATGCTAACATTAGACACTGAGCGTTAGATTGCAAAACTGAAACTGCCTGCAAATGTGAATTTATTTCTTTATGGGATGTGGGTGTTGCTGCCAAGTTCAACATCCATCACGAATTACCCTTGGAAAAAAAAACTGAGTGTCTCAGAGCTATTTCAGAGGGTCAGCATGAACCATATTGCTGTGAATCTGGAGTGAGGCCTGCTCAGACCAGGTAAGGAGAATAGGTTTCCTTGCTGAAAGGACATTGATGAACCAAGAGAGTTTTTATGACCATCTCGAAATTTCATGGTCACTGTGATTGACATCAATATCTTATCTTAATTTATTGAATTAAATCAATTTATGTTTCCCCATGCCTCCATGGCACAGATTGGTATGAGTGGAACTGGTTTCAGTTGATGGGCACTGGAACCAGGAGTGAGGTGAGGGAGTGGTTCTAACCATCTTCCTAAAAACCAGGTCCGACTGCAACCAGGGGAGTGTTTTTGCCCTGATTCCCATTAACTCTGGTTTTGCTAGGGCTCCCTAATACCACGCTCAGTTTCATAAGGAAGGGGTGGAGAATAAACTTGGTGATTATCAGCCAATGTGTAAGGGCTGAGAAAGCTTGTGAGAAACAATGATCTGTGTTACACCTGACTGGGGTATTGAGCTCAACACCAGCTCCCGCTATTCCCAGAGTCTGGGGTATTGAGCTCAACACCAGGTCCCACTATTCCCAGAGTCTGGGGTATTGAGCTCAACACCAGGTCCCGCTATTCCCAGAGTCTGGGGTATTGAGCGCAACACCAGGTCCTGCTATTCCCAGAGTCTGGGGTATTGAGCTCAACACCAGGTCCCGCTATTCCCAGAGTCTGGGGTATGGAGCTCCACACCAAGTCCCGCTATTCCCAGAGTCTGGGGTATTGAGCGCAACACCAGGTCCCGCTATTCCCAGAGTCATCATTAAAGTTAAATATTATTTAAATGTACATGAAATTCCCCACTTAACCAGTTTTTTCGATCCAGATTGGCAGGAAGCTCAGACCAGGTTTCCATACTTAACAAGAATTACAATTCTTTATAAATAAATAGTTTCCAGCTACAGTTAAAAAATTATGAACCTTCAACATGTAAATCTGCTGGCTGAAACTCCAACCCACTTATGAAACACACACGCAGATCTCAATTTTAAAAAATTGGATATTTTGGGCACAGGATAAGCCTGTGAACACAGTTCAATTGCCTCAATTCATAACATCCACAGAGATGGTCTTTTTGGCTTGTCAGCGTGCTGCCCCTTGCTTCTCCTTCTCTAGACACTGTCACTCAGTTAGAGAAGGTACAGGGTGGCTGGTTCACACTCAAAATGTCTCTGGCTGACTGGTTACGTGCCACAGCTTACAGCAACCGCTGATGAGAGACTAACCAGCTTTCTTCGGTTTAAGGTGTTTTTTACAGCAGAGAAATGAAACAGCAATCCCATTGCTTCTGTCAAAATATTCATACCTGCCAAGCTGTCCTGCTATCCTGACATTGACAGGCTAAAGGCCTTTGTAACCGATAACTGGTCACTTATCCAGCTACATGGTTGTCAGTCAAAGTCTATTGGTATAGACCCCTTGGCTCCAGGTCATCTACAAAGGTGATAGGTCAGGGAGGAGAGGGTGGAGTGGATAGGTGGAAAAGGCAATAGGCAGGTAGGACAAGTCATGGGGACAGTGCTGAGCTGGAAGTTTGGAACTAGGGTGAGGTGGGAGAAGGGGAAATGAGGAAACTGTTGAAGTCCACATTGATGCCCTGGGGTTGAAGTGTTACGAGGCGGAAGATGAGGCA
>NC_057746.1:17946817-17950152 GCF_004010195.1 Chiloscyllium plagiosum | reverse complement strand
GTGGTTGATTGGTGCAGGTGTCCCAGAGGTGTTCCCTAAAGCACTCTGTTAAGAGCTGCCCAGTCTCCCCAATGTAGAGGAGACTGCATCATGAGCAACGGATACAATAAATGATATTAGTGGATGTGCAAGTAAAACTTTGATGGATGTGGAAGGCTCCTTTAGGGCCTTGGATAGAGGTGAGGGAGGAGGTGTGGGCGCAGGTTTTACAGTTCCTGCGGTGGCAGGGGAAAGTGCCAGGATGGGAGGGTGGGTTGTAGAGGGCCGTGGACCTGACCAGGTAGTCACGGAGGGAACGATCTTTGCAGAAGGCGGAAAGGGGTGGGGAGGGAAGTATAACTGATAACTGACTCTCCACCCCTTTCCGCCTTCCGCAAGAAGATACTGGTCGGAGTAGTCAATAGGCTCCCATCAGCAGCTATATGGTGTGGCAGAGAATAAATCAGGAAACGATGATGGAATGTCACAAAGGCAGCCCATTAATCATGGACAACTTCAGGCTTCATGTAGATATCAGATTGGCAGAGGGAGCCACGAGGAAGAATTCAAGACAGAATGACAGAATGATGATGTTGTACAGGAAGGCCATTCTGCCCATCATACCTACACCAGCTCCATCCCCGAGTCTGGTTCTATTATCCAGGACCTATCTCCTGCCTTTTCCCAATATCCCTGTTCACCATTACCATTCATACCATCATCCTGTACTCTCCTCAATTCCTCAACGGAACCTGCCTCCATCACATTTCCAGGCAGCACATTCCAGACTCTAACTACTCTTGTATGAAAGATGTTTTTCCTCACATTCGCCTTGTTTCCTTTGTCCATCACTCTGAACTGTACAAATTAAATATTGCAAGTGAAAGTGACTGCATCAACACTCTCTAAAGACACGACTGAAACAAAGCAGCAAACTGCAATCCATGTCGATGAAGGAATGCTGAACATTAACTTCCTGCTTTAAAGGTTTGTTCCCCGGGATACAAACACGGAATTATTCAAAGGAATTAATTCTTTGTTTTACAACATCCAGCGGCTCATGTCCCGTCTCCCTTTCCAGTCGCTGTTTCTGACCCTGAGACTTTAATGTTGCAGATTGCCTCTCCCTCCTGTTCCCTCATACTGACAGGAGCCAGCTCCAGGCTCTGTTCAGCTGCTCAGAGACATTGGAGAAAGTTCCCACCTTTTCCCTGGACAATCCCCAGCGGCTCCCCGTTCAACTCCTTGGATTTGATTGGGATCTTTCAGAGGGAATAATATCCACCCGATCCCACTGTGAATGATCCCTTCCTGAAATTAAAGAGGATTTGGGACTCACCTCTTACTTTCCCACAATCTGATCGAACATTTTCCGCCTTTTCCCGACAGATGTGTAAAGAGTAAAGTGGAAGGTGACAGCTCCCTCCCACACGGAGAGCTTTCACTTTCAGCTTTCAGAGTTCACTCACTGAGGGCTGCTCCCTCCGATCCAGGGGGTTGGTGCTCGGCTTCTCCCAGAGTCTCTGACCTTGAGATAGGAACGATTCTCCCCAGGGTCAGAAAGCCATCCTGGGGGATGGTGCTGGGTCTCCACAAAGGTCTCAGACTCCCCTGTCCCTCACAATCCATGTCCCTCCCTTTCCTTCTCTCCCATCTCACCTCATCCCCCTTTCCTTCACTTTCCACATCCCTCTCCGCCCTGATCAATCCTTCCCATTCCCCTCAGTTCTGCTTCCCTCCCATTCACTGAAGTCTCTTCCTAAAACATAGGGAACATTTTTTCTTTATTCACTTGAGGGAGGTGGGCATTGCTGGCTGGCCAGCATTTCATCCCCATCCCTAGGAACAGGAGCTGACTATACAGCTCCTCCAGCATATTCCACTATTCAGTGAGATCAGGGCTGATCTGTGGCCTGACTCCATATAACCTGCTTTATTAGCTTTGGTTAAAAAGATGCATCTCTCTCAGATTTAAATTAATAACTGATCCGGCATCCATTGCTGTTTGTGGAAGAGTGCTCCAAATGGCTCTCACTGTTTGTGTGCAGGACCTTCTGATCTTCTCTACTGAATAGTCTGGCCCTAATTCACAGAATATGTCCCTACTTCTGCAATCCTCAACGAGTGAATTCAGTTTTTCCTGTTAAAATCTCATAGATTTCTTAGCCTTCTAAATTCTCAAGAAAACAGGCCTAGCCCTAATCTAAATCTCTTTTCATTACCTACATTGTACTCCCTCCAGGATCAGTCCTGTATATCCTTCCTAAGGTGTGGTGCCCAGATCTGCTCACAGTTCTCCCAGTCGGGTCGTACCAGGGTTTTGTACAGATGCACTATAGTCTCTGTGTCCTTATACTCCAGTTCTGTTGTTATAAAGGGGAGCATTCCATCAGCTTCCTTGATTATTTTCTGGATCTCGTCATGAAATTTTAAAGATCTATGCTCCTGAACTCCCAAGTCTCTTTGGACATCCACGGTATATCATTGCATAGCATCTAAAAACACCCTAATCCTATCCTTTACACAGAGTTACAGTCAGCACAACAGTTTACCATCTCAGTTCTTTCATGTCAATACAATGCTTTTGCAGTTCACTTGTTATTACCTGGCTAAGCATTGACATCACACATCCTTATGAAGAAACAAAATGATATGGGCCCAGCAGATGTCCCTTTTGTGTTCCCATTAGTCCTGTGAAATGCTGTTATCACTGTAGCTCTACATCCTCCCTTATCCCGTTGAGAGTGTTAATCATCCTTGGGAAGATTGTAACTTTTCACAACTTTGTATTTGGGAAGGCAAGGACTGATTAGGGATAGTCAACATGGCTTTGTGCCTGGGAAATCATGTCTCACAAACTTGATTGAGTTTTTTGAAGCATAACAAAGAGGATTGATGAGGGCAGAGCAGTAGATGTGATCTATATGGATTTCAGTAAGGTGTTTGATAAGGTTCCCCATGGGAGACTGATTAACAAGATCAGATCTCATGGAGTACAGGGAGAACGAAGCATTTGGATACAGAACTGGCTCAAAGGTAGAAAACAGATGGTGGTGTTGGAGGGCTGTTTTTCAGACTGGAGGCCTGTGACCAGTCTGTGATCGGGTCCTCTACTTGTCATTTACATAAATGATTTGGAGGCGAGCATAAGAGGTACAGTTAGTAAGTTTGCAGATAACATCAAAATTGGAGGTGTAGTGGACAGCGAAGGGGGTTACCTCAGATTACAACAGGCTCTTGACTAGATGGGCCAATGGGCTGAGAAGTGGCAGATGGAGTTTAATTCAGATAAATGTGAGGTGCTGCATTTTGGGAAAGCAAATCTTAGCAGGACTTATACAGTTAATGGTAAGGTC
>NC_057746.1:17912305-17946759 GCF_004010195.1 Chiloscyllium plagiosum | reverse complement strand
AGACCTTATAGAGGTTTACAAAATTATGAGGGGCATGGATAGGATAAATAGACAAAGGATTTTCCCTGGAGTGGGGGAGTTCAGAACAAGAGGACATAGGTTTAGGGTGAGAGGGAAAAGATATAAAAGAGACTTGAGAAGCAACTTTTTCACACAGAGGTACGTGTATGGAATGAGCTGCCAGAGGAAGTGGTGGTGGATAGTACAATTGCAACATTTAAAAGGCATTTGGATGGGTATATGAATAGGAAGGGTTTGGAGGGATATGGGCCAGGTGCTGGCAGGTGGGACTAGATTGGATTGGGATATCTGGTCGGCATGGATGTGTTGGACTGAAGGGTCTGTTTCCGTGCTGTACATCTCTATGACTCTAAAAGAAAGAAGAACTTAGAATAAGTTAACTATTGGAAAATTTAACCGTCTGATACAGTAACTATTACTAATTAACTGTTCCAATACAGTACCATCCCAGAAACACAGCCCTTAGCAGAAAGGTAAATTCAAACACAGGCAGGAGAGAACAAGATCCAGAGAGAGATTTCAGAGAAATTCCGAGGAACGAAGCTTGGAAATCTCCTGGATTTTGTGACTGCTACAGCTAAAACAAACTGGAAAAAATGCCTGATCTGGGAGAAGTGGCCACTCCCGTTCCATTGTTAACCTCGACTCTTCGGTACCTCTGCCTTTTGGACTTTTCTTCGTAGAAACCAAGGACAAAATAACCATTTTTAAAGTGATAGCATTGTCACAGTAGGCACCAGGTTTTCCGCTGCTTGCTGTTAGAATGCTGAGGCCCTGAATCAGGGACTGAGCGCAAGAAGGCAACTGCTCAAAATGTTGACAAAAGCTTTGGATGGTACAGATGGTTCAACAACATTTTTAAATTAGATTAGATTAGATTACTTACAGCGTGGAAACAGGCCCTTCGGCCCAACATGTCCACACCGGCCCTCCGAAGAGCAACCCACCCAGACCCATTCCCCTACATTTACCCCTACACCTAACATTACGGGCAATTTAGCACAGCCAATTCACCTGACCTGCACATTTTTGGACTGTGGGAGGAAACTGGTGGAGCACCCGGAGAAAACCCATGCAGACACAGGGAGAATGTGTAAACTCCACACAGACAGTTGCCTGTTGTGGGAATTGAACCTGGGTCCCTGGCGCTGGGAGGCAGCAGTGCTAACTAGTCATCGATTCATGAAACAAAAAGCAGATGGTTGAATAAATCTCCATTGACTCTGATATATAAAAAAGTACAAAAGGGTTTCCTGTAAGCACAGAGATCTGTTGAAGTTTTATTACATATTGCATGGACTGGTGTCATGGGATCAGGGGAGAAGCAGACTTACAAGGAAATTGCAAAGTGTAATGGTGATGCGTTGTGTTTTGATAAAACTGCTCGGATATTAGCATGTGTCGTGTCTTATTTATATTGAATGAAATCTGACCACTGACATGAATAAGGGTCAGGACTTTGAATTCTGTCAGCAATTGAGAAAGGGGGACACAGTGGGGCTTGACTCCCTGAATCATGAATTCCAACAACACACCAAAATGAATATCATTTACTCTTGCAGCACCATCACCCTGGTGTAAATTACTCTGTGGTCTGCCTGCATTTGTCAATCTTTCAGGACAAACAGCTGTCAATAACTGTATTTGTGGGGTTGTATGTTCCAAGCTCCTGGACAACACGCTGGGAGCTCGGAATATCCATTATAACGCTCAATGAAGAAACACCACAGTCTAACGGCCTCCCACCAAAGTTTGTTTTAATCAACCTTTTCAAAGATGTTATTGTACACCTTTTGAATAAGTGAAACTTGAAACCAGACCTTCTGGCTCAGAGATAGTGACTCTACTACTGTGTCACATGAGGCTGGATCCCATATCAAATCCCTCAGGTTTTCTGTACCAGACAATGTTTCACATGAAATACAAATGTGTACTGTAAATATCAACTCAAATTGTAAATGTAAAGAGGCACCTCAGAGTGGGACACTGCAGTCAAAAGTGAACTCCACGCACCATTAAGTTCTAACTGCTGTGTAAGTTGTTTTTATGGAGTTTGTGAACAGAGTGTTTATTTTGAAAATGAGACTGTATTTTATCATGAACCGACCTGCTATCTGGATTGCTGCTTCTTGTTCTTCTTTCAACAGCTTGTTCTGTATGAGACACTTGAAGCTATTTGTTGCATCTTTTGTTACAGCTACACTGCTCTGGACATTGACAAGGCCATTCGAGTCACGTCGGTAGTTTATTTCAGACTGTGCTGTTAGGTTCTGGCCATTCCCACCAGTCCATGATATCTGTGGCTGTGGGAACCATCCATTAGATTCACACATAAGCTGAATTCCATTTTTACGGTATCCATCGATCTGGATCCAGTGCTCATGGCCCAGTGCTACAACAATCAATAAACACTCGTTTAAACATCTTAGAAACAAATTTTAACCCACATGTGAGTTCATTTACTGTTATTGAAGGATAAAATAGTCTTAGTATTTCTGTGACATGAAAATAGGAAGTGACCTCAAAATATATTTTTATCGACTGGTAATTAAAGTAAAGGGAATCCAAATACCTCTGAGAGACAGTAAGAGGAGGGGTTGGGCTGATAAGGGACCATAAAAGGATCTGTAACAAAACCAGAAATTGCTGGTGAAACTCAGGAGGTCTGGCAGCATCTGTGGACAGAAAGCAGAGTTAACATTTCGAGTCTGATGACTCTTCATCAGAACTTTGTTTCAAATGTCCAGCATCTGCAGTTTTTTGTTTTATAATAAAGGGATCTGTGCCTGGAAGCAGGAGGCGTGGCTGAGTTATTTTCTGAGTATTGTGTTTTAGTCTTTGACAAAGTAGAAGATCCTGATGAAGTCATAGAGAGAGGAGAGGTAGTTCAGACATTGGATGAGCTAAAAATTAATAAAAGGAGAACTATTCAATAGACTCACGTGACCAGATGGAATACATCCAAAATTACTGAGGGATGTAAGGTTGGGAATTACAGCCAAATTCCTCAATTCGGCTCAGCTATAAACATGATTCCAGAGGAGTCGGAGATGTGCAAATGCTACACGGCTCTTTAAAAATGTGTGAAAAGATAAACTCAACAACTAGAGCTCAGTCTATTTATTTTGTGGCAAGAAAGTTTTTGGAATTGATAATCTGAGAGAAAATTAACAGTTACTTCGACAACTATGGATCATTTAGGGAAAACCAGCTGTATTTGTAAATGAAATCAGGATTTAACTTCATTACCTCATCAAAATAATTCATGAAGAGAGTCCTGATGAGGGCATTACAATTGGAATCCTGTGTATGGACTTTCATAAGAACTGTGAGTAGCTCAAAGTTCACTTTGACGGAGTATTGCTTCTTCAGCACCCTAACGCAGATATTTGAAAGTGTCTCAAACGTTGGCCTGTTTCTAAAACTGAGGCAAGTTTTGCACTTGGCATTTGAGTTAACTTTATCCTTAATTGATAGGTTCCTTCCCAGTCAGGGGTACATGAGCACGAGGCAGCTGCACAGTGTATAGTTCCCTGGCTTGTCCTTACCACCCTTCTTAAACAGTGGCACCATGTTTGCCAACCTCCAGTCTTCCGGCACCTCACCTGTGACTATCGATGATACAAATATCTCAGCAAGAGGGCCAGTAATCACTTCTCTAGCTTCCCACAGAGTTCTCAGGTACACCTGATCAGGTCCTGGGGATTTATCCACCTTTAATCATTTCAAGACATCCAGCACTTCCTCCTCTGTAATCTTGACATTTTGCAAGATGTCACCATCTATTTCCCTATAGTCTATATCTTCCATATCCTTTTCCACAGTAAATACGGAAGTATATTTTTATCGACTGACTTAGTAATTAAAGTAAAGGAAATCCAAATGCCTCTGAGAGACAGTAAGAGGAGGGGTTGGGCTGATAAGGGACCATAAAGGGCTCTATAACAAAACCAGAAATTGCTGGTGAAACTCAGCAGGTCTGGCAGCATCTGTGGACAGAAAGCAGAGTTAACATTTCGAGTCTGATGACTCTTCAACAGAACTTTGTTTCAAATCTGCAGCATCTGCAGTTATTTATTTTATAATAAAGGGATCTGTGCCTGGAAGCAGGAGGCGTGGCTGAGTTATTTTCTGAGTATTATGTTTTAGTCTTTGACAAAGTAGAAGATCCTGATGAAGTCATAGAGAGAGGTGAGGTGGTACAGACATTGGATGAGCTAAAAATTTATAAAAGGAGAACTATTCAATCGGCTGGCTGAACTTCAGCTGGTAATTCACTGTGACCAGATGGAATACATCCAAAATTACTGAGGGATGTAAGGGTGGGAATTACAGAGGTGCTGCCAAATTCCTCCAATTCGGCTCAGCTATAAACATGATTCCAGAGGAGTCAGAGATGTGCAAATGCTACACAGCTCTTTAAAAATGTGTGAAAAGGCGAACCCAACAACTAGAGCTCAGTCTATTTATTTTTTGTGACAAGAAAGTTTTTGGAAATGATAATCTGGGAGAAAATTAACAGTTACTTCGACAACTATGGATCGCTTAGGGAAAACGAGCTGTATTTGTAAATGAAATCAGGATTTAATGTCATTACCTCATCGAAATAATTCATGAACAGAGCCCTGATGAGGGCATTACAATTGGAATCCTGTGTATGGACTTTCATAAGAACTGTGAGAAGGTCAAAGTTCACTTTGACGGAGTGTTCCTTCCCCAGCACCCTAACGCAGATATTAGAGGGAATTCAAAGTGTCTCAAATGTAGGTCAGTTTCTAAAACTGAGGCAAGTTTTGCACTTGGCATTTAAGTTAACTTTATCCTTAATTTATAGGTTCCTTCCCAATCAGGGGTACATGAGCACGAGGCAGCCACACAGTGATGAGAGGACTGGTTAGGCCTGATAAACAGGAGCTGATTCATGTCTCTGAAATTCTCGCTACATGAAACACAGGAGACTCATATTAGTGCACAAAGTTGGTTGAACATAACTTCAGGGAACTTCACTTGGACAATCTGGTAAATCAGCAAATTTCTCACAGCGATGTACAAGGCACCATTCGGATAAGGAGTGGCCTGAGACAGCCACCAAATAACAGTACGACCCAAGAGCTGAGGTCTGGAGGCATTAATGTAGCCAGCTGGTTGGTGATTGGTTAGAAGTTATTTTTCCTCTAATATTAGAGCAGTCATTTAAATTATGGACATTGTAACTGAAGCACTGCATTACATTTATAGTTTGATAAATTAATATCATTCAGTGACGTATTAGTGTTAATGAAATACAACATGATGGAGACAGCAAGATGCCTGTGGTGCAGCTGCAACAAGCACCAGGGTGATCCACAGCAACCACATCTGCAGGAAGGGCCTACAGCTCAAGGAACGTAGCCTCAGAGGTGATGAGCTGAAGGTGAAACTTTGAACTCTGCAATGGATCAGGGAGGAAGAATGGAACTTTGACACTATCCCAGGAAGCAGCCATATCTCATTAGTCAGATACTTCAGATCTGGTGCATAGTGAGAGACAGAATGATGAAAGGGTGGGAAATGAGGTAGTTTTATCATCCCAAAGGTAACAGAGGAGGAGGAGCCTCAGCCCATGCGCCTGTCCAACAGCTTTGGAGGTTGTTGCAGGGGCTTCAGGAAGGGTGAGGAAACTGATGACAACACCCAGGATAACAGTACCATCCAGTGGGGGCAGAGTGAGATACGATTAATTCATGATCACATTTCAAAGGATTCTCTAGCTAAGAGTGATCATAACATTACAGAACTTCACACTTAAGATTGTGAATGAAAAACTAGAACCTTAAATGTAAAGACATTTACAAATAAATGAAACCAGAATGGACTGAAGAAGACCATATGCAGCTAATTAAGATAATTATAGGCATCATCAAATTGAATACAATGCTCCAAAGAATCATGAGAGGACTGAAGATCAAAGACAATTTCGAATTCAGCAAAGGATAACTGTCAAGAAGATTTCATTTCCAAGAAAAAAAACAAGAAATACAAAAACAGAGAGTAAGAACTTCTATAAATTTACACTGTAAGGCAGCACTTCTAATTGTCAATGTAGCCTGGCATTCGTGCCATTCCAATCACAGGGGAAGGAATCCTTTCCATAATGGAACACAGGCTTGGCCAGTCATGACTGTCCTTGAGTATCCATCTTAGGGATCAAGGGGTAGGAATTTGGGAAACATCTTCCCATCCCATATTAAAAGGGAAGGGTGGGAGGCAGGAAGTGCTGTTGTGATTTGGCTAATTCACCCATTTTGTTGCAGCCATTTTCCAAGCAGCAAATGTATTGAAACCCTAATGAGGAATGTCAACATTCCATGCTACTTTCTGCAAAGTCTGTAAGGATTTGTTTTGCACTTCCTGTCTTACTTATAGATAATTTAACAGTAAAGAATATTTTCAAAGTAAAAAAAGTCAAAAAAAATTTTGGTTACCTCAATTTTTATGCAGTTACCCTATCAGTTTCATGCAGGCATACTTCCCCTGTTACAGGAATAGCAGAACTTACAGATTTGCCTTGGGATACTTCACCTTGAAACAGTTCAGTCCTTTTCCTGTATGCCTGATGTTGAGCAGCGGTGTCGTCTTGACCGTTTCTGTATGCGTGAACTGGTAACCGAATGTCTGATTTAAACCAGCGCACCACCATGTTGTTGACAAATACCTGCGGCACAAGGTAACACTCCAGGACAGCATCTTCCCCCACAATGGCTACCACAGGATGGCTTGGGCCACTCACTCGGAATTCACTTGTAGAGTTAATGTCTCATTAAACTGCTCCAAATTTCAAACATGTCAGTGATTAAACTTCAAAATCACTTTGTTATTAGACTCGATTTTTCAGTAAACAGTTATGAGCAAAACTCTTAATTTATTAGCCTCTTTACCTGTACATATGATCACATTTGCCTGAATTTTTTATCCTGTATTGCTATATTTATTTTCATTTATACTCATATTTATTGTACTCTTAAATTGTATTTGCTATTGAGTTACATAAAGCTATTGAGCAAAAAGATTTATTTTTCCAAATCATTATTTTGTAAAACATTGGCATAATCGCTATGAAGAGCAGTTGTCGTGATTGGAACTCAGGCCCGTTGGATGTTATTGACTATGAGATCCCTGATTGAGGTTATTAACCTGGACCAATCAGGGAGCTCTGGCTGACAGATATACTCTGGGGATTTAGAGAGTCTCCTGACTTCAGGGACTGGAAGAAAAGAAATGGCAGATTCAGAAGGTCTCCTGATCCTCGCGACTGGCTCTGAGCCGACTGGTCAAAGCCCAATTACAAAATGTATGTAAATAAAGAGTGAATTAGAGTCATAGAGTCGTACAGCACGGAAACGGACCCTTCAGTTCAAACAGTCCATACTGAACATAATCCCAAACTAAACTAGCCCCATCTACCTGCTCCTGGTCCATCTCCCTCCAAACCTTTCCTATTCATGTATTTATCCAAATGTCTTTTAAACATTGTAATTCTCCCAATGACCACCACTTCCGCAGGAAGTTCATTCCATACCTAATCCACCATTTGAGTAAAAATTTTCCCCTCATGTCTTTCTTAAATCTCTCTACTCTCACCTTGAAAATGTGCCCTCTAATCTTGAAATCCCCCATCCTCGGGAAAAGACAACTATCTTTAACCCGATCTATATCCCTCATGATTTTATAAACTTCTATAAGGTTTCCTCTCAACTTCCTAAGCTCCAGTGGAAAAAGCCCCAGCCTTTCTTTATAACTCAAACATTCTACACTCAGCAACATTCAGGTAACTCTCTTCTGAATCCTCTCCACCTTGAAAATATCATTCTGATAACTGGGCGACCAAAACTGCATACAATATACCACAAGAGGCCCCACCAACATCCTGTACAACCTCAACATGATTCCCAACTCCGATACTCAAAGGACTGAGCAATGAAGGCAAGACATTTTAGATCCTGCCATCAAAGACTGCATCCAGCATGTGGAAAGAATGCTGTATTGTTTGGGCAAATGACATTGAATCGGGTGAAAAGCAACGAGTAATCTTTCTGATTGCTGCGGACATGCAGCATTTTCATTTATAAGGAGCTTAACTTTCCCTGAGGCACCAGATGCTAAAACCTTTCAAGGGTTGACGGATCTTGTGAAGGAATATCATGACCCAAACCTCCTGTACTTCTAAAATGCTATTGGCTGTATTCAGCTGTTTTCGAACCAGGGGAATCTGTATCAGGAGTTTTGACGAGGTTAAGATGATTGGCAGAGGCATGTGATTTGTATTAACCTGTATGAGGTGCTGAGAGACCTTTTAGAATGTGGGATTAATGATGTAAACTTGCAGAAGCGGGCGGCACGGTGGCACAGTGGTTAGCACTGCTGCCTCACAGCGCCAGAGACTCGGGTTCAATTCCCACCTCAGGCGACTGACTGTGTGGAGTTTGCATGTTCTCCCCGTGTCTGCGTGGGTTTCCTCCGGGTGCTCCGGTTTCCTCCCACAGTCCAAAGATGTGCAGGGTCAGGTGAATTGGCCATGCTAAATTGCCAGTAGTATTAGGTAAGGGGTAAATGTAGGGGTATGGGTGGGTTGCGCTTCAGCGGGGCGGTGTGGACTTGTTGGGCCGAAGGGCCTGTTTCCACACTGTAGTAATCTAATCTAAAAAAAGAAGCGCCTCCGAGCTGAAGCCAAACAGGCACTACAGTGGCAATGTCATTAGAAAATGCAGCAAGTGGAATATGGGAACGACAGCACATCCCAATAGAACTGGACTCACTCACCCTTCCGAGTGAGTTTAGGGAACACCATTTGAGTGCAGGTAATTGTAGAGCCTCATGCAGGGCATATCCTGAGCAGAGAGACCTTAGGTCAACCCACAGCAAAATCCACAACAGAGTCAAGCTTCAGCAAAGTGGGGAAAATGCTCTTCAAGATCCAGTTCAGCAAGCTATTGTAGTCGCTGCCAGTATGCTGACTCCAGGCAGCAAAGGAGTCCTACAAGGTCTGACTTACAACAGAGAAATCATAAGCCGGTACCCAGGCGAGTGCCTGGAAAGTCCCTCTGCCTGTGGATCGCATCAGTTACATTGCTTAGCAACATCCAAATCAGAACCAATTCAAATAAATGTTTGGTTAAATGGTCACCTGGTCCTCGTGCAGCTGTTTCAGTGATTGCTGAGTCTTTCTTTCACATGATTCACTCTTGACTCCAACCTTTACGTTTGTGCAAGGCCTCATCCAGACTGAGAACCTTCACTGGGAAACCATTACGGATTAAAGGTACAGCTTTGGTTCCGATCTCTAATGGGAAGCAGTTGGGACAGTTGGTAGTAAAAGGCTCAGGCCCAAGCCTACTGGGGCGGAAGTGGCTGAGAAATGTTCACCTTGATTGGCTCAAAGCTTTTACTTTATGAAAATGGGTGGCTGAGTGACATCCTAATTAAATACCCAGAAGTTTTTCAGGATGGGCTGGGGCCTTTCAAAAAGGCTAAGACCACTTTACCAGAAAGCAATTCTGCAAGGCCTGCCCAGTGCCATTTGCCTTACGGGTAAAAGTAGAGGCAGAAATCAGGAGGCTGGAAAATGAAGGAATCATCAAATCAGTTCAATTTATGGAATGGGCAGCACCATCCGTACCAATTGGGAAACCTGATGGCTTGGTTTGACTTTCTGGTGATTTTGAGTAAACCACTTCTCGCAGCTGGAGAAATACTCAGCCCCTTACATAGAGGACTTAGATCCAAAACTGTCAGGGGGTGGCTGTCCTTTCTCAAAGCTGGACATGAGCCAAGCCTATCTTCAATTACTACTGGATGAGGAGTCCCAGATGTATGCTACAGTTAATACCCATAAAGGTTTATATCAATGTATAAAACTGCCATTTGGGGTATCATCAGCCTGCACTCCTTTCCAGAGGACCATGGTGAACGTTTTACAAGGGCTACCCCAGGTTGCTAATAATCTGGATGATGTACTAATAACAGGGATGACCAATAAAGAACACTATCTGGACATGGTTTAAACATTTCTCCAAGGTGGATGTATGCCTTAGAAGACAACAATGTGTATTCCAGGTGCCCCAACTGACATACTTGGGCTACAGAGTGGACAAGACTGGGTTACACCTATTGGAAGACAAAGTGAGGGTGATCAAAGGTGTTCCAGTTCCCACGTCTGTCCTGGAGCTTAGGCCTTTCCTTGGGTTAGACCATAAGACCATGAGACAAAGGAGTAGAAATTAGGCCATTCAGCCAATCGAGTCTGCTCTGCCATTCAATCAAGGCTGATAAGTTCTCAACCCCATTCTCCCATTTCTCCTCATAACCCTTGATCCACTTGATACTCAAAACCCTATCTATCTCTGTCTTAAATATACTCAATGACCTGGCTTCCACTGACCAACCAGATCTTATCCTCTCCCTGTCTTCACCTACCCCTCTTCACCACCCTGTCTCTGCCACCCCCTTTATCTGCAGCTCCTTCCCACACCCAACAGAGTCCTCAAGAAAGGTTACACCTGAAACATTGAGTTCTCCACTTCCTGATGCTGCCTGGCTTGCTGTGTTCTTCCAGACTCCGCCTGTGCAAGCCTTCTGTGGCAATGAAATCCATAGATTCACCACTCTCTGGCTGAAGATGTTTCTCCGTATCTCCATTCTAAAAGACTATGTCCTTGGGTCCTAGTCTCTCCTACCAATGGGGAAAAAAATCCCAACATCTACTGTGTTCAGTCCATTCAATATTCTGTATGTTACAAATAGATCCTCCCCATATCGTTCTGAACTCCTTTGAGTATAGATCCACAGTCCTCAAACGTTCCTCATATGTTAAGTTTTTATTCCTGGGACCATTCTCGTGGACCTCCTCTGAACACGCTCCAGGGCCAGTACATCCTTCCTGAGATATATAGCGCAAAATGCTCCAAATGTGGTCTGACCAGACCCTTACAGAAGTACATCCCTGCTTTTGTATTCATGTCCTCCCAAAATAAATGCCATCATTACATTTGCTTTCCTAACTACTGACTCAACCTGCAAGTGTACTTTGAGAGAATCCTGGACTTGAATTCCCAAGTCTCTTTGCACTTCAGACTTCTGAATTTTCTCCCCATTTAGAAAATAGTCTATGCCTCTATTCTTCCTCCCAAAGTGCATGAACTCACACTTTCCCATACTGTATTCCATCTGCCACTTCTTTACCCACTCTCCTCACCTGTCCAAATCCTTCCCCCCTCCTCAATGCTACCTGTCCTTCTACCTACCTTTGTATCATCTGCAAACTTAGTCAGAATGCCCTCAGTTCCTTCATCTGGATCGTTAATGTATAAAGTGAAAAGTTGTGGTCCCAACACTGAGCCTTGTGGAACACTGGTCACTGGCTGCCATCCTGAGAAGGACCTTTTTATTCCCACTCTCTGCTTTCTGCCAGACAGCCAAGCTTCTATCCATGCTGGTGCCTTGCCTCTGACACCATGGAGCTGTATCTTACTCAGTAGCCTCCTGTGTGGCACCTTGTCAAAGGCCTTCTGAAGTCCAGGTAGATAAGTTACCATTGGTTCTCCGTGGTCTAACCTGCTAGTTACTTCCTCAAAGAATTCTAGAATATTTGTCAGATATGACTTCCCTTGATGAAACCATGTTGACTTTGCCTTATTTTACCATACGCTTGCAAGTACTCAGAAATCTCAGCCTTCATGATGGATTCCAGGATCTTCCCCATAACTGAGGTTAGGCTCATCAGTCTGTAATTTTCCCTCTTTTGCCTTACTCACTTTTTAACCAGGGGTGTAATGTTCAAGATTTTCCGGTCCTCTGGAATGCTCCCAGGTTCTAGCAATCCTGCAAGATCACGACTAACGCCTCCATTATTTCTTCATCTATCTCCCTTAGAACTGTGGAGTATAGTCCATCTGGTCCAGGTTATTTATCCACCTTCAGGCCGTTCAGTTATTCTAGCACCTTCTCCTTGTTGAGTCCACCATACCTATCTCTGCCCCCTCACTTTCTTGAATTTTTGGGATATTACTCGTGTCTTCCACCGTGAAGATTGATGTGAAGCAATTATTCAGGTCCTGAGCCATTTCCTTGATCCCCACTATGATCTCACCAGCGTCAGGTTAGTGAATTATTACAGAAAATTCATCCATAACCTGGCCCCCATCTTGGCACACCACTTGCTATTGAGAAAGGGTCTGCCTTGGAAATGGTCACATTGCCAAGAAGTAGCCTTTAGGGAAGGGAAAAAGCAGCTATTGTCATCTAGACTGTGTGCCCAGTACGGTCCCAAATGAGAAGTGGGGCTTGCCCATGCAGTATTGGGGTAGTGTTGGCTCACTGATGGCCCAGACTTTGGCTGATGCTGAGCGCAAATAAACTCAGAAAGAGAAGGAAGGTTTGGCAGTCATCTTTGGTGTGGGAAAGTTCCACCCAAACCTGTAAAGATGTAAATTTGTCATAATAGTGCACCGCAAAACCCTTAAAGAACTTAAAGAAGTCAAGGGTGTGCCATCCATAGCTTTTGGTTGAATGTAGCGGTTGGTCCTTTATTCTCAGTGTGTACAATTCGAATAAGATCCCCGAGGCAAATGCGGATGCCTTGTGCTGCCTCCCACTGGCAGATACCCCACTGGTAGCATCTTCCCTGGAAGAGTCCATTCTGGTTTGATACTTTCTGGATACCCTCCTGGTCACTGCTGACAATATCAGACAGTGGGCACAAACAGTATTCCATCCTGGCAAAACTGAAGCAGCTGGTGGTGATGGGGGAAACCAAAGGAGCCATCACAACCAGGATTGAAACCTTCCAGACCCAGCAAGACCAGGTAACCACAGAGGACAGCATATCATTATGGAGAGCAAGAGTGATTGTCCTGAGTAAAGGTCTCTGCCAGATACTGGCTGCATTCCACCAGGGTCATCCAAGAGCTTCCAAAATGAAGATCTTGGCAAGACCTCATTTTGAGTGGCCAGGATTGGTTGCTAACAGAGCTGCATTGGTGGGGCAGTGCCCAGAGTGCCAACAAAGAGAAATATTATCACCAACTCACCAACAACCCCCCCCCCCCCACCACATTCATAGGAATAGCTGGGTAAACCCGGGACTCAGTTCCTTGTTGACTCTGCTGGTCCTTTCCTGGAGTCAATGTTTCTGGTCATTGTGGACACCCATTCATGGTTCCTAAAGTGTCTTCAGTAAACTCAGGGATAATGATACATGGACTCCCGGTAGTACTGGTCATGGAAAATGGGCCATCATTTACCAGTGGGGAGTTCAAATATTTCCTAAAGTTGAATGTTCAGATAGCTCCACACCATCCATCATGCAATGGTCTCATGGAAAGAGCGGTCCAAACATTGAAGGCAGGCTTGAAGAAAGAGCCTACAGAATCACTCGACACCAAACTGTCCCACTTCCTGTTTGGTTATAGGACCAGCCCACATGCAAGTGCAGGGATAGCTCCAGCAGAGTTACTGATGGGGAGAATACTCTGCGTCAGGTTAAACCTGATATTCCAGGACCTGGGTGGGAGAGGAGGGGGGAACAGCAGCAGGAAAGCCAGAGCCAGCCACATGACTCCTGTCAGCGAGAGAGTCTGTTTATTTCACGGGATGAAGTTACATGCTGGAACCACAGAAATTGGGTATGAGGTGAGGTTGATGCAAGGTCTGGCCACATAACATTCAAAGTTTGGGGAGGTGAGGTGGTCCTGACCAAACATGTGGATCACCTGAAAGCGGTTACCTTGCAAATGGGGCAGGGGCAAAACGTACGTGGCCCCTCAGAACAGCCAGAAGGCCTGTCAGAAACCATGGCCACTGCCCCTTCATCTCGCATCAAAGAAATCTTCGAGTCCAAGATGGATGCAGCCTCAATACCGTTACCACCAGAAGAAGAGGATGAAACTCTCCCAAGACGTTCCAGACGCGAGAGACGGGCTATGGTCCGGTACATGACACATGAGTCTAGGTTGGAGTCATACCAACCGGGCCTGGAGTGAAAACCTCTCAGGAGAAACTGCAAGATAAAGAACAGCCCGACATTCTGGGACTTGGGGGAGGGGGGAAGGAAGGATGTAGTGCTTGGATTCAGGTGGATCTCATTGACTATGAGATCCCTGATGGGGTTGTTAACCCGGATCAGTCAGGAAGCCTTGACCTACAGTTACAAACAGGAGGAGAGGTGGGCGCCGGAGGGAGTGGAGTGTTTTATTTCCCCCTCCAACTCTATTTTGATTTAATGCCTGCCCTCCCCTTCACTGTTTGATCACACAGCATTGCCCTTTGATGTGAAGGGCACTGCTTGTCACTGGCCACTTGGGTGTTTTCCTATCTTCCTGGTGTTGGAAATGAATAAAGATTCGTGCACTTTGTGTCTCACACCTGCACACACACACCATGGGTAGAAAATAAAAATAAAAATAAATAAATAAATAAATAAATAGAAGTGTTTTGCTGTGAAGGGAAAAGAAGAAAAAAAAAATAAACAGGAGGAGAGGTGGGCACCGCAGGGAGTGGAGTGCATTATTTCCCTCTCCAACTCTATGTTGATTTAATCCCAGCCCTCCCCTTCACTGTGTGATCACACAGCATTGCCCTTTGATGTGAAGGTAACTGCTTGTTACTGGCCACTCAGGTGTTTTCCTATCTTCCTGGTGGTAGGGATTGAATAAAGATTCGCACACCTTGTGTCTCACACCTGCACACACACAACATGGGTGTGGGGAAAATATAAGCACCACCGCAGTTAGGTGGTAGTGTGGGGAAAGAAAAAAGAAAAGAAAAAAGAATAAACAGGAGGTTCAGAGAGTCTCCTGATCCAAAGGACTGGCTCTGAGCTGGCTGGTCAGAGCCCTTGTACAAAACACATAGAACATAGAATATAGAAGAATACAGCGCAGTACAGGCCCTTTGGCCCTCGATGTTGCGCCGATCTAAGCCCACCTAACCTACACTAGCCCACTATCCTCCATATGCCTATCCAATGCCCATTTAAGTGCCCATAAAGAGGGAGAGTCCACCACTGCTACTGGCAGGGCATTCCATGAACTCACGACTCGCTGTGTAAAGAATCTACCTCTAACATCTGTCCTATACCTACCACCCCTTAATTTAAAGCTATGCCCCCTCGTAATAGCTGACTCCATAAGTGGAAAAATAAATAAAGAGTGACTTGTTGACAGGATACCAGCCTCTGTGCAGTTATTTCATTGACAAAACCAAAAGAACACAATTTACCGAGAAACCACTAAGTAAAAACAAAATGGACAAGATTTTACTTGACCCTTTTTACTTTCACCAAACCAAGCAGAAATGACACAAACTAGCAGGCTAACTGCAGCTAATATCAACTATAAATTACATATTAGTTAGCTGATACAACAAAGATCAATATCATGGATTGGTGAGCAATCACTTGGTTTCAATTGCACAAATCTCAGCCACCAAGTCCTTCAAAGCCCAAGATCTCCGCAGAAAAAATTCCAGTTCCTTTTCTTTCGGGATTTACCCACCAATCTTCAGCTGGCAACAGATGAAGGAGGCAATGACTTTGTGGTATTATTGCTATTAATTCAGAGAGCCAGATAATGTTCTGGAGGTCAAAGTTCAAATCCCGCCACTGCAGATGGTGGAATTTGATTTCAAGAATAATCTGGAATTAAGAATCTAATGATGACCATGAATCCATTGCCAATTGTCAGAAAGACTAATGTTTCATAATGCCCTTTAGGGAAGGAAACTGCCATCCTGTGTGAGACCCCTGACCCACAGCAAAGTAGTTGCCTCTTAACTGTCCTCTGGGCAATTAGGGATGGGTAGTAAATGCTGCTTATCCAATGTTGCTCTCATCTCGTGAATAAAAAAATTCCCAACCACAGTTTCCTGGGCACAGACATGGCCAGAACTGTGTACTCTGGATTTCTCTCTCTCGCAGCATTGTGGGTCTAACTACACCATATACACTGCAGCTGTTCAAGAAATTAGTTCATTACCACTGATGAAGAGCTTATGTTGGAAACATCGATTCTTCTGCTCCTCGGATGCTGCCTGACCTGCTGTGCTTTCCCAGCACCACACTCTCGACTCTGATTTCCAGCATCTGCAGTTCTCCCTTTCTCCTAGTTCACCACCACTACCAGGTAGTATGTACTGGCTCAGCCAGCAATGTCCATGTCTCCTGACTGAATAAATAAAATGGCCTGTCTCAGTCTGAGATGTGTCACCTGGTTTCAAACCCCTAGCAGGAGAAACGTTCCTTCATCCTTCCTTGTCAATCCTTGTTAGAATTTTTCATGTTTGAATGAGATTGCTCCAGAAAATACCGGCCTATGATCATTCTTCATAGGACAGTCCCTCCATCCCAGGAATTTATTTGGTCAAACTTTGCTTCACTCCCTCTATGCAAATATCTTTCCTTAATCACTCCCTCTATGCAAGTATCTTTCCTTAGTAAGGAGACTAGATCTGCCCATCTGGACCCAGTCAGAAACCTGATCAAATTCCTGCCAATGTCCACTTTCGACCAAGCCAGCGGTGAATATAAAACTTTTACTCTGTCTCTGCTACCACTTTCAGTCAGAAAGTCTGCCAACTGAACCAAGTCCACTTCACACAGCCTTTCCCTACTCCAACATCACACAGACTACACTGGAACACAATGAACACAGTAAATAATGTCCAGTTTAATATTATGCAAATAAATTGGCGATTGATTTCATTTGATTTAATTCACATGTTTGCTTTATATCTGAGTATATCTGAGGCTGTTGCTAGGTAAGCTATAACCAATCAGTCCTTTCTGACTGTAAACAAGAATTGAATGTTGCAACAGATGTGGAAAAGAAATTCCAGCAGCAGCAGAACCAATCACAGAGTCACAGAATCCTTCAGCACAGAAGGTAGCCATTCAGTCCGTCGTGCCTACACTGACGTATTACCCAGTGTCAATCTCCTGCCTTTTCCCCATAGAGTATTCCTGAATACATTACTATCCAAATAATCATCCAGTGCCCACTCGAATGTCTCAACTGAACATTCCTCTACCACACTTCAAGGCAGTACATTCCATAATTAACTAACTGCTGCCTGATAAAACTTTTCACTCCTCAGTCTTTTTTGTCCGATTAACTAGCATTTCTGAACTGCTCTTTCTTAAATTTAGTAACCCATCCTTACAGATTATAGATTGCCAACATTAAATAATTGTGGTCATGAACTCCAAAATCTAACATTGTTTTCTGGCTTTCCAAAGTTTATGATAAAATTGTATTTTTTCAAAATAGCTCTATATTGTGTCAGTCATTCCAGTAATTGATACAATCATCTTAATATTTTGGGAAGGTACTGGAACAGTTTTAAACTATTTGTGCAAAAGCATGTAACAATCTTCACCTTGCTTGAGGTTGTATCCTTTCCTGAAGCCTGGTTTACCACTTCGGTCTGTGTGCCTTCATTCTGTGACTTGCTCCTGGGCATTTGGGCAGTTTGACAGCAGACTGAATCAACACTAGGGTGGGGTATTCACAAGCGTTACTTCACCATAAGCCTGGGAGAGTCAGTTTTCAACATTATTTTATTCTGTGGAAGAGTCAGACAGGACTAGAAATGTCAACGCTGTTTCTGTCTCCACAGATACTGCGAGACCTGCAGAGTTTCTCCAGCATTTTCTGTGTCTGTTTCAGTTATTACTCTGTGTGTTTACTGTTAGAAATAGGATAAAATGTTGTTTTTGCAGGTATAGAAAAAGCATACAGAAAAGGGGTACAGCAAGAGAACTACTAACTCTGCAAGTATTTAGGGAAGAATACCTCTAATTTTCGGTGCATAATTATTTATTAAAGAAAATAATTCTTTTTAGCCACAAGGTTTAAAACAACAGTTTCAGCAGAAAGTTAAAATTACTGAAACATATAAACGAAGCACGAAAAAGATACATTGTTAAGATGTACGTGCAAGAATGGAATGTACTGAGGAATAATGAATGAAGTTACAAAGGAAACATCAAGATAAGAGTTACAGCACGTACAAGGGGGAAATTGCCAACTTGGAAAGAAAGGGGCAATGGACGTGGAGCATAGATGGGTAGAGGCAAAATAGTAATAGAGATTGGTAATTAGGAGTCTGGAGAGATGACCTCACTCAGCTCAAAGGGTATAACTGGACACTAATCTGAGTTCTAATTTGCTTCATTTCGCTTATGCATTTGAGGCCCGTACTTGCAAGTTCGAAATAAATTGTCTTGTTTCCAGTTTTGGTGGTCTCGTCTAAATTTTATTGATTTTGTTTCGAACAGATTTGGGTGCTCGTCCTGGGAGCCCATGCTCCGGTCGCTCAGCAGTTATTGGGAAATCACCTCGCTGATTTCGGCGGTCTTTAGTTTCCCTCTTTGCCGCAGCGGCTGTGGGCGAGCAAGATCCGGACTGAGAGACCCTGGAAACAAGACGGGTTGAGACGCGGCGGGTCCGGTCAGGTGACTCTTGTGTACACAAGACCCGGGTAAGAAAGGTCTTAAAAGATTTATCCGGGTGACCGGGGTGGGCAGTGGTATTTGCTGTCATTCGGATATATCCAGGGATCCGGGGAACCGGGGTGCTGGTGACTGGAATAGGCTAATCCAGTCAGCCAGGGTGGGTAGCCGTTGAAACTGTTGCTAGGTAGATGTATCCGGGTGGCTGGCAGCGGTAGTTGCTGCCAGGTGGATATATCCGGGGATCTGGGGAACCGGAGTTCTGGGCGGCCGGGTTCGGCGAACCCGATCAACCAGGGTAGGTAACAGTTATCACGGTTGTCAGTTGGATATATCCGGGGAATTGCTGCGGGACAGGGCACACAAACACGCAGCGGGAAGTTCGGTCGGGTAAGTGACCGCGGTTGGCAATGGTACTGGTTGCTAGGTATTGCCACAGAACAGGGCGTGCTGACACGCAGCAGGAAGTTCGGTCGGGTAGGCAACCAGGTATTGCCGCGGGATAAGGACGCGCAGATTCGACTAGGTAACTCTTGTGCACAGACCAAGGTATGAAAAGGGATCTTTAAGCATTACCTTGGTGGTCGGGACGTACGGAAAGTACGGGGAATTGGCAACTCATAAATTAAGGTATTTAATTTGAAGAGTGAGGTGCCTACCTGATTTGACCACCCAGCCTTAGACTGGTTGTTAAGAGGGGAAATCCCCCACGCGAAGGTCAGGACCCTGAAGTGGGTGCTGAAGTAGGTAACACCGAACCTCAGTAAGGTTAATTAAATTACATAAAGAAACGGCCGAGTATTGAAATGGGAAATAATAATAGCGATTTAAGTATAGTAGAAGAACTAAAGGGATGTCCGAGGACCGCATTCCAACGGACAGCCCTTTAGGAAATGTTACGAGATTGGAAATACAATCCTCAGACGCGAAGAAAGGATAAAAAAAAATGATAAAATGTCAATGAAAAACAGCCTTATAGTCAGGAGGAATCAGATTATGCTTCATATCAGAAGGGCTGTAGCTTAAGGGCTACTGAGGGTGTACTTCGTAACTAACTTATGGCCAGACGTCCAGAAAAATATTCAAAAGCTAGAGGAGTCGTTGCGGGAAACTCAAAGTGTCTGTGAGACACGGTGTCTGTGTGTGTGTGAGAGAGAGAGAGAGAGAGAGAAAAGAGCTGTACAGCTAGTAGAAAGTTTAATCCTTTGTGATTCAGTCTGAATGCACATTTGTTTGTTGGTGATTGAATGTTTGTTCCCTGGAGCTTGAGATCCGGGACTGTTTTGAATCTGATTTCTATTATGGAAATTTTAACATAATTTCTTTTAAGGTTAAGGATTTTACAGATTATGAAATAAAATGTTAACTCCTGCTCTTTTTATAGGTCATGACTGCCTTACTATCAGTTTCTAACTAATCTCTTTTATCCTGACATAAAAGCGATTTATGGAGGACAGTTGAAGTTTCAGTTCAACATTAGATTATAATAAATCAAAAATAAAATCCTATGGTTAAAATCGGTGACCTTGGATTCGGCCATTATTCATGCATTAGAAGTTTTATTTTAACAATCTATAGCGTTGGAATTGAGCAATGACTGGTCAGGACTACTTCAGAAAACTGATTTTGGATTTAAATCAAGGGACTAAAACCGGGTAATTGTAGTGAATTTACAAGTAAGATTCCTAAATGTATATTTAGGAGCAGGCTTTAAAGTTAGACAAGCATAAATTGACAAATTATATTTGAGATTACAGGGAGCAAGAAATATTGTAATATTTCTTTAAAAATCAAGGTCTAAACAAAACATTGGGTGATGAGGAATGGCCATGGGGTGGCCCTAAAGCTGTTCAGTTGGTTAAATCGGCTCAGCAATTGATCTGAGAAGCAGAAACAGAAGGCAAAAATAATGATAGCCATGGTTGATGAGGTAATAAAGAAAAGGACAAAACTAAAAGGATAAGGAAACCGGAATGGTGGCGGGTAGTATGCTGGAATAAAGTGAGGAGGAAGGATCGGGGAGGAGATGTTAAGGGGTCTGGTAGACAGGAACAAGGATCAAAGTGGAAATCCCCACAGGCGGGATGTTATTACTGTGGAAAGACAGGTCACTTTAAGAGAGAGTGTCCTGATCTAAAACAGAAAGTAAAGGCAGTGCCTTTTATGAACCTTGATGAAAAATAGGGGTGTCAGGAGTTCCTGCCCCAGGGACCCACCAGGAACTCTTGATTAATTTAAAGGTGGGACCTTACAAAGAGGACGTAGTTTTCTTAGCCGATATGGGGGCAGCAAGGTCATCCTTAAAATTTAAGCCAAAGGGAGTGGGAATGAAAAAGTTAATTGGATTATGGCGACAGTTTTGTGATGAGAGGCATGAAGAACCAGTTTTGTGTTCATGACGAGAAATTGCCACCAAATTGGGGATTGAATTAACTGCAAATGGTGCTATGGAATCTGTTGAGGTTCTTAAAAATGAATGTGCTCGAGCAAACAATGACAGAAACAGAACGAGAAGTCACAAGTGACTGGTAAACAAACAGAACTGCGCGATTACAGTTTTTAAAATGTTTTAGGCACTTGTTGCATTTCCACCCTGAATTATAATATATATAATTAATAATTAATATTTATAATAAATCAATTGTGTTAGCCTGAATCAATATTAATTGGCAGGATTTCTTCACACATTCTCAGTGACCTGTCATATTGATTCATGGTTAATTTAAAACATGAACTGCATTAATTCATTGTCAATTAAAGAATGGAAAGCTACATTACTGACCAGAGTGTGTGCAGACAGTGGCAGCAACAGTCTTATTAGTCGAGGAGAGTCAGAAACTTACTTTTGGGGGAGCCTTAATAGTCAGCACCCCACATCAGGTACGGACCATACTAAATCAGAAAGCAGGACAATCTTAATAGAACAGGATGACCTTGTGTTAGTCACAGACAGCTGCTTGAATCCAGCTGCATTTCTGTGGCGGAGAGAGGGGGGAGAAGGCACCTGGCAATCCAGAACATGACTGCCTTGATATTACTGAATATCAGACTAAAGTACGAATGAACTTAAGAAACGCACCGTTGCATGCGGGAGCTCAGTTGTTTATTGACGGGCCCTCCCGGATGATTGAGGGTGAAAGGCACAATGGATATGCTGTAGTAGACTGGATAGAGGGAAGCATAATCAAGGCTGAAAGACTGCTTAATGGCTGGTCAGCCCAAACTTGTGAACTCTATGTCCTAGAAAGAGCTTTCAGAACCTTAGAAAACAAAAAAGGAACAATATTTACAGACTCCAAATATGCGTTTGGAGTGGTACATAACTTCGAAAAAAAAATTTGGCAAGAAAGAGGACTGATAAATAGCAGAGGAAAAGAACTAGCTCATGAGGAATTGATAAAACAAGTGCTGAAATCTCTGTTACTCCCAAGAGAAATAGTGGTAATTCATATAAATGGACATCAGAAGGTGAATGACCTAGAAGTAAGGGGAAATAGGCTGGTCAAAGAGGTAGTTAAAGAAGCCACCCTGAATCCACAAGGAGCAGTAATAGACTCCCTAATACCTGCAATTTCAGATCTTCAGGATGCCCCATTGTTTACTACAAAGGGGGGAAAGGGACTAAAAGATTTAGAGGCTGCAAAGACAGCAGATGGAACAGCCTTATAGTAGTTAGTACTCCCCCCACCCCCCATCAAGTCAGAACTGTGTTAAACCAAAAGACAGGGAGATGGTTGACGAGGCCATCCTGATGGAAAAAGATGACCTGGTGTTCGCAATAGACACCTGTCTAAACCCAGCTACCTTCTTATGGAAGGGAGAATCTTTAGACAAACGAGAATTAGAACATGACTGTTTAGATATCATAGAGTGTCAAACCAAAATTAGACAGGCCCTGAGAGATCTATCTTTACATGACGGGGATAGATTGTTTATAGATGGATCATCAAGAGTAGTGGAAGGAAAAAGACACAATGGATAACAAAAACCAAATAGTGGAGGCAGACTGGCTGCCTAACACATGGTCAGCTCAGACCTGTGAATTGTACACATTAAATCAAGCTTTAAAACACTTCGAGAATTGGGATGGGACAGTTTTCACTGACTCCAAATATGCTTATGGGGTAGTCCATACCTTCGGAAAGGTGTGGCAAGAACGGGGACTAATCAATAGTCGAGGAAAGAATTAGTACATGAAGAATTAATAGGACAAGTACTAAAAAGTCTAAAATTACCCGGAGAAATAGCTATAGTCCATGTACCTGGACATCAGAAAGGGAACACGCAAAGGGGAACCGGCTAGCAGATGAGATAGCTAAAGAGGCAGCTATGAATCATACAATAACAAGGGTACAGATTCTTACACCCCTAGTTGACTCTTCTCCTGTGAACCCTGTGTACACAGAAGAAGAGGAAAAAGAGTTCCAAGAAATAGGAGCTACTAAGACAACTGAAGGAAAGTGGATCCTCCCCGACGGGAGGGAACTATTGAGCAAATCAGTCATGAGAAACATCTTAGCCACCTTATACCAGGGTAGTCACTGGGGTTCTCAAGCTGTGTGTGACACAGTGTTAAGAAAATATAGATTTAAAGGAATATATACATTGGTAAAACAGATATGTACAGGATGTATAATTTGTCGAAAGATCAATAAGAAAATGTTATGAGAAGGGCTCAAAGGAGGAAGAGACCCAGGGTTGAGACCCTTCCAAAGTATACAGGTGGATTACACCAAATTACCCCCAGTGGGAAAACAGAAGTACCTGTTAGTACTAGTAGATCACTTAACTGGGTGGGTGGAAGCTTTCCCAATGTCATCAGCCGCTTCAAAAGGAGTGGTGAAAACCCTCCTTGAACATATCATCCCACGATATGGAATAGTGGAAAATGCAGACTCAGACCAAGGTAGCCATTTTACTTCCAATATATTGCAAGACGTTATGGCGAGACTAGAGATCTCTTGGGAATTTCATACCCCTTGGCACCCGCCCTCTTCTGGACGGGTGGAACAAATAAATGCCTATTGTATTATTACGCAATCGGACTGCCCCAAGGCGCGATATTGGCTTTTCACCTTATGAAATGATGTTTGGACTACCATTTCTAGGAGGGAAAGGAGAGGTGCCTACAGCTGAATTTAATGACAAGTTTTTAAAGAACTATATTGTGGCGCTCGGCTCTTCTTTGTCTATTCTTAGGAATAAAGACCTGTTGGTAGAGACACCGCCACTCAAGTTTGTAGTACATCAAATACAACCGGGTGATTGGGTCCTGATCAAGACCTGGAAAGATACCAAACTGCACCCGAGCTGGGAGGGACAATTCCTAACCCTCCTAACAAGTGAAACAGCTATTCAGACTGCTGAGAAAGGGTGGAGTCGCGTTAAAGGTCCTGTGAATGCCCCAAAGGTGGAGTGGCATGCTCATCCTACAGACAACCCTTTGAAAGTTAAGAAAGAAAGAATGAACTGAGACAAAAGACTTTTTTTAACATTTGCTGATACATATATATTGTTATTGATTGTAAGGGCTGTGTGGACTCACCTCTCCCTGACACCTAAAACGTTAAGGAGAAAGTGAGGACTGCAGATGCTGGAGATCAGAACTGAAAATGTGTTGCTGGAAAAGCGCAGCAGGTCAGGCAGCATCCAGGGAACAGGAGAATCGACGTTTCCAGCAACATTTTCACCTAAAAGGTTAAGACAGGACAGTAGGCAGGGTTCAGAGATGGGTAGATACTGGTATAGTTTAGTAATGTTAGTAGTACTAACTATTCAAGGAAGCGGGAAAAATCACTTCATTACGCTGTGCCAGAATTATGCTAAACAAGAGGGACTTGCCGTCTGTGCAGAGGTCCCACACCATGGCGATTCTGGGATCCCCACCTCAGTAATACTGCTCACTAAAAAGAAGTATGCGATGTACAACAATTTGATGTGGGTTCAAATACAAAATGGAGATCTGAAAAGAGCAAATATAACTTTGCGGGATGGTTGCCAAGGCCAACCCCGAAAGATCAGGGTGCTATTGATAGTCTTAGAATTTCCCCACTGAAAGGAGCAGTGAATACCACCTGTTTCTGTGATCAGAATGATGCTGCACCTTTCCAACGAGGAAAATCATCTTGTGTCCACACCAGTCAAGCCACTGCTGCGCAGAGGTCCCATACCATGGCGAAGCTGGAATCCCCACCTCAGACCTCGCTTATATAGTCCCTCACCTCCGAATAGAACCAGAAAGGTTGGAGTGGCTGCTGTGAAAGCATGAGCCCAACCTGAGGAAGGAGGGGGAGATAAGACGTAAGACCCGAGAGGTCTCTGAAGGAGACCGTCTACTGTGGACACTACTCCCAAGCTACGGCACTACAAAGGCAGGGGTGGAAATACAGAAACTGCCCTTGAAAATTTAATTAATGATACCACCGGCGCAATGGGAGAAACTCAATCGCAGATATCGGCTGTAACCACTGAAATGATTGCCACGAGACTAACAGCTTTACAGAATCAAATGGCTTTAGACTATCTTTTGGACGAAAAAGGGGGAACCTGTGATCTGATTGGTAAAGAATGTTGCACCTTCATCCCAGACACGTCTTCCATAGTGGAAGATAAGGCAGAAATAGTAAAGAGAAAGATAAGCACTATAAGAGAAATTGGAGATGAACTCCGAAAAGATGAAGGATGGGGATGGGGTAACTGGAGATTGACCGGGTGGGAAAAATGGTTAGTGAATTTAGGCATTTATGCACTACTAATAATTATAGATTTACTGATAGAGTTTAATGTGTTAAAATGGATAATGACTAAACTGGTAATGTCGCTGGGAGGACAACAACCAATAATGGTCATGACAATAGCACAAGCGCAGAAAAGAGAGAGTCACAGACTACTCCAGGAGTTTAAAAAAGGCAAATTTAGCCGGGCAGAAATGACTAGATTGTGAACCTCGACACCTTAGGGTGAAAAGAGGGCAGAAAATAAGATTGCAAAAACAACAAATGGTTAAGAAAAGAAATGGGGGATTTGTTAGAAATAGGATAAAATGTTGTTTTTGCAGGTATAGAAAAAGCATACAGAAAAGGGGTACAGCAAGAGAACTACTAACTCTGCAAGTATTTAGGGAAGAATATCTCTAATTTTCGGTGCATAATTATTTATTAAAGAAAATAATTCTTTTTAGCCATAAGGTTTAAAACAACAGTTTCAGCAGAAAGTTAAAATTACTGAAACATATAAGCAAAGCACGAAAAAGATACATTGTTAAGATGTATGTACAAGAATGGAATGTACCGAGGAATAGTGAAAGAAGTTACAAAGGGAACATCAAGATAAGAGTTACAGCACGTACAAGGGGGAAATTGCCAACTTGGAAAGAAAGGGGCAATGGGCGTGGAGCATAGATGGGTAGAGGCAAAATAGTAACAGAGATTGGTAATTAGGAGTCTGGAGAGATGACCTCACTCAGCTCAAAGGGTATAACTGGACACTAATCTGAGTTCTAATTTGCTTCATTTCACTTATGCATTTGAGGCCCGTACTTGCAAGTTCGAAATAAATTGTGTTGTTTCCAGTTTTGGTGGTCTCGTCTAAACTTTATTGATTTTGTTTCCTGAAGCCTGGTTTACCACTTCAGTCTGTATGCCTTCATTCTATGACTTGCTCCTGGGCATTTGGGCAGTTTGACAGCAGACTGAATCAACACTAGGTGGGGTATTCACAAGCGTTACTTCACCATAAGCCTGGGAGAGTCCGGTTTCAACATTATTCTATTCTGTGGAAGAGTCAGACAGGACTCGAAAGGTCAACGCTGTTTCTGTCTCCACAGCTACTGCCAGACCTGCAGAGTTTCTCCAGCATTTTATGTGTTTGTTTCAGTTATTACTCTGTGTGTTTACTCACACTGATCTCTCTCCCAATCGTTCGGGGATGGAGAACATTTTTACATGTGAAGCCTGCGAGGTGCAACTGGATTACTCATGAACTAATTATGAATACATGGAATTTCTGATATCACCCTTCTGCCATCAAACCGAATTTCATTGGAAGGTCATTCTTCAGGATACGATTAACATTCCAAATTCTGGCCTGAAGCAATCATGACATCAATTGACCTCCTGTCATGTCAGATACATTAATCCAAGGAGACTCCTCATCTGACTTTGGCATTGCTATTTCACTTCTTATATATCACACTGTAACAATTTCTTAATTTCAATACCTGTAATAAACTTTCTTCATAAAGAAAATCTTTATAAATACATAATCACCAACACAGTTTGGTTCTGGACAGCAGCAGGTCAAGGGAACAAACAAACATTGGAGTTTGACTCTATCCAAACAAACCACAGTCATCTCTTACTTGAACCAGACAACATTTAAATGCATTTGAGACACCATGAGGGTCCAATAACTGAGTGCACTGTCATTTCCCTTCAGCACAAAGCCCTCAGACAGTTGGGCCCTTGAAGACAGAAACAGGGGAATATATTACGGAGAACAAAGAAATGGCAGAAGAGTTGAATTGGTACTTCAGATCTGTGTTCACTGGGGAAGACACAAGCAATCTTCCTGAGGTAACAGTGGCTGAAGGACCTGAACTGAAGGGAATTTATATTTGCCAAGGATTGGCGTTGGAGAGACTGTTAGGTCTAAGGTTGATAAGTCCCCGGGGCCTGATGGTCTACATCCTAGGGTACTGAAGGATGTGGCTCGAGAAATCGTGGATGGGTTGGTGATTATTTTCCAGAGTTCGATAGATTCAGGATCAGTTCCTGCGGATTGGAGGGTGGCTAATGTTGTACCACTTTTTAAGAAAGGAGTGAGAGAGAAAGCAGGAAATTATAGACCAGTTAGTCTGACCTCAGTGGTGGGAAAGATGCTGGAGTCAATTATAAAGGATGAAATTACGACACATCTGGATAGCAGTAACAGGATAGGTCAGAGTCAGCATGGATTTATGAAGGGGAAAACATGCTTGCCTAATCTTCTGGAATTCTTTGAGGATGTAACTCTGAAGAAGGACAAGAGAGAGCCAGTGGATGTAGTGTACCTGGACTTTCAGAAAGCCTTTGATAAAGTCCCACATAGGAGGTTAATGAGCAAAATTAGGGTGCATAGTACTGGGGGCAAAGTACTGACTTGGATTGAAAATTGATTGGCTAATAGGAAACAAAGAGTAGTGATAAACAGCTCTCTTTCGGAATGGCAGGCAGTGACCAGTGGGGTACCGCAGGGATCCGTGCTGGGACCGCAGCTTGTTACAATATACATTAATGATGTAGAAGATGGTATTAATAGTAACATTAGCATATTTGCTGATGATACAAAGCTGGGTGGCAGGGTGAAATGTGAGGAGGATGTTAGGAGATTACAGGGTGACCTGGACAGGTTAGGTGAGAGGACAGATGCATGGCAGATGCAGTTTAATGTGGATAAATGTATGGTTATCCACTTTGGTGGCAAGAACAGGAAGGCAGATTGCTACCTAAATGGAGCCAAGTTAGGTAAAGGGGCAGTACAAAGAGATCTGAGTGTTCTTGTACACCTGTCAATGAAGGCAAGCATGCAGGTACAGCAGGTAGTGAAGAAGGCTAATAGCATGCCGGCCTTCATAACAAGAGGGATTGAGTATAGAAGCAAAGAGGTTCTTCTGCAGCTGTACGGGGCCCTGGTGAGACTGCACCTGGAATACTGTGTGCAGTTCTGGTCTCCAAATCTGAGGAAAGACATTCTGGCTATTGAGGGAGTGCAGAATAGATTCACAAGGTCAATTCCTGGAATGGCGGGACGATCTTAAGTTGAAAGATTGGAGCGACTGGGCTTGTATACCCTTGCGTTTAGAAAAGTGAGAGGGGATCTGATTGAGACGTATAAGATTATTAAAGGATTGGACACTCTGGAGGCAGGAAACATGTCTCCGCTGATGGGTGAGTGCCGAACCAGAGGACACAGCTTAAAATCACGGGGTAGGCCATTTAGGACAGAGATGAGGAGAAACTTCTTCACCCAGAGAGTGGTGGCTGTGTGGAATGCTCTGCCCCAGAGGGCAGTGGAGGCCCAGTCTCTGGATTTGTTTAAGAAAGAGTTGGATAGAGCTCTCAAAGATAGTGGAATCAAGGGTTATGGGGATAAGGCAGGAACAGGATACTGATTAAGGATGATCAGCCATCATCATATTGAATGGTTGTGCAGGCTCGAAAGGCAGAATAGCCTACTCATGCACCTATTGTCTATTGTCTATTTTTTTTAAATTTGAAAAATATACTGTATTCATAAAAATACTATCTTTGCATATAATATATAAACCAAAATACTGTCTTTGCATATAATATATGAACCAAACTGCTTTTGTGTCTATATTGTATATATATATATACATATATAGATAGATAGAGAGAGAGAGAGAGAGATAGACACAAAAGTCGTTTGATTCTGCACAGTTGCAAAACAAGTAAACACACAAAATGTGGAGTTTGATTCTCCACCAAACCAAAGCCCTGGCTTAAACATACAATCCTAATATTTATGTATATTTGACACAGTAGGAGGGTCCAAAAACTGAGCAGACCCTCACTTACCTTCAGTACAAAGCCCTCAGACAGTGGTCTTTCCCCACTGGGCCTTGGCAGCAGCTGTCCCGTGCTTTAGTATGTCCCTCAGCACGTGGTCCTGGACCTTGGAATGTGACAGTCTGGAACACTCAGTCAGGGTCAGCTCCTTGTTCGAGAAAGAACTAGGAGAAAGTGAGGACTGCAGATGCTGGAAGTGTTGGAAGTGTGGTGCTGGAAAACCACAGCAGGTCAGACTGCATCGAGGAGCTGGAGAATCGATGTTTCAGGCATAAGCCCTGCATCAGGAAGGGCTGATGCCTAAAAAGGTTGATTCTCCTGCTCCTCGATGCTGTCTGACCTGCTGTGCTTTTCCAGCACAGCACTCTTGACTCCTTGCTCTGAAGACTAACAGGTTTCGGTCAGACCAAAGAGCATCTTTCACCGAGTTGATGGTCCTCCAGGTGCAGTTGCTGTTTGTCCTGGTGTGTGTCCCGGGGAACAGCTCGTACAGCAGAGTCCTGCTCAGAACAAACCTCAAAACAAACCACTGCGTCTTCCTCCAGACATCCAATAGAGCATTCCAATGTCTCAGCACCCTCTGGGTGAATTCACTTCCTCCGATTTGTCAGCAGAGATGTTCTATTACTGTCCACAATTGTCTGCTACGCCCAGCTCTCATCTCCTGGAGCCAGGTGTCAGTCAATGTCTGACACCCTGAACTCAAAACCCTCACAATGTCCTCATCTTTCTCCTTGGATGACTGCTCCCATATGTCTGGGTCCCTTACTGCCTGCTCCAATTGTGCAGAGTACAGTACCCTAGGATGATGGTCTTACTCTGTCTGGAGGATTTTGCAGCCCCCCCCGACACCACCCAGACTGTTCCAAGTAGCAGATCTGGAGGCCTTTTGTCTGCTCTGCCATGGCCCTGGTTGAAACATGGCCTGACATTCTACAGGGTGGAATGGTGGCTCAGTGGTTAGCACTGCTGCCTCACAGCACCAGGGTCCCAGGTTTGATTCCAGCCTCGGACAATTGTCTGTGTGGAGTTTGCATATTCTCCCCGTGTCTGTGTGGGTTTCCTCCGGGTGCTCCGGTTTCCTCCCACAGTCCAAAGATGTGCAGGTTAGGTGAGTTGGCCATGTTAAATTGCCTATAGTGTTAGATGCATTAGGCAGAGGGAAACGGGTCTGGGTGGGTTATTCTTCGGAGAGTCGATGTGGACTGGTTGGGCCGAAGGGCCTGTTTCATCACTGTAGGGAATCTAATCTAATCAAATCTGTCCACATCAGTCATCAGGTTGAGCAGTGGTGTCATCAGCCAGGGCCACAGTGGGTAGCCCTTGTCTCCAGGAACCAGCTTGTAGGGCACCTGGGCCCTCAGTCACAGCAGGGACATGAGAGTGCTCCAGGGTGTAGAAACCATGGCAGCTCCCAGGGTACTGGGGACACACCTTCAGGAAGTGGGACTGGTGATTCCGGATAATCTGCATATTAATGGATTGGAAGCACTTCCTATTGATGAACTCCACTGCATTGTCATATCGCCCTCTCAATGGGACATGACTACAGCTGATGGTGCCCTGTACCTGGGGGAAGACAGCGATATTCCTGAATCCTTCTGCGTGGGCTGAGATCTTGTACAGATGGCACTGATCCATTTGTGGGTGGGTGACTGAGAGATCCCACACAGATCCCCAGTGGCTCCCTGGAAGAAGCCAAACACATTGAGGTTCCACACCGCTGTCCCCTTCTCAGACACCAGAAGGAGATGGGCCCCCACTTCCTCCGCTCTCAGGGCCCGATCCAGCAGCTGGGACAACTCAGTCACGAGGTCCCGGGACAGACAGAGGCTGCATTGACATTGCGCCTTGTTCATCCTGAGGAAATAGAACTGAGGGTGAAAGACTCGGGCCTTAATGTCTCAGGACCCTGCAGTTGTAACCTCTTCCTGAGCTGGAGGCCGTTTGCCCTCTGAGGCAGCTGCTGTTCCCACACTTCCTGCTGTTCCCGGGATCACTGCTGAACCTGGGATCACTGCTGTACCCACGATTGCTGATGTTCCTGGGATCACTCTTATTACTAGGATTACTGCTGTTCCCGGGATCACTCTTATTCCCAGGATTACTGCTGTTCCCAGGATCATTGTTATTCCCAGGATCACTGCTGTTCCCAGGATCACTGTTATTCCCAGAATCACAGCTGTTCCCAGGATCACTGCTGTTCCTGGGACCACCACTGTTCCTGGGATTGCTGCTATTCCCAGGATCACTGCTGTTCCCAGGTTCCCTGCTGTTTGCAGGATCCCTGCTGTTCCTGGGATCACTGCTGTTCCTGGGATATTCCCAGGATCCCTGCTGGTGTTCCTGCTCCTCCTCAATTTGCCTTCACCTTCTGAGCAAAGTAACTGCTGTGAGCAGCATCCCACCTCTGTCTGGATCCATCCATCTGGCTGGAAATTATCCATGTTGGGAATGTAAGGAACAGAACAGGTTCCCAGTTTGGAACAGAGTCAGTGCTGCCTTCCCCTGCAGACACCAACTGCACACACTTCCCAGACAATGAGACATGAGGCTCCCTGACAATGAAGGCCACAAATGGCGTTATGGAGTCACTTTGTGATCGGCACCTACTTGGTACAGACTCTCTGCTGGCTCAGTGACAAACACATTGCTGTATATCAGGAGGGCACCATGTGCTCTGAACCCTTCTCATCCCAGCACAGCATCATCCATGAAAGTCATCATTTACACACAGTAACATACAGTGCAATACCCTCAGTGCAGGGCAGATGGAGAGGGAACTGGTTCCAGGCCCCCAGAACCTTGGGAAGTGCTGCCTGTCCTGTATCGATTGTGGCTCATAGCCACCTCTGGTAAAGTCGGTGGTGATTAACTCTCCTTCATTGAGATGTCCATGTGCAATGTGCAAGGACCAATGACCTGGTTGCCATGGCAAGTAACCAGCATGTGGACCCCAATGTGTTTCCCACTGCACGTATCTCACATGCACGATGATAGGATTGCAAATGAGATGAAGCTGCATTTTGTAACCCTTCAATGCCATTCCATGCTCTGCCTCCCTCTGCCCCTGCCAAACTGTTATTCCCCCATCACGGTCCTTGTCACCAGTTCAGAGAACATTTCTCTCCACACCTCACACGTTGAATGCCCCATTCCATATCAACGTAGTACAGTGATCCCTTTCCACTCCAGCTCCCCGAATCCACTGCTGCTCCTGGACTCACTGCTCCTTCTGGGATCAGTGCTACTGCAATGGCTGGAGAGAGAGGCCTCCTGTTGAGCAGAAATGAAGCCTGTGATTTTGCCCATCAAAGTGGCACTGTCTCCACCCACCCTGGGCATTGTCCCAGGTACCTTCTAGGTGTCGGTCACTTTCAGCAGATGGCAAGTGATGGCAGTGAACACAGCTTATGGTGTACCCCACAGCCCCTGGGCTTGGCCTGGTCGTCAGCTACAGCCCTGTTCCCTCCCCCTAAGCCTCCACATCCCCTCTCACCTTGCCCAGTCCCACCCATCCCCATGTGGGCACCTGTCACATAGAACTCGGCCTTAGTTTTCCTCCTTGCCCCTGAGCCCCAACATTGATTCTCACCCTGGTGGGCACTGTCAATAACTCCCACTGTGTAACCTTCCATACCGCCCTGTTCTGTATCACCTGCACTCTCCCAGGACAACTTCCCCCATCACTGTCCTTTTCCCCAATTCAGACCATGTTAATTACTCCCATTCCCTACTAATGCAGTGACCCCTTTCTACAGTGTACAGACACCCAGCACTGACTACACTTCATCCTTAGTTGAATTTTAGTTGAAGACAGACCTGTCCCCAACCACTCTCCTTACAGTTCCCTGACTGACACGGTGTGAGTCCCCTCACTGCTTACAATGACCCGATAATACTGACTGTGGCTCTCTCACTGGACTGTACTTAGACAGAGCCCCTGACTGTCACCAGCCCAAAGGAGATGATTGACTGTGGCCTGGCCTCTGCATTGTGAGCAGACCCTGCCCTAAACTGATGGTACTGAGGTCCATTGACTGAGACCAGCCCCCTCCCTACTCCCTGGATTCAATGGAGGACTACCTGCCCCCACTCATCTCCACAGACATGGCCATTTGGGTGAAAAATGATGCAGTGTGTTTGCTCTGCAGGCAGCTGGTACATTCTGTAGGTGAGAGATTGGTGTAGTGCCATGTCATACAGCAAGATGGCCATCATCTGGACTGATCCTGACTGACAGAGATGACCCGCAGCCTGGCTGTGTCTGCACTAAACTGTAAATCAATACAGCAAGGCAGAGAGATTTTAGGGTCTGGATGGTGCATCAATGCACTAAAAGGCAAGGCAAGGCAATCTTGTGAGCATCCAGGTAGGTGTGATGTGAGGGAGCACTAAGAGGTTCAGCTCCTGTAAATCAATACAGCAAGGCAGAGAGATTTTAGGGTCTGGATGGTGCATCAATGCACTAAAAGGCAAGGCAAGGCAAGGATGCTGTGAGCATCCAGGTAGGTGTGATGTGAGGGAGCACTAAGAGGTTCAGCTCATTAATAGACAGAATCTTGACATAATGCTGAAACTCTGTTGAAAATGCCATGAGTTGCTCCTGACACTAAAAAAGGCCTCACTGGATCTCTCCCAAGATTCTTGGAGATTTCTCACCACAGCCCACATGATTCAGATCCCTGTAAGATTCCTGAGAGAAAATTTCAGGGTTTTTTCCAGTGAGTTTGATGACTTTGTGGCAACTAACAGCATGTCTGCTGGAATGGACCTTCTGAATTAAATCTTTCTCTAGCCTTTGGCCTCTCTCTCTCTGGGTCAGAAAAGCAGAACTTAGTAAGAACTACAGCAACTAACTCACCAGGTCGCTTACCGAGTCAGTTAGCTTCAGTCACATGATTTCTTGTAAATGCTGTTTTTACCTGCTGTTAAACGAAGTGAGTTTCAGGCATTTAATAAAAGCCACTCTTGAAAATTAAAAACCCATTTACTCCTCATTTAGAACCCAAATCCCCAACTAATTCCAACAAAAATATCCAAATCTTCATCACAGAAGTGAAACCTCTTTGGCTGCTGATCCTGCAACAGGGTTACCAATGAGACATAAGAACATCGATACAAGTTGAAGGAACAATGTCACAGACTTTCCCACTGCACTGACCCCATCCCCTAACTCCCAACACCCACACCCCAACCCACCACTGCCTTAACAGTTCGGGGCTTTTTTTATGGTAAGTTTTTGTGGCAGCAGACGGGGTTTAAGGATGGTGTGTTGCCTTCCTGGTGCCAGGGTGAAAGACATCGCGGACAGAGTTCAGGAAATCCTCAAGGACGAGGGTGAAGAGCCAGAGGTGGTGGTACATGTCGGCACAAATGATGTC
>NC_057746.1:17891375-17906779 GCF_004010195.1 Chiloscyllium plagiosum | reverse complement strand
AATCTCAATCTACATGAAGATTAAAGTCACTCATGACCTAAGCACTGCCTTTGTTACATTCCCTCATTATCTCTTGATTTACCCTCTGTCCCACCATATAGTGACTGTTCGGGGGCCCATCGACTACTCCTTCCAGTGTCCTCTTCCCCTTTTTATTTCTTATCTCTAACGGTATGGATTCCACATATTCCTATCCAAGATCATTTCTATCCTATCCATTCCATCCTGTACCAACAATGCTACCCCACTACCCTTCCCTTCTTGACTGTCCTTTTGGGAAGTCACATGCCCCTGAATATTTAGTTCCCTTTGATCTCCTTGTAATCATGTCTCTGTAATCGCTATCAGGTCTTATCCTCTATTAAATAGCATTTGAACATTTAATTAGTTTATTTTGATTCAAATGCTACATGCAATGAACTATTAATTTTGTCTGTTTTCTATATTTTTCCACTTTTGGGCATATTTGGGCTTTTTTTTCTATGTTTGTATACTCTGTGTATTGTTACTTTGAAGTTGCCTCGTAATGCTGCCATTTCTTCTTGTCTTGTAATCCTACATTTTCCCAAAATCTTCCCTTTTCTAATTAGATTAAAGTGCTCTCTATAGGACTCATTGGTTCATTTACCAGGATACTGGTCCCAACATAGTTCAAGTGAAGCCTATCCATCAGATCAGCTCCCTCCTATCCCAGTACTAGTGCTTATGCCTTAAACTGATATCACTCACACCACTCTTTGACTCATGCATTTAACTCCTTGGTTTATTTGCCCTCTGCCAGTTATTCTGTTGCTCAGTTGTTCTCCAGAGATTATTACCATGAAGGTTCTGCTCTTGAATAAAGCTCCTAACTGTTCAAAATCTTTCAACAAAAACTCCTTTTTAGTCTTTCCCATATCTGTGAGATCCTTCATATGCACCTGGATTCTCTGGCCACTTCACACTGCCCTTGGAGGGGCTGTGGGGGAATCGGGGCAGGTGCGGTTTGGTGTGGGTGAGGTGTTGGTGGTGGTGAGGGAAAGTATGGGAGGTGATGTAATGTGGAGACTGTAATACATCTCTTCCTTCTGGAATGTTCCTGTGTAAAGGAAGTCTGGAGGAAGATGCAGTGGTTTGTCCCAAGCAGCTCCGCGACTCTGTGCTCTGTGTGCCTGGAGACCATCAACTCAGTGAAAGATGCACTTTTTTTCTACCTAAATCTTGTTGGTCTTGCAGTTGAAGGAGTTGACCCTGACCGAGTGTTATAGATTGGCACATTCCAAGGTCCAGGACTATGTGCTGAGGGACACACTGAAGCTTGGGGCAGCTGCTACCAAGGTGTGGTGGGGAAAGACCACTGTCTGAGGTCTCTCTGCTGAAGGGAAGTTGGGCCCTCTCAGTGCCTCACATTTATGTATATATAATCTTGTATAAATAAGAAATGCCTTGATTTGATTGTTCTACAAATGTAAAGACTGTGGACAGAATGAAACTACTCCAATGACTATATATGTATAAATGGATTCTTTTATGAATTAAGTATATTTTTGAAATAAAAGGAGTATATATCCCAGGTGGGAGAGACAGAATCTGTGGTTGGAGGAGCAACTCTCGCCCTCCTGCAGTTGCTGCTCCTCTGATCACAGGCTCTTCAGTCCATTCCTACTCTGAACAACTGCCAGGTTAATTGACAGCTAGTGTTTGTTTCAATAAATGTTACTGAGAGTGGGAATGACTTTCAGGCAGCTTTAGGTCCATTTTCCAGTGCAAATTGTAGCTTTTCCCTATTTTCCTGCACACCATTACTATCCAAACAATGTGGAGATGCCAGTGTTGGACTTTATCTGAATGACGGCCTGATACCCTTCTGAATGCCTGAACTGAACCAGCCTCCCCCACTTTTCCAGGCAGTGCATTCCCCTCCCTAATTACTCACTCTGTGAAAAAGGTGTTTTCTCAGACCAGCCCTGTTTTGGAGGGACATCACTATAAAACTGCTTTCCGAAACAAGAATAAAAATGGCAGAGGTTATGAAATAAAATTATTGACCTCAGTGTTGAGTCTGGAAGGCTGTAAAATGTCTCATTGAAAGATCAGATGCTGTTTGGCAAACTTTCATTCAGTTGCAACGGAACAATGCTGGAAGCAAGGACAGAGATCGGGGGGAGAACGAGGCAGCGAGCTGTGTTTTATTTGGTTTATTTATAAAATATCTGTAAGTACATTACAAAGCAATTCAAATCGGACATTACAGAAAATATCATAAGATATCATGATTCATTTGAGAATTTAAACTCTCAGGTGCCTCAATCTAAATGCAAATTTGGAAGATTCACTAAACATGATAGTAAACTATTCCCATTTCAATATCAGCTACAAGCACCTAGAATACAGAGTCCTGCCTCATGGACCTCAATATAAACCACTGCGTCTCTCTCAGACCTCTTTCGCAAAGGAATATTCTGGAAGAAGATGTATGACAGTCTCTTCACGACAACAGTCATTTCAAGATCAATGTGTGGTCGCACAGGGACCAGGCATCATGAAGGATCTCACAGGCAGTGCCCTTCTCACCACCAGCCCAGCTACATCTTGGTGCTTGCTGGAAAGTTCTGCTGATGAGGCATTCTGCCAAATGACTTTATCAGTTTGTTCAGGCAACCATCCAAGAAGGTCGATTATCACATTTCCCACAGGGCTTTGGAGACATGATATGCTGACCAAGATGGAGTCACGGTCAAAGTGGTTTTCCTGAACAAGCTTTTCCATGAGGGGCAGCTGGTAGAGTATGGGCCAACTACCTGGAGCGTTCTGCCGGCAGGGACAGGGACAGATAGATCCTCAGCACATAGTGACACTCAGTGTTCACGGACAAGGGCCGATGTACAGTTTAATGCAGCTATACACACCTCAGACGTAATCCATCTTTAACCTCTGGATGAAGTAGAGGATGGTTCAGGTGCCCGCTGTGGTGCAGGTTCAGGTATTGGGTCAGATCTGTGCCATGTACAGCAACACCCGACCACCTCACACCTGATGACTAGGTTTATTTAACCTCCAATGGAGAAGGAGCAGCGCTCCCACATGCCCAGTCTCTGCCTCACTTTGACAATAGGCTGCTCCTAGTTTCCAGCACGCAATTTGGCCCAGCACCTTCAGGTAATCTGTCCTGACAGTGGAGGGGATAAAGAGTCAATCGGCCCAGCTCCCAAATGTCATGACCTCCCTCTTGCATTGATTTACTTTGGTTCCTGGGACCTGTTTGGCCTGTTCACAGATGCCCATGTGTCTGTGCATTGACAGTGGATCTGAGCAGAAAACAGTACACCTCAGCTCTGAAGGAGAGTCATCTCGATTTGAAACATTAGTTTGCTCTGTCTCCACGGATACTGTCTGACCCGCTGTGATCTCCAGCATTTTCTGTTTACGTACACATTCCAGGGTCTGCAGTTATTTGCTCCTGCACCCCCAAGATGGTTATTGTTGTTGTGTCACCATAGTCTTACCAGACCAAAGGGGCTGCTCTCTCATTCGAGAGAAGCGACTGGTGGTGATTTAACCTGAGGGCCACCAGTCCTCAGGCAAGGGGAGAGGTTGAGAAGGACAGTCCTTCGCTTACAGATGGTAAACTTTGAACTCCAGGCCTCCGCTGCCTGGAATAGTCATCCCTTCAAACCCACACCCTTCCTGATGGACTCAGGCCGTATACAATACACAAATAAGGCAGCAGAGAGTGGGTAACCCTGACTAATGCCAGGTTCAATTGGGAAACTTCCTGATTCTCACCAAATGAGTGAGACTGTGTGACTGATGTTTGTGTAGAACAGATGGATCCAATTACAGATCCCCTCCTCAAAGCTCATTTTGGACAGCGCATCACTCATAAAGGTGTTTGATACTCTGTCAAAGGCTGGCTACATCTGTTCCTATGTCTTATGGTAAAGGGGGGAGAGTGAGGGGTTTGGATGGGATACATGGTGTCTGTGCAAGATACTCAGGATGTAGGTTGGGCTTTCTCGGTAATAGATTTGCATTTCCAGAACATATGTCTGAAAGTCTCAGGGGAGTAATCCTGTCTGAAGCCCATAAAGGCACTCATCAGTTGGGGGCTCCTGACACAGGAAGGCAAGGGCAGCTCCCACACCAGTCAGAGGAATTGGGCATGGCGAGGTCTGGGTGTTTCCAGTCAGGGGGTCTGTCCCACTGCAGTCCAGGGAGTGGGCCATGGTCTTTCTATTAGATTCCTCAGGGAAATCCAGGGACATGAGCAAATGCAGTCAATGAGATGCATTGGAACCAGTCAGGGGTCTGAACGTGACTTGCACTGGGCTGTCCCTTCATGACAGGCAAGGAGCTGGGCCACGGTCAGTCTGTCAGATCTGTCTGCAGAAGCTAAGGGAGGTGGCGGCCTGTGAGGCACAGAGCCTTGTCAGGATGGCTGGCTGCAGGCTCTGAGATAGGGTACGGTGTAATTGTGAAGGGGGTCACAGCATTTTAAAGGGGGGTGAATATGGTAATGCTTGTCTGGGAAGGGTGTAATGTCGGAGGGTGGGTTGTGGAATCGTCCTGGCTTCGGTGGGCAGGGATAGGGAATCATAGTGAATAACCCACCAGGCTCCTATACCAGAATTTGAGTGGGAAGAGTAGGTAACTGGGGGAGTGTATACAGATTGGGTGGGGACATTAGGAAGTGTAAATTCTAAGGGGTTGAAAAAGTGGGTGACAGGGACAGAGACATGGATAATTGGGGCTCACTGACACGTTAAGGCAGAAGCTGGAAGCCTCCGGAAAAGGAGAGCTCAGTATTACCTCCCATTGTGCTGGAAATCAAATGTGTCGATTGGGAAGAAAATGGCTTTGACCAGACTCAGAGTGAGGAAAGGCCACTGGCGAACACCTTTCTCTCACAATAAACTGAGGGTGTGTTAACTTATAGAACACATTGTAGCTTGTACTGGAATGCAAATAATTTCTGGTCATACTTAGTAAATATTGTAATTTGACTGAAATGAGAAATGTAATACTTTTATTGTATTTTCTGTAATGTCCAACTTGAACTCTTTTGCAATGAAATTGTCAGTAATTTATGAACTAAATATCTGATTGCATATGAAACAATTCTTCGTTCCCAGTGAGTTACGTGCTGACAGTGCCTGATGGGACGTGTCATGGGCTTGGTGCCTTTGACTGTTTCTGTCAGGAATCTGAGCGGAGTGTCCAGTCTGTTACCAACCCCTTCCGACCATCCAGCTATATCGATGGTGCCACTGAGTCACTGCCCAGACTGACTGATCTAGACATTGCCAGCAACACTGGGAGCAGAGAATTGTTTTATTTGTAAAAATGTACTTTATTACACAATAAATAACCATATTTCTTATCTTAGGTGCCTCCATTTTCAAAATGTGAACATTTACTGAACATGACCAGAATTTTGTAAGGTTGGAGGAGAAAGATTTAAAAGGGATCTGAGGGGCAATGTTTTCACACAGAGGGTGGTTCATACGTGGCATGAACTGCCAGAAGAAGTGGTAGATGCAGGTACAGGGACAACATTTAAAAGACGTTTAGGTAGATACATGAATAGGAAAGATTTAGAGGGATACGGGCCAAACACGGGCAAGTGGCTCTAATTTAGTTTGGGAAACTTAGTCAGCGTGGGTGAGTTGGACCAAAGGGTCTGTTTTTTGTTGTTTGACTCTATAACTCTATTTTCATTCCAGTACAAGCTATGAGGGGTTTTATCTGCAAACAGACCCTCAGTATATCATGGTAGAAAGACCTGAGTCAGTGGCCTTTTCCTATTGTGCCTTGACAGGGTCTGTCCCAGTGTATCCCTTAGCACATGCCCCTGGGCCTTGGAACATTCAGTCTGCACACTCAGTCCAAAACGTCGATTTCGCTGCTCCTTGGATGCTACTTGAACTGCTGTGCTTTTCCAGCACCACTAATCCAGAATCTGGTTTCCAGCATCTGCAGTCATTGTTTTTACCGAGTTGATTTTAACCCTACTGCGAATCCTCTTGCAAGGATGCCTGCCTTGAAGAAGTTTTCCTCCTCCCCCTGACAGGTTTCGGACAGACTAAAGGGCATCTCCAGGGGTAGGTGATATCTCTCATGGTGTGCCCCTCTGGAAACAGCCCATAGAGCATGGAGTCCTACTTCATGGAACCTCAACAAGAGCCACTGCATCTCTCTCCAGGTCTGTCTGTCCCACGATAGGCATCCTGTTTGTATCCTGAGCTTTCACTGTCAGATCCACTGCGATTTAGCCAGTGGGCTTCTCTGAACACTGCCGCCTGCTGGACGACATGTGGGCATACAGGTGACTGGCAAGGGAGCTGCACGTGAAGCTGGTAACCCCAAGAAACTTTGAGGAACTCAAGAGGAATGACAAAGGTTGGAGAATGGTGAAGCCCCTCTTTGAGTCTCCAGGGTCCGAATGGGAAGTGTACATCAAGAGATTCTTCGTCCTCAGGAGTTATCGCTGGAATTATCACAATTCTAGAAACGCTGCAAAACCTGATCCTGCTGCAGGCTATGGGGGTTGATATCAAGACAGATCTCCAAGAGGTGAGGAACCAGCAAACCTTGCTGTTGTCCCAGAGGCCTCCAAGATAATCTGCTGGTCCAGGGTCCACTCCATGGAGCAGGATAAAACGGGGTCACATTTCTTCATTCAGAAGGTACACAGGGAGGGCTCTGTAACCAGCAGCCTGTAGGGAGAAGATACACAGGGAGGGCTCTGTAACCAGCAGCCTGTAGGGAGAAGATGGCTCAGTAATGTCACAGTCTGACGGTTTTTGGATCAGCAAATCCTTTTCTGCCAGATTGTATGATGTGAAGGTCGTAAAAAGCAGATGTTCCCAGTTATTCCTGTTTCTCTCACAGGGGTCTCAGATGACAGCACGCAGGACAGGCTGCACAATCCGATAAGTCTAGATAAGCTGACACAGGCCTTTGAATCCTTTGGGAAGAGTAAATCTCCTGGAAGCAATGGCTTATATTTGACTCTGTGGGATGTGATGGGTGAGGAGCTGACAGAGGTGGATGAGAGTCTGCTTCTGGTCAGGAGCATGTCGGAATCCAAAAGGAAGAGCATCATCACCCTCATCGACAAGGGGAAGGGGAAGGGGAAGGGGGAGAGGGAGGGGAAGGGGAAGGGGAAGGGGGAGAGGAAGGAAATCAGGAACTAGTGATTAATCATGTTGTTGAATGGAGATGACCAAATTCAATTAAATGTCATCATCAACTGGGGATGGTAGTTCATTCTGACCAGGCCTGCACTATGGCAGACAGCGATATCTGAGGAAGAGAACCCTGTGCTATTCAGAAACACAGTTGTCTCTTTGGAGAATAGAACAGTGGACATAGGCTTCACCCTGGACCCTGCTGTGTTCTTCCAGCCTCCTGCTTGTCTACATAGTATATCACACAGCTCCATGACAGATGTGGTCTCCAAAATGGGCTTTGGGGAAGAGGTCTACAATTGGATCCAACTGTTCCACACCGACATCATTAGTGCAGTCTCATTCAGTGGGTGGGAATCAGGAAGATTCCTGATCAAACCTGGACTCAGGCAGGGCTGCCCACTTTCTCCTGCCTTGTTTTTGAGTTGCATACAGCTGTTTGCTGAGTCCATCAAGCAGAGTGTGGATTTGTCTTGGTGACTATCCCATGCAGCAGAGGCCTGAAGGTCAAGGCCTATCTGTATATGGTGCCACTGTTTTCTGTTCAAATCCACTGTCAGTTCACAGATTCACAAGCACTTGTGAACAGTTCAAACTGGCCCCAGGAACCAAAGTAAATCAAGACAGAATATTACACACCTTCATGAGGGATGTGCTCTTACCAATGGGAACTGGTATTTGGGTCAGTTTTACAAAACAATATGTTATGGATTAAAACAGGGATCAAGCTGTTTTGGTTCGGTGATATATAGTGAGGTAGGTTTAATAAATTATGTCAGAGAAAAAGATCTCCTCGGAAGCAGTGACCACAACATAGGTGAACTCAGCATTCATTTTAGATAGAGGTAGTTAGGTTGGTAACAACTTGATGAACTTAAATAAGAGTAAGCAGAAAAGATTGAGAGCAGAGCTGGCTGGAGTGGACTCAGAAAGGAGTTTAACATTTAAGAAAATTGGGCATGGCTCACAGAAAATACAGGAGAAAGTGAGGACTGCAGATGCTGGAGAGTCAGAGTCAAAACATGTGGCGCTGGAAAAGCACAGCAGGTCAGACAGCATCCGAGGAGTCCTGAATATAGCCCAGTACATCACACAAGCCAGCCTTCCATCAATTGACTCTGTCTACACTCGCCTCAGGAAAGCAGCCAACATAATAAAAGACACCTCCCTCCCCGGTTATACTCTCTTCCAATCTCTTCCATCAGGTAGGAGATATAAAAGTCTGAAAACACTGACCAACAGACTCAAGAACAGCTTCTTCCCCACTGTTATCGGACATCTGAATGGACCACTCAGATATTAATATTGATCTCTCTCTTTCTATGCATTTTGCCTGCAACTGGAACACAGTATTCTTCACTCTATTCTATTACCTTAATGCACTTATGATCTGCCTGTAAAAGACACAAAACAAAACTTTTCACTTTACCCCAGCACGTGACAACAATAAAGCAAATCAAATCAAACCACCTCCACCTGGCAGGAGAGGGTACTGCAGCCCAATAGCATTCAGTGATAATCACATCCAACAGATGGCGCTGTCACACAATCAAACACTCGGGATGGTGGAAATCAGAAATAAAATCAGAAAATGTTGCAGATTAGATAGCATTAATGGACAGAGAACTGACATTAATGGGGAGTTAGATACTGGGGATGCTGGAAATCCTTGGAGATGGTAGATTTTCTGTAATTCCCCTCCTCAATGACGCAATGAGCACAATACAGCAATACAGAAACAAAAACAAAAGCTGCTACAAAAGCTCAGACTCTGCATCGAACCCGAAATGCTCACTCTGATCTCTCTTCTCAGATGTTGCCAGATCTGCTAAGCTTTTCCAGCAGCTTCTGTTTATGTAAGCATCCGCAGTTCTTTCGGCTTCTATATAAATGCAGCTTTGTTACCCGTCAGTGTTTGGATTTCTCCCTCCGGGTGCAGAGTGAGAAATGGAAACACAGAGAAATCCCAGCTCCAGACTGGGAAACGGGTGAAGAGGTGGAGGATGGGACTGAAGCCGGAAGTAAATGAAGGAAGGAGAGACACATATATTTAATTCACTTCTTATTTTCACCATCTGATTTTAATTTTGTATTGGCTTTATGTACAGTCTGACTGTCATTTTGCAAAGTATAATTTAAAAATTGAATAACACATTCAGTGATAAACTGGTTTCTAACCCCCAATCCCTCACCTCTGGCGCTGATCCACTCCCAGCGTCAAGTCACCTTGAGGTCAGGGAGATCCCGAGGTCCCACCACTTTCCGAAATTCAGGTCCAAACTGGAGCAGATTCTCAGAAACTGGTTTTCATAAAATGTTTGAAAGAAAGGATAAAGTTTCCCAGTGAATGTATTCCCAGTGAAGGTGTGGAGTTGGGACTTGGTGTCCACGTTGTAAAATGAAACTGTCCCAGATTCATAACTGAGATAAATTCCCACCTTCCTGGGGATCTGACCGACAGGGAGAGGAGATTGAGGAGAGGAGTTTATATAAAACCGATCCTCAAACCACTCAATGATCCAGAATCCATCCTCTGGTATCACACTGACGCCGCTCTTCCTCTCCACAGACTCTGAGGCTACTCCCAGACTCCAGCACCGATTCCCTTCCACCTCGACCTCCCAGTAATGTCTCCCCGATGTGAATCCCTGTGATCCCAGGACACAGAGATGGTCTATAAACCTCTTCTCGGTGTCAGGGAGATTCCTCCGGGTCCCAGTCAATTTCAAACTCTTCAGATCCTCAGAGAGCTCGAGCCAGGGACTCGCTGTTTTCACATCCAGGGTCACAGAGACTGGGAGAGAAACACAGAGAATTAGTGTGTTTGTGTGTGTGTATCAATGTCAGAGACTTGGGTTTTATTTGGGGACCAACGATAGTGAGGGGACTCACTGAAGGTTTCAGGAGGGCATTTTGTCTCATGGGGGTCATCTGGTGGTAGGTAAGGGGGGTAATGCTTGGGAATATGGGATGGATACTCATGTATCAGGAATGGGACTCACTGGGGGATCAGGGATTTGTCAGTGGGTCAGGGCAGGGGTAGAGGATCACGTTTGGGATTGGTGAAAATGAATTAGGAGCAGTTTTGTTGTGGTATCCTTTAGATCCATCAACTCCCACAGTTACCTGGACTATATATCCTTGCACCTGCTTCCTGTAAGGATTCTATCCCATTCTCCCACTTTCTTCATCTCTGTCCCATATGTTCTGATGATTCCACCTTCCACTGGCGTGTCTCCGAAATGACCGACTTTTCTTTCAACAGAGAAATCCCCCACTTCAGCCATGTCCAACCCATCTCTCACTTTCCTGCCTTCAGTCCGTACCCTCCTTCCCAGAACAGCAATCGTCCTTGTCCTCACTTTCTATCACACCTTCCAAAGGCTCATCCTCTGCCATTTCTGTCACCTCCAACTAGATGCCATCACCAAACACACTGACAGCATTCCGCAGGGGCCATTTGTCTGGGACAACCTGGTCTACTCCTCCATCACCTCCTAATGGTTTCTCACTGCTCCATGTTACCTTCCCATGCAATCATAGAAGGTATAACATTCACCTCCTCCCTCTTCACTGTCCAAGGCCCCAAATACAGCCTACCTTTCCTCTCCCTATAACTCAAGTCCTCCAGACTCGGTAACGTAATTGCAAATCTTTTTTGTACCTTTTCCGTTGAATAACATCTTTCCTATAGCAGGGCAATCCAGAATTACACGCAGTACTCCAAATGTGACCTCACCAATGTCTTACACAGCTGTAACATGACATTCCAACTCCTGTACTCAATGCTCAGACCAATGAAAGCAAGCGCGCCAAACACCTTCGTCACCACGCTGTCTACCTGTGGTGTCACTTTCAAAAAACGATGTACCTGAACCCCTGGGTCACTCTGTTTGACAATACTCCCCAGGGCCCGACTATTAACCCAATAAGTTTTGCCCTGGTTTGTTTTATGAAAATGAAACACCTCACATTTATCTGCACTAAATTCCATCTGCTGTTCCTCAGCCCACTGGCCCAGTTGATCAGGATCTCATTGTACGCTCAGATAACTTTCTTCATTGTCCACTGTACCATCAACTTTGGTTTTATCAGAAACCTACTAACTATGCCTCATATATTCTCATCCAAAATTGTTTATTTAAATGATGAACAGCAGTGGACCCAGCATTGACCCTTGCCGTACACTGCTGGTCAAGTCTGAACGACAACACTCTATCATCACCCTCTGTCTCTTACCGTCAATCCAATTGGTCCTGAGTAGATTCTCCACCTGAGATCCCAAACTGAGCTCCTGTTGGTGTATGAGCTCAGCTTGTACTTTACACTGACCTCACAGACAGTAACCTGTGGTTTTAATTATGGACGCGTCTGCAGTGTGGCTGTACTGAGATGGAGTCACTAAAACTGACCGGAGGAAACAGACACTGATCCAAAGCAAGGTGTTACTGCTTGAAGAACCTGACAGCGACCCAGAGGAACCTGACATTCAGTTGCAGAACATCAAAAGGAAAAGTTTCCACCCTGATGACCCTCCCTGAGATGTACTGGTTTGATCCCCTGCCCATGAACTGAACTGTGTGAACAGCAGGAGATCACTTGGAGCTGAACCATTCCTGCAATTCCAGAGGATGCTGCTCAGAGCTGACCCAGTCTGTCCAATGAACAGCTGAACACAACTCTTGTTATTGACTGTAACTAATACATTCCCCTCTGTGAAATACAGAGCCACCCTCCCACTCAGCAAACCTGCAAGAACTGTAGGTGGGACATTTCCTGAACTGGGGAAACTATCAATCTATCAGCACTGACACGCTGAGACATCAACACATATAATTACCATAAACGACAATGATCCCAAAGACCATGAGCTGGTAAAACAGAACCTTCCTCCCCACTCTCACTCAGCTCATCGGCAGAAACCAAGACCAACAAGGTGTCTCAGTTTCGTGACCTCACCATGTCCCGAAACCTGGATGTATCAATTAATGCATTCTATAAGTGTCATGCAATTAAAACATTCTTGCAATTCAATGCCTTTATAAGTGTGAATGGATAGATAAATACTCAATGGATTTATGAAATATATAGAGAAATATATATTTAATGTATAAAATATAGATATTGTGGCAACTTATGTTCATATGAAATAAAGTCTTTCAGCAAAAATGCCAAGTAAAATTAAATTCCTCAATTTAGAAAATGAAAGATCGTTCCAATGAGATGAACCTTAGCTTAATTTACACAAAGCAGTTAGGAAATATACTTCAATATTTATGATCAATAGGATCAGTTTAATTGAATTGTAACACGTTTCTGTACTTACCACAATCTAGTTCTGTGTTGTCGTATCCTGCATGGAACAAGAAAATTTAATATCTCACATTTCTTATTGACTGTCTATCAAACCTATCAGCTGTAAGCTCACACATTGGCAATTAGTAATGCCCTCCCTCAGACTGCATCATCACTGCTGGGCTCGAATCCACCCATAAACAACATGGAACAAATGTCTCAGGACATTTTAACCCTTCACCATTCAATATTGCTGCTTAATTTCAGGTCAAACCCTCTGCCACCATTATTTCTTGGACAGCAGCTGTTGGTGATGATTCGGTTCCTTCCATTTGTATCTCATTTCACAGAAGAACAGAAACGACTGAAGAAACTCAGCAAGTCTGGCAGCAACTGTGGAAAGAGAAACAAAGTTAACCTTTCCAGTCCGATATCACCCTTCTTTGGAGGACACACATTCTAAATAAGAGTCATAATGAACATTGTTTCTCTTTCTCTACAGTCTGTGATAGATCTGTTGGGTTTCTCCAGCATTTTCTGTTTTTATTTCAGATCTCCAACATCTACAGTACTTTGCTTCTATTACAGCAGCTGTCAACCATACTTTAGAGTCATCGAGTCATACAGAATGGAAACAGACCCTTCGGTCCAGTCAGTCCATGCTGAGCATAATCCCAAACTAACTAGTCCCTGGGGGGACAGGAGATGTGTTGATGGTATTCTGGAGGCTGGCCCCATCTCTCCAAACATTTCTTATTCATGTACCTATCTAAATCTCCTTTAAATGCTCTAACTGTATCTGCATCCACCATTTCTTCTGGAAGTTCATTCCACACACGAACCACTCTCTGTTAAAAACATTTGCTCTTTTTTTTTATCTTTCTCCTCTCATCTTAAAAAAATGCCCCCAGTCTTGAAATGCCCCACCCTAGGGAAAAGACACTTGCCATTCACATTATCTATAGCCCTCATTATCTTATGAACCTCTATAAGGTCACTCCTCAACCTCCGACCCTCCAGTGAAAAACATCCCAACCTATCCAGCCTCTCCCCATAGCTCAAACCCTCTATTACCAGCAACATCCAGGTAAATCTCTTCTGCGCCCTCTCTTGGTGAATAATTTCCTTCCTATAGCAGGGTGACCAGAATGGGACACAGTACTCCACAAGAGACCTCACTAACGTCCTGCACAACCTCAACATAATGTCCCAACTCCGACACACAAAGATCTGACCAATGAAGGCAAGCTTATTTTTTGGGTTTTTTTTGTTTCTTCACTTCATAAAGATTGTTCGGAAATAACTCCACAGAGGCAGGTATCACCTCAGCAAGTTTCCCTCAATTTATACATGAACAGTCCTTGACTTTAATGTTGTCTCATTCCGAGTCAGGTACCCAAGTGTCCATTTCTCTGACACTCACCCCCCTCAGGGCTCCCTGACTGAATCAAATCAACATCCCCAGCTTATATTCTGAGGTCTAGCTGGCCGACTTTGTGATAATCACCAAATGTTCCTTCTTATATTTTACTGTATTATTAATTATAGACTGAAATTTTTTAAAAAATGCTTTAAAACCAGGGATTAGTGGAGGATTGCTGATTGTTTTTGAAAGCAAGCACAGGCCCTCATTAGAAGCACTGCCGCCCCTTATTACCTCAGTTCACCTCCGCCACCCTGTCAGCGGTCTACATCCTACCCCATGTAGAAGCGAAGAGTGCCCTGGATGAAATATACAACGCTACAAATTCACTTGAGACGGAATGCTCCAAGGCCATATTCACTTTAACACGACCAACCTCAAGAATGTGCCTCCAGAATACCATCAACACATCTCCTGTCCCACCAGGGGGCCAAACATCCTTGACCACTGCTACACAACCATCAAAGATGCCTATCTCTCCATACACAGTTCAAATTTTGAAAAATCAGATCACACCGCTGTACTCCTCCTCCCTGCTTACAAGCAGAAGTTGAAATGTGAGGACACAGTGTAGAAGATAGCACCGATCTGGCCTGAGGCAACAGAACAGCTTCTGCAGGACTGTCTGGAACCAGTGGGCTGGTCCATATTGAAGAATTCAGTGGCTAACCTTGACAAGTCTCCCACCCTGGACACGGATGTCATTAGCAAGTGTACAGAGAACTGCATGACAAAGAAGTCAATCCATATGTTCCCCAACCAGAAACCATGGATGAACCGTGAAATCCAGTGCCAACTGCAGAACATGCATAAGGTGTTCAAGTCAGATGGTCCTGACCTTTACAGGAAATCCAGGTTCGACCTCGGTAAGGCCATTAGGAATGCCATTAGGCAATATCAGACCATGTTAGAGACTCAAACTAACCATCTGTGGCAAGGCCCACATGATATAAAGGGATAGAAAATGAAACAGAACAGATAAAAGTACATCCCTCCCTGATGCGCAAAATATTTTTTACAATCATTTTGAATGCAAAGTCAGTGAAACAATGTCTCCTGCCCTGACAGCCTCAGGTACCCACGCTCACTGCTGCACAGGTTAGATTGGCCTTCCTGAGAGTGAACCGACAGAAAAGGACTGGCCCAGATGCAGGCCCTGGCCATGGACCAGCTGGTGGGAGTATTCACTGACATCTTTAACATCTCCTTACTATGATGTGAAGTCCCCACCTGCTTCAAGAAGACCACTATCATCCTGGGGGTGCCAAAGAAAAATCATGCAGCATGACTCAATGACTACAGCCCATGGCTCTGGCCTGCAGAATCGTGAAGTGCTTTGAGAGGTTAATCAGATCCTATCAGCCCCAGCCTCCCAGCCTGCCATGATCCTTTGCAATTTGTCTTCTGGGGCAACAGGTCCATAGCAGATGACAACTCCCTGACCCTACACTCATCCCTGGAACAGCTGGACAATAAGGATACCTAAGGCTTCTACTTATTCATTACAGCACCACCTT
>NC_057746.1:17869100-17890875 GCF_004010195.1 Chiloscyllium plagiosum | reverse complement strand
TGTGCCCCCTATCGGAGGGGGATTAACCCCCTCACCCATCCTCTCCCCATTTACACACACCGGGCAGTCTGTGCCCCCTATCGGAGGGGGATTAACCCCCTCACCCATCCTCTCCCCATTTACACACACCGGGCAGTCTGTGTCCCCTATCGGAGGGGGATTAACCCCCTCACCCACCCTCTCCCCATTTACACACACCGGGCAGTCTGTGCCCCCTATCGGAGGGGGATTAACCCCCTCACCCACCCGCTCCCCATTTACACACACCGGGCAGTTTGTGCCCCCTATCGGAGGGGGATTAACCCCCTCACCCACCCTCTCCCCATTTACACACACCGGGCAGTTTGTGCCCCCTATCGGAGGGGGATTAACCCCCTCATCCGTCCTCTCCCCATTTACACACACACCGGGCAGTCTGTTCCCCTGAGAGTTGTCCTGAGCGCAGTTGGTGAGATGGAGGAACAGGGATTAGGCGGTGAAAGAGGAAGGGGGCAGGTCGTATGGGAAGCCTTTCGGACCCCCCCCCCCCCCCCCCCCCCAACCCTGTGCCACGTGCAAGCGGGTACGAGTGGAGGGGACGGCAGGTGAGTGTGTGGTTGGGAAGGTGGTACAGGAGGGAGTTCCTGGGGCACAGGGAGCAACTCTGGGGAGGATGGCGCATTTCGAAGCTGGGTTTGTGGGGGGTGGGGAGAGGGGGATGGAGTGTTGTTCGTAAACAGATCTCCCCGTGAGCCAATCTGCCCCTTCCCATTTTGGGAGGGCTTTAACCTGACCAGGCGAGAGGGGAGAGTGTGTCGGGGGGCATTGAGAGAGGATAGGAGAGGTGGGTCCACGCAACACCTCCTGGGTGTGGGGAAGGCCACTCACCCCAGCACAGAGGAGAGGGAGTGAAATCGAGGCCCTTGGACTGAGGGAGAATGCCTTGAGCTGGACGTCGGGGGGGATGGGCATCGACATGGATTCACGGGGTGAAGGAAATGAGAGCGGGAAACAGCAGTTCTACCAGGATGTCAATGTTCTTAGGCAGTTATAACAGGGAAAGGGCTTCAAATGCCCAAATATAAGTCCATACACAGAGGGACACAGCACAGAAACAGGCCCTTCGGCCCTCCACGTCTGTGCTGACCATTGTAAACTAATCCCATCTATCTGCACATGGCCCCAATCCCTCTATTCCTGAACTGTATAAGTCCTTCTCTGATTTGCTTTCCCAAAATGCAGCACCTCGCATTTATCTGAATTAAACTCCATCTGCCACTTCTCAGCCATTGGCCCATCGGGTCAGGATCCCGTTGCAGTCTCACTACACCTCTCGTACTTTTATCGCCCTCTATCAGATCGCCCCCTCAGCCTCTGTCGTTCTGGCGAAAACTATCCAAGTTTATCCAGCCTCCCCTTCCACCTCATGCACCCCAGTGCAGCTAACAGCCTGGTAAAAGCCCTCTCCAAATAAGGTGGTGACCTGAACTGTCCACAGTACCCCTGATGTGGCCCAAGTGAAGTTTTCTCCAGCTGCAGCATGACTTGCTAACGTTACTACTCAATGCCCCTTCCTGCTTCCCACCTTCTGCCCTTGTGCTGCCATTTTTGGGGAGATAGGATGTTTCCGATCGATTGTTGACACAGACGGATAACAACGCGCAGGGACTGGACGGGATTCATCCAGAGAGTTGGAAGGAAATGAGGGGAGAAGTTGCAGCTGCGCTGGCCACAATATTTCGGCCTTCCCTGGACTGAGGCGGTACTGCCAAGAGACTGAAAACATTCCTGATGGAGGGCTTTTGCCCGAAACGTCGATTCCCCTGCCCCTCGGATGCCGCCTGACCTGCTGTGCTTTTCCAGCGCCACCACACTCTGGTCTCCAGCATCCGCAGTCCTCGCTTTCTCCTGAGCGAACTTGACAGCCTTGTCGAAGAGAAGATAGTCCCGGCAATGACAGGCCCAGTTGGGTTATCGTTCGTGGGGGGTGGGGGTGGGTTAGCTTCAAGAAGTGTGGGGGATGGTTTCGGAGCTTTCAGGTGACTGTAAACGTGGGAGGTGGAGAATGTGGGACCGCGAAAGAACGTCAGTGTGGTGGGCAGGCAGGAGAGGGGGAGGGGGGGTGGGTAAGGCAAAACGCAGCAATGTGTGAGCTAATGGATGGAAAGGCAACATTAACTCAAGGGTACAGTCCGAAAGCAGATGAGGGAGCGACGTGTAACTGCGCGCTGATCATTGAAGGTGGCAGAGAGAGAGTATCAACTAAAGCAGAACACAAGGACATCATGTATCAGAGCAAGATCAGGCCATTCAGCCCATCAATACTGCTGTGCCATTCTGATTGTGGCCTGATGGTTTCTCATCCACCGTTCTCCTGTCTTCTCCCCTGTAATCCTTGATCCCCTTTACCAAGAACTCTGTCTCACCCACACTCCGTGTCCTGCCCTCCCCAGCCCTCAGAGTCCCACAGATTCCCCACCCCCTCCACCGAAAGGAATTCCTCCCCATCTCAGTTCCAAGGGTCGTCCCTTCACCCTGAGGCTGTGATTAGTCCCTTCTACTGGTGGATTAGATTAGATTACTTACAGTTTGGAAACAGGCCCTTCGGCCCAACAAGTCCACACCGACCCGCCGAAGCGTAACTCACCCATTCCCCTCCATTTACCCCTTACCTAACACTACGGGCAATTTAGCATGGCCAATTCACCTGACCTGCACATCTTTGGACTGTGGGAGGAAACCGGAGCACCCGGAGGAAACCCACGCAGACACGGGGAGAACGTGCAAACTCCACACAGTCAGTTGCCTGAGGCGGGAATTGAACCCGGGTCTCTGGCGCTGTGAGGCAGCAGTGCTAACCACTGGGGTGCTAACCACCTTCCCCATGTCCCCTATCGATATTCTGGAAGTTTCAATCTGAATCCCACCCCCACATCCTTCTCAAACTCCATCGAGTACAGACCCAGAGTTCTCAGCCCCTCCTCATATGACAAGTCCTTCATTCCCGGGATCCCTCTTGAAATCCTCACCCACACGCAGGCCGCAATATTTCAGCCTTCCTTGGACTGAGGCGGTAGTGCCAAGAGACTGTGAATAGTTGGGGGTCCCATCGCAGACCCCTGTGGGACATCACCAGCTGCCTTCCTGAAAAAGACCCTTTTGTCAAAGGCCTTCCTGAAATCCAAATAGGTCACATCCACTGGCTCCCCTTTGCCTATAATTTGCTCATGACCTCCTCAAAAAATTCAAACAGGTTTGTCAGACGTGATGTCCCCCTGACGAAGCTGTGCTGACTTAGCCCTGTTTTACCATGCACCTTTCCCACAACCTCATCCTTACGAACTCTGAAACTTTACTAAGGTCAGCCTAATCAACCGATTAGATTAGATTAGGCTATTTACAGTGTGGAAACAGGCCCTTCGGCCCAACAAGTCCACACCGACCCTTCGAAGAGTAACCCACCCTAACCTGCACATCCCTGGGCGCTATGGGTAATTTAGCATAGCCAATCCACCCTCACCTACACATCCCTGAACACTATGGGGTAATTTAGCATGGCCAATCCACCCTACCCTGCACTTCCCTGGGCACTATGGGTAATTTAGCATGGCCAATCCACCCTAACCTACACATCCCTGAGCACTATGGGTAATTTAGCATGGCCAATACACCCTAACCTGCACATCCCTGAGCACTATGGGGCAATTTAGCATGGCCAACCCACATTAACCTGCACATCTTTGGACTGTGGGAGGAAACCGGAGCACCCAGAGGACACCCACACAGATACGGGGAGAACGTGCAAACTCCACACAGTCGCCCCGAGGCTGGAATCAAATCCGGGAGTTTGGTGCTGTGAGGCAGCTGTGCTAACCACTGAGCCACAGTGCCACCATCTGTTGGTCTTTGGCAGTTCTCCCTCTAACTGTTCAAAATACCCCAAAACATCGGATCGTTTCACTGGTTTTAATATTACCAAAATGCTAAATTCAAGTTTGATTGGATTTTGGTATCTTGGAGCATAATTTAAATCGATTGGCCAAATTTGAATGTGTTTTTGTTTCATGGCAACCAGCTGCAGCTGTTCATTTTGACCAAGTGTTACCTTGTTCGCGACTCTCTGTGCTTTGTCAGTCCTTGTTAGCTTTTCGACTCTCTTAAAGGCACAGTACACACCTACACCTTCATAACACTTTATTGTACAGCATAGTTAAAACACAATACAAGAAAACACAGCTTAGCTGTAACTCTATCGAAACACTTAACAAAATATCAGATACAGTAACTATTACTAATTAACATTTCCAATGTAGTAACATCCCAGGCAAAGAAAAATTCAGTAAAATAGATTGTCTCAACTCTAGTGGTTCAAGAGGAAAACATTAAGACAAAACTCTGAGAGAGAGAGAGAGTAGTAGGGAGAGATGTACTGCAGCTTCCAAATTCTGCTCAGACCCCAGCAACTGAAAAACTAAAAACCCTGGTTCTATGGGAGCTTGACCCCACCCAGCCAGGCTGCTCCTATTGTTCCAACTCTTAAAAGAAAAACCAAAGCCTCACAAGCTGTTTATGGGATTTTGAAAGGCAGCTCGTCACCTCTGCCTTAAACCCTCTCCTCAAACATGAACAGGACAAAAAAAAACCTCTTAAAGCCATTGTATTGTCACAGCATTCACCTTTCTAACCAAAATCCTGGGATCCATCTGGTTTTGGAGCCAACACTATTGGCGATCTTCAGACTAGGTTCAGTCAACTCTGAATTTCTCTGGGCTTAAGCTCTGGGTATGCTTTCCTTTATTGGTCAGAGTATTGAGTACAGGAGTTGGGAGGTCATGTTGCGGCTGTACAGGACATTGGTTAGGCCACTGTTGGAATATTACGTGCAATTCTGGTCTCCTTCCTATCGGAAAGATGTTGTGAAACTTGNAGGGGAAAGATATAAAAGAGACCTAAGGGGCAACTTTTTCACCCAGAGGGTGGTACGTGTATGGAATGAGCTGCCAGAGGATGTGGTGGAGGCTGGTACAATTACAGCATTTAAGAGGCATTTGGACGGGTATATGAATAGGAAGGGTTTGGAGGGATATGGGCCGGGTGCTGGCAGGTGGGACTAGATTGGGTTGGGATATCTGGTCGGCATGGACGGGTGGGGCCGAAGGGTCTGTTTCCATCCTGTACATCTCTATGACTCTACTGATGTTGATCATCAGTCCTGACCCTCCTATGTCTCTTTAATGTAGCGTATCTCGACAAAGCGTCTCGTCCTTCCTCAGTAATCTCAGCATATCTATCCATCCTCTGAACACAAGAACAGTGTCTAACTGCCCCAGTATTTCCCTGTTAGCGAGTTGAGTCTGTGGCAAGATGTACCTAGAAGAGGGATACATTTCTCAGCCTGGTGACGAGGTGTCGATCCACGGTCATGTCTTTTGTTTTGAAAGGAAGCATGAGAGTGGGGGTTGCATTCAGACTCACACAGACCCAGCACTTTCGTTGTTGCTTTCAGTTCTTTCAATTGGGGTCCCCTCGATACAGCTCTCTGGATTCATTCTGTCGACGTCCCTTCCTCCTGGGCTGGAGGTGAGAGAGCAAGTGAGGGAAATACGTTCCGCTGAATTTGCCTTTGCCAGAGGGAGGTTGCGTTTGTGCTGTGTTGGAACAGTTTTGACGAACAGTCGTTAAAACGCACGTTTTGTTAAGTGTTTCGATAAGAGTTCAGGTTATGCTGATTCTTACTTGTTTCGTATTTTAGCCGTGGTGTAAGGATAAAAGGCATTTTTACTTCAAGAGCTCGACCAACATCTGGAATGCAGCGCCCGACACTGGTCTTTCAATAAGCGTGAGTTGCCTCAGGACATTCGGTATGTCCACAAGGACCCTCACTAACCTTTTCAGTTGCACCGTCTGGGTGTATAATGGCCTGGTGTGGCATGTTCTCTGCCCAGGAGCGGAGGAAACGACAGAAAATGGTGTGTACCACCCAGACCTTGCACCCATTCACACGGCTCTCTGTCAACATCGTCAACTGACTCACTCTTTGTTATCCTCCACGACACTTACAACCTCTTCATCCTCTTGCCCACACCCTTTCAACACGTTTATCTGACATAACAGATTTTTTTTTCTCCTCCAATCAGGAGCTTTAATCAGTTAATGACTTCACTCGCCCTCTTGACTACTTCATATGGACCAATGAATTTTACTATCGGAGTTTCACTTTGTAAAGGCCAAAATTTCATCTGCTTGAAACTCTCTTGAATGCTTATCTGCCTGCGAGCCTTCTAAATCTTCCTGGCTCAGAGGTCGGGGCACTACCACTGTGCCTCAAGACTCCAAATTGTCTCGGTGTTCTGGCTTTCGTGAGCAGGGGGATCGAGTTTAAGAGCCGCGAGGTTTTGCTGCAGCTCTACAAGTCCCTGGTGAGGCCACACTTGGTCTGGTCGCCCTACTCTAGGAAAGATACAGGGGCTTTGGAGAGGGTGCAAAGAAGGTTTACCAGGACTGGAGGGCTTGCCTTATGAAGAAAGGTTGACTAAGCTCGGACTTTTCTCTCTGGAGAGAAGGAGGAAGAGAGGAGACCTGATCGAGGTGTACAAGATAGTGAGAGGCATGGAGAGAGTCAATAGCCAGAGACTCTTCCCCAGGGCAGGGCTGACTGATATGAGGGGGGGTCTTAGTTTAAAATATTAGGAGAAAGGTATAGAGGAGACGTCAGAGGTTGGTTCTTTACGCAGAGAGTTGTGAATGCATGGAATGCGTTGCCAGCTGTGGTGGTGGAAGCAGAGACATTAGGGACATTTAAGCGACTGCTGGGCATGATCATGGAGAGCAGTGAGTTGAGGGCTGCGTAGGTTATTATATTTTACATTAGGATTAAACCTCAGCACCACATCGTGGGCCAAAGGGCCTGTTCTGTGCATTGGGGACATTTAAGCGACTGCTGGGCATGCTCATGGAGAGCAGTGAGTTGAGGGCTGCGTAGGTTATTATATTTTACATTAGGATTAAATCTCGGCACCACATCGTGGGCCAAAGGGCCTGTTCTGTGCTGTACGTTTCTATGTTCTATGGTTTATTTCCTTTATCTAAGTAACTAATGCGTCATATCCAACTGCGGCTTGTCCACAATCTCAAAAGACGTTCACATCCTTCCACCCTCCCCTACATGTTCCTGTCAGTCTTTCCAAAGCCTTGGAAATGTCATCCAACATTGAGGAATCATCTACCTCCTTCAACAACTTCTTCCTAATCCATTTTAACTGAGCTCTAACCTCCTGACTGTAAATCTATTCAAGTGAGCGAAGTCCAGTTGATTCATTTGGAAAAACCTCCCGGCGCCAATAACAAACACCAATCCTTTGACCCAGTCCTGTTCGTGTTTGGGAAGAGTCTGCTGAGGACGGTGATGGTGCCTTTCCAAAGCTCCCCGTGTTTGTGCTTGGTCTAACGAAAACTGTTGATGTGGAGTTAAGCCCCTCGATTGGGGGGTCTAGATTAGAGCGGTGCTGGAAAAGCACAGCAGTTCAGGCAGCATCCGAGGAGCAGGAAAAGCGACGTTTCGGGCAAAAGCCCTTCATCAGGCACCCAAAGGAAACCCATGCAGACACAGGGAGAATGTGCAACTTCCACACAGACAGCCATCTGAGGCTGGAATGGAACCCGGGTCCGTGGCACTGGGAGGCAGCAGCGCTTACCACTGAGCCACTATGCTGCCTACATACACAACAATATTTTTTATGAGCGAAGTATGCTTTGAAATTTTAAAAAAAGCTTGAGGCAGTTGCCGCCAAGACGCAGTGAGGTCTTTCCGCTGAAGTATAATAAGGGTCTGTTCAGTTATCAGACCCTCTCATTTCCTCAGATGCAAGTAAGTAATGCCTTGCCTGAGTGGTACATGCCTTCGGTTTTTGCAACTGTAATGTCAAATCCTAATGGCTGCTTTTCTTGAAACACAAAGACTATGCAGAACTGTTTTAGTACCTGGAAATATAGATAAAGACGTTTTATGAAGAATGTATATGCTTGGAGTTTTGAAATAAAAACCTTAAAGGAAACTTGCAGCAGAGAATGAACAACCAGATAGCTTTCAAAGAGCCAGGAAAGATTAGATGAGCTGAATGGCATCTTGTACTGAATGGTTCTGATGTGTAGCCTTAGGATTGGGAACATTTACAGATGATTACACAGTATTGAGGTCTATTGGCAACTGTTCCATTCACGATGTATCCAATGTCAGCAGATATTCACGTCTGGTCTGAACTGAGGCAGGTAGTAGCTTCCATGCTACTCAATTACCAAGAGACAACTAATTGGAACTGGATGAGATATCTGCCCTGGAGCATCCTGATGTAATTTCTGGATTGAATTCCACTGTCATTTATAAGACAATAAGACCACAAGAAATAGGAACAGGAGTAGGCCTGTCTAGCCTGTACCACTATTCAGTAGGGTCATGGCTCATTGACACTCCTCACGTCCACTTCCCTGCCTTTTCCCCATTCCCTGACTGATTAAGAATCGATGCATCTTAGCCTTTAGCACACGCAAGGACTTTGCCCCCACAGCTCTGAGACAAGGAGTTCCAAAGGCTCACAACCTTCCCATTGCATATGGTAGCAACTGCTCTGAAAGCTATAGAGGGATGAAAGGGTGGCACAGTGGCTCAGTTGTTAGCACTGCTGTCTCACAGCGCCAGGGATCCAGAGTCGCTTCCCGCCTTTGGCAGCTATCTATGTGAAGTTTGCACATTCGCTCCATGTCTGCGTGGGTTTCATCTGGTTCCTTTCTGCAGGTCAGGTGAATTGGTCATGCTAAGTCGCCCATAGTGTTAGGTGCATTAGTCAGGGATAAATGTTGGGAAATTGGTCTGGTTGGGTTTCGTCTCAGAGGGTCAGTGTGGACTTGTTGGGCCAAATGGCCTGTTTCCCCATCGTAGGTAATCTGATCTAGTAAATGTTGATTGGCTTCCAGAGGATTAGATGTCAAAGTTATATCTCCATTGAAAACATTATTCTGGGAATTCTGCTCAACTCAGCTGCAGGTCACCAGATCCCAGCAAATAATTATTAAGAACAGACCGACTACATTTCTCTGATGATTGCAGAGATGTTCCGCCCAGGTTATGACAACAGAAAAACCTGAAGAATGATTTGTGTTGATGTGACACTGTTCACAGCCTCTTGACGTTGCAAATCTCTTTGCTGTCTGTGAATTGCTGCCTATGGTGCGGCATGGTGGTTCAGTGGTTAGCACTGCAGTGGTTAGTTCACAGGGACCCAGGTTCGATTCCACCCTTGGGTGACTGTCTCTGTGGATTTTGTACATTTCCCTGTATCTGCGTGGGTTTCCTCCAAGTGCACTGGTTTTCTCCCACAGTCCAAAAATGTGCCAGTTAGGATTAGCCATGGGAAATGCAAGGTTATGGGGATGGGGTGGGTCTGGATGGGATGCTCTTTGGAAGGTCAGTGTGGGCTAGATGGGCTGAATGGCCTGCTTCCACACTGTCAGGATCCTACGAATGAAATCCATTGTTGGCTCCTCAAGATATGGCCACACACCACAGATATTGAAAACCCAACATTTTCAAGGAATATCCACAAATTCTGCCCTGTGGAAGGGTTCTCGACACTTAAATAATTACAGCCTGATTAAAGTATGAAGCCAGGGATTTTCTGCCATACCTGTTATTTCCACTTCCACTTCCAGGAATGGACTCCAACGTCCATCTTCTCTTTGATGGAAGACCCTTCGGCTGGCCTTGAACTGTACGGTCAGGAGAAATAACGATAAAGTCAGTGAATCCAAATTTCAGCAAGGGTGTATTTTTAAACTCGGGACAGAATTGCAGTTCATCACATTTATTGTTCCAGGCTTTACTCAAGTCTTCTGCTGAAGATCTGACCAAGAGGTTGGTGGAAAGCCATTTCAAAAGGCAGTAGGTAATTGCTTGGATTGGGGCAAAAGGACAGAGCAATTGGGAAGGAATGGGATAGTGGGGTTAGCAGTTCCTGCGGGCCAGTAAAGGCATGGTGGACTGCAAGGCACTCCTTCTATGCTGTAAGATAGACGAAGAAACTAAATGTTGCGCAGACCATATATCAGGCAATCTTTGTGAATATTAACCTCTCCAGCCACCAGTTCCAGTCAATGTGACTCAAACGTATATGTCAAGCCTTAAACTTATCGACTGCCTTTTGCACTTTTAAAAGTGGCTGAAAAGGTTCTATCACTTACAATCACTTGAATGCCAGGTACAGTTATGAAAATGATGTGAAATTCCCATTAGGAATTAGCCTGGACTCGATGATCGGCAGGAAAAATATTTCAAAGTACTATTTGTTTTGTGTTCAACACATAGATATGTCCATGTGGTGTGAGGGTCACTGGCACATCCAGATAAATCAGAAACAAATACAGAAATTGCTGGAAAAGCTCAGCAGGTCTGGCAGCATCTGTGGAGAGAAATCAGATTTAATGTTTCAAGTCCCTCAGAGCAGATGAAACCGATCCTGTTGTTTAATGTGGAAATTTGTTTTGCTGCAGCTGCTGTTTACCCAACTGTTGACGGTGGGGAGGGGGGGCGAGTATTATGTCCCAGGTCGGGATTGTAATGTTGCCTGTCTCTCAAGTCCCCTCACAGTCTGACTTCACTGTCTTTGCTCCCTGACACAGTTCCACCTGAGCACATCAGGCAGCAGCTGAGGAGCAGGAAAATCGATGTTTCAAGTAAAAAAACCCTCATTAGGAATGAGGCTGGGAGCCTCGGGGGTGGAGAGGTAAATGGGAGGGGTGTGGGCTGGGGGGAAGGTAGCTGAGAGTGCAATAGGTGGATGGAGGTGGGGGTAAAGGTGATAGGTCGGAGGCGAGGGTGGAGCGGATAGGTGGGAAGGAAGATGGACAGGTGGGACAGATCATGAGGACAGTGCTGAGCTGGAAGGTTCGAACTGGGGTAAAGTGAGGGGGGAGAGGGGAAACTGGTGAATTCCCTGTTGATGCCATGGGCTTGTAGGGTCTCAAAGTGGAAGATGAGCCGTTCTTCCTCCAGGCATCGGGTGGTAAGGGAGAGGTGAGGTTGATGGAGTGGAAGGTGAGGGTGTTCTGTCCTTCTTGCGGTTGGAGGGGTGGGGTTCAAGGGCAGAGGTGTGTGATGTGGATGAAATGCGCTGGAGGGCATTATCAACCATGTGGGAGGGGAATTGGGAATAAGGGAATAAGGAATAAGGTCGTCTCAACATTGACATTTTCTGCAAACCACTGACTCCCACAGCCACCTGGATTACACCTCCTCCCACCCTGCCTCCTGCAAAAATGCAATCTTTCATTCCTAATTCCTCTGCCTCTGCTGTATCTGCTCCCAGGAGGACCTGTTCCACCACTGAACACACCACATGACCTCCATCTTTAAATATTGCAATTTCCCCTCCCACATGGTTGATGATGCCCTCCAACGCATCTCATCCGTGTTCCGCACTTCCGCCCTCAAAACCTACCCCTCCAACTGCAGCAAGGACACAACCCCCCTCATCCTCACCTTCCACCCCACCAACCTCTGGAGACATGGTGTCATCCTCCACCATTTCCACCACCTACAAACGGACCCCACCACTAGGGATATATTTTCCTCCCCACCCCTATCCGCTTTCTGTAAAGACCGTTCCCTCAGTGACTACCTGCTCAGATCCACGCCCCCCAACAACCCACCCTCTCCTCCCGGCACATTCCCCTGTCACTGCAGGAATTGCAAAACCTGCGCCCAGCTCCCCCCACACCTCCATCCAAGGCCCCAAAGGAGCCTTCCACATCCAACAAAGTTTCACCTGCACTTTCACACATGTCATTTGCTGAAGCCGTTGCTCCCGATATGGTCTCCTCTACATTGGGGAGACTGGACGCCTCCTCGCACAGCGCTTTAGGGAACATCTCCAGGACACCTGCACCAATCAACCCCACCACCCTGTGGCCGAATACTTCAACTCCCCCTCCCACTCTGCCGAGGACATGCAGGTCCTGGGCCTCCTCCATTACGACTCCCTTACCACCCAAAGCCTGGAGGAACTTCGCCTATTCTTCTGCCTTGGGACCTTCCAAACACACAGGATCAATGTGGATTTCACCATTTCCTCATTTCCACTCCCCCCACCTTATGCCAGTTCCAACCTTCCAGCTCAGCACCGTCCTCATGATCTGTCCCACCTGTCAATCTTCCTTCCCACCTATCCACTTTTTGCTTTCCTGTCTCCTTACTGTCTCCTTTTCCCTTGCGTCCTCATCACCCCTTTTGTCATATCATCCTTGCTGTCTCCTGCCCTGTGAAGGACTGTTCTTTCATCTCCATTGCCACTGTCTACCCTGACCTTGGCCGTAATTACGAGGGATAACTCCGGGCTTGTTAGCAATTCACATAGGCCTACGATTTTTTAACCTCTGCAAAGATATTTCCCAGGTAACTGCTCTTTTCCAGACTCTTGCTGTTTCACACTCCTTTCTGCTTTCGACCATCCACAGGATTTTCGTTTTCCCCTCTGCAACCGTTGTTCTAGAAAACACTTGTGTCCCAGCGTTTCACCAAGTATCGCAACATATTGCCAACTTGCACTGTCCCTTCGCTTGGATGGCTGGTATGTGATGCCAACAGTGTGGGTTCAATTCCCGCACCCACTGAGGTCACCATGAAAGCCTCTCACACTTGTAATGTCCCTTCACTTGGCTACGCAAACAGGAGGCTGGAAGAACACAGCGAGTCAGGCAGCATCGGGAGGTGGACAAGCCAACATTTTGGGTATAACCCTTCTTCAGGTCTAAGGATGGGGATGCAGATAAAGGGGTGGTGGGGGAGGGTTTTGGGTGGGGAGGGGACAGGGTGGTGAGGATGGTGTAGGTGGAGACAGGCAGAGGGTCCGACCTGGTTGGTCAATGGGAGGAATGAATCCTGTTGGTAGCAGAGTGGAAGGGAAGGGAGTCAGGGGATGGGGAGGGAGGTTATTTGAAATTGGAGAACTCAATGTTGAGCCCTCCCGGCTGTAGGCCGCCCAGGCGGAAGATGAGGTGTTCCTCCAATTTGCGCTGTGATTCATTTTGGCAATGGATGAGGCCAAGGATGGTCATGTCGGAAAGGAAGTGGGAAGGGGGATTTGAAATGGACGGTGACTGGGAGGTCAGGCTGGCCCTTACAGACTCAACTGAGATGCTCAACGAAACGTTCATTTAGTTAACGTTTCGTTGAGCATCTCAGTTGAGTCTGTAAGGGCCAGCCTGACCTCCCAGTCACCGTCCATTTTGGTCTCACCGATGTCAAGAAGACCACACCCGGATACAGGTTGGCTCGGATGGAGGAGATACAGGCAAACCTCTGTTTCAGCTGGAAGGAACTGTTTGGGGACGGCTGGTACCTGATGCCAACAGCATGGGTTCAGTTCCCACACCAGCCGCGGCTATACCATGAAAGACTCTCCTTCCCAATCTCACCCCTCACAGAAAGCAGGGTGACCCTCAGCTGAGGAGATAACGCCACCAGTTGTTTCTCTCGTCCTTCCCAATGAGAGAGCAGGCATGCAGTCCGATAAGACTGTGGCAACTTTACCTTGATATCACCAGGGCTGTTTTGATGCACGGGTCATCAATAGAACATTACCTGCTGGCTCCGGGAGTGGTGGCATTAGATTGGACAAGGGTTGCAGCCTAGAATGACTGAAGACACCTAAAGCATCCTTCCCGCTTCCATAGGATGTGTCAATTTCGTAGGAATGCAAATCTTCAAAGACCTTGAGTGGGTGAAAATGGAGCATCAGTCCAACATCGCTTCCGCTTTTGACCGCGCTAACCCGTGCTTCAAATCACTTTCTGCACATTAAGGTTCAGAGAATGGAACAGTTGCCACTTCAGAAATCCAGACCCATTTTTGACCTCTCCCACCCTCCAGGAACTTGGCTAAGACCTGACAAACTTCTAGATTTGAAACTCCGCCATGATGTGGAGGTGCTGGTGTTGGACTGGGGTAGACAAAGTTAAAGATCATATAACACCAGGTCACAGTCCAACAGCTAGCTACCTGATGAAGGAGCGGCACTCTGAAAGCTAGTGCTTCCAAATAAACCTGCTGGACTATAACCTGGTGTTGTGTGGTTTTTAACTCACTTTAGCCAGATGGAGTCTATGGCTTTTAAAATGGTTTTTCACTCGATTCCGTTAGTTCAGTGCTCAGTAGGTTTAGTTAAGATGACCATTATAACTAACATGGATTAGCTATTGGATGGTTCAGGAACATATCAAAACTATTCTACTTTTGGTTTTGTTTTTCACGACATTATAGGCATCACCAGTGCATGTAATAGGCAGATGTATGTTATATGTCCTAACTTCCCTTCTAGAATGCCCCTTGTTTAAACTGATATTGTCCAAGTGTGCTGGTAAACACACAGTGCCTTCAGGAAGGGAATGCCATAATGGTAACGTGGCAACAGTAAAGCAATGCCAATATAGTTCCAAGTCAGGATGGGGCCTGGCTTGGTGGGGAATTTGCAGGTAGTGGTGCCCCCGACTGTCTTCCGCCCTCATCCTTCTGATTGTCGGAGGTCCCAAGTTAACAAAATGCTGTCAAAGGACCATTGACCAGTTTGCCACAGTGCATCTTGTCCATTATACTCAACCATTCCTGAAGAAGGGCTCATGCCCGAAACGTCGATTCTCCTGCTCCTCGGATGCTGCCTGACCTGCTGCGCTTTTCCAGCAACACATTTTCAGCATCATACTCAACCTCCTTGCCAGCTGTACAAGGCTGACCATGAAGAAGGCAGCTTTGTCCTGGGTGGTTTTAGGCTTGCTCAATGAGACACACCCCTCTGGGGGAGGACTCCATCACATCCTTGACTTGTGCCCTGCAGATGATGGACAAGCTTTGGGAAGTCAGGCGATGTGTTCCTCACTGCAGAGTTTCCCACCTCGGATTGACATTGTATTGATGCGGTTGGTCTTGTCATCGCCAACTCGGGACTACTGATGGTGAGGAAATAGAGCCAATTGATCTCAGGAGGAGATCTTTAGATTCTCTTCTCCATTTCTCTTTTCCACCTCAACCTCAGAATGATAATGGAGCACCATTAGACGCTACGGGCAGCAATCTAAATGGGTTTGGGTTGATCAGTTCCCGTAGTTGACTGGATAGCTAGTTAATGATATAAGCAGCATGGGTTCAATCCTCGCACCAGCTGAAGTTACCTCATTTTCTCAATCTCTCCCCTTGCCTGAGGCATGGTGAACCTGAGATTAAGCCGCCACTGGTTATCTCTCCCTAATGGGAGAGTAGCTGTATGATCTGATAAGACTATAGTGAGTTCACCTTTTTAAATGTAACTTCAGAAAAACTGAACGTAAAATGGATGTAGGTTGGGGTGCTCCCCAGTATACATTCTCTTTGATGTTTAGAAAGTAGGTGCTGGAGTAGGCCATTCAGCCCCTCGAGCCTGCTCCACCATTCAATACGATCATGGCTGATCGCACAATCTCAGTATCCCATTCCCAGTTTCTCTCTGTACCCCTTGACCCCTTTAGCTGCAAGGGCCACATCCAGCTCCCTCTTGAATATATCTATCAAACTGGCTCCAACAGCCTCCTGTGGGACAGAATTCCACAGGTTCACAGCACCCTGAGTGAAGAAATTCTTCCTCCTCTCAGTCCTGAATGGCTTCCCCCTTATTTGTAGACTGTGACCCCTTGTTTTGGACTTCCCTGACATCAGGAATATTCTTCCCGCCTCCCGCCTGTCCAGTCCCATCAGGACTTTATAAGTTTCTTTGAGATCCTCCATCATTCTTCTAAATTCCAGTGAGTACAAGCCTGATCGAGTCAATCTTTCTTCATATGTTTAAGAGAATCAGGCAGGGCTTGGGTAGGGAGCTTATATCTGTTGTTTTGCCCTGACAGCTGATGTTAAAACTACCCTATGTGTTAAGATGGAAGAATACGATAACAAGTCGTTGATCCCTGACTGCCTGTGCATTCAACAGGATCAAGGCTGATCATTAACTTCAATTCTGATCAAGATCCCGTTGTAATCCGAGGTAACCTTCTTTGCTGTCCACTACACCTCCAATTCTGGTGTCATCAGCAAACTTGATAACTATATCTCCTAAGTTTACAGCCAAATCATTTATATAAAAAGCAGTGGTCCCAGCACCGATCCTTATGGCACTCCACTGGTCACAGGCCTCCAGTCTGAAAAACAACCCTTCACCACCACCCTCTGTCTTCGACCTTTGAGCCAGTTCTGTATCCAAATGGCTAGTTCTCCCTGTATTCCATGAGATCTAACCTTGTTAATCAGTGTCCCATGCGAAACCTCGTCGAACACCTTACTGAAGTCCATGTAGGGCACATCCACTGTTTTGCCCTTATCAATCCTCTTTGTTACTTCTTCAAAAAACTTAGTCAAGTTCGTGAGACATGATTTCCCACGCACAAAACCGTGTTGACTATCGCTAATCAGTCCTTGTCTTTTCAGATGCACGCAAATCCTTTCCCTCAGGATTCCCTCCAATAACTTGCCCACCACCAATGTCAGACTCACTGCTCTATCGTTCCCTGGCTTTTCCTTACCACCTTTCTTAAATAGTGGCACCACGTTAGCCAACCTCTAGTCTTTTGGCACCTCACCTGTGACTTATTTTTATATTTTCAAGCACTGGGTCACCCCAGCTCTCCAATGATAGAGAATTTCCAAGTTTCATTACCACTTGAGTTACCAAATATCTTCTCACCCCAGTCCTAAATGGCTGGGCTCTTATTCAGAAACAATGACCCTCTGTCCAACAGTCACCCATGGCAGGGGTTAAAATATCTCCAGCACCTCCCCTGTTAAATGCCTTAAGAACTTTACAGACCCCTTCTGATCTTCTGAATTCTGGAGATTATGCACCGCGTCTTCTCAAGCTGATTTAGAGTAGGATAAAAGGCCAGCACAACATCGAGGATCGAAGGGCCTATACTGTGCTGTTCTGTTCTATGTTCTATGCTCCTTCAAGGTCAATGATCTCACCCCAGGAATCAGTCCAGTGAAAATGTGCAACACAATCTTAAGGGGCAAGATATTACTCTGCGTATAAGGAGTAAAGTCTCCAGTGAAGGGGGGGAATCGCAGTGCAGTGGCTTTGCTACTGGCCTGCTCATCCCCAAACCCAATGTAATGATTTACTGACTGCAGTTCAAACCCCACAGCCAGGTAGCTGGTGGAATTTAAACTCCTGCCTCAGAGTGAAGGCGCAACCATTTAGAACTGGGATGAGGAGAAATTTCTGGTGGTGAAACTGTGGACCTCATTGTCACAGAAGGCTGTGGCAGAAGATTTTCGACACCAGGTCATTAAGAGAGAGAGAGAGAGACTTAGGTTCTTGATTAGTAAAGGGATCAAGGGCCAGCACCCGCAGTCCTCACTTTTGCCATAAAACCATAAGACATAGGAGCAGAAATTAGGTCATTCAGCCCATTGAGTTGGCTCCGCCATTCAATCATGGGTGATAAGTTATGGGTAGAAGATTGAGTTGAGAAATATTGAATAGCAGAGCCAACTCAATGGGCAGAAAGGCCTAATTTCTGTGTCTATGTCTTACGGCCTTAAGGTCTAACCCTTGCCCCCCCTCTCCCCCCTCCCCCCACCCCCCACTTACCCATGGGCCTATTGGCCTAATTCTACTCCTCCATCTTATAGTCTTATGCATCATTTTAGTGATGTCAATTGTTCTCATAACATACAATCTGGCAAACTCACTACCATCTTAGACTGATCTGTCTTTACACATGAATCCATATCCACAGCAACATGATTGCCTCCTAACTGCAGTCTGAAATGGTTTAGCAAGGCACTGCACTTGACAGGCAATGAGGGATGGGCAACAAATTGCCAGGCTGTGCCCATCTCTCAGAGCAGAGCAAATGAAACAGAAAATGCAACGCGTCTTATTTCTCCCATTCTATCCAATCTCTTTGTGACAGGGAGTGGTTTACCTTTCCATGCCCAGTTCTGTACTGTCAGTAGTTTAATGACATTTCACAGCACGGATTAACTTCAAACGAATATGTGGAAGCTCATGCTATTCAATGCAACGTTACCTTCCTCATGGTGATAATGTCCTGGGTGTGTAATTGTTTAAGTCTGGGATCTACCGCATGCACAAAGACCTCGGCTGGATTGTCAGACCAAATTGATAGCTCCAATCCATAATCTTCCTGGTGCGGGAGCAATGCTGAATTGACCTGAAACTATAAATCACAGTCAGACAGTGAGCCTGAAGAGACAGCGAGCTGGAAGAGATCCTGTGGGTATGAAATTAACTCGGAGACAAAACATAGGGTGATGCTGGATGGCTGGCTTTCAGTATGAAGCCTGCCCCTCACAGGAATGCACTACAGGGTGAGCCTTTCAAGTGTCACTTTGTGAATACACATTGGCAGTTCTTTTCTGAAGTTTTGTGCCCAGTGCAAAATCAAATTACTCTGGTATATAAAAAAAAGAAAACAGATGATGCTGGAAATATCCAGCAGGTAAGGCAGCACCTGCTTTTTCAGACCATGACCTTCAAACTGGTTGCGGATTATCAGCTCAGAGGCATGGTCTCGTTGAATGGCAGAACAGATTCGATGGGCCGAATGGCCCACTTCTGCTCCGACGTCCTGCAGCCTTATATCCAGAACCATACCATAACAATAATGATTGTAAAACTGGAAGGAACGTCAATGTGTCTTTTAGCCTCTTGCTCCCTGAACAGCTTCAAGATAAAAAGTACCAAAGACAGTAAAAAAAAATCATAACGAGGAAACGAAAGCAGAAAATGCTGGAAATCCTCATTAGGTCTGGCAGCAGCTGTGGGGATAGGAACAGAGTTAAAGTTAGATCAATGTGAGGTGCTGCATTTTAGGTAGGGCAAACCAGGGCAAGACTTTTGGTAAGGTCCTAGGGAGTGTTGCTGAACAAAGAGACCTTGGAGTGCAGGTTCATAGTTCCTTGAAAGTGGACTCACATGGAGACAGGGAGGTGAAGAACGTGATTGGTTCACTTGCCTTAATTGGTCAGAAAATTGAGTACAGGAGTTGGGATGTCATGCCGCGGCAGTACAGTACATTGGTTAGGCCACTTTTGGAATACTGCGTTCAATTCTGGTCACCCTTCTACAGGAAGGACGTTGTTAAACTTGAAAGGGTGCAGAAAATATTTACAAGGATGTTGCTGGGACTGGAGGGCTTGAGCCATAGGGAGAGGCTGAATGGGCTGGGGCTATTTTCTCAGCAGTGTCAGAGGGGGAGGGGTGACCTTAAAGAGGTTTATAAAATCATGAGAAGGTGAATAGCCAAGGGTCTTTTCCCTGGGGTGGCGGAGTCCAGAACCAATGGTTTAAGTTGAGAACAGATAGATTTAAAAAGGACCTGAGAGGTAACTTTTTCATGCAGAGGGTGGTGTGTGTATGGAATGAGCTGCCGGAGGAAGTGGTGGAGGCTGGTACAATTACAGCATTTAAAAGGCATCTGGATGATGACATGATTAGAAAGGGTTTCGAGGGATATGGACCAAATGCTGGCAGATGATACTCGGTCAGATTGGAATGTCTGGTCGGCTCAGATGAGTTGGGCCGAATGGTCTGTTGCAGTGCTGTACATCTCTATGACTCTACTCCAGCTCTGCAACCTTTCGTCAGATGGAGCCAATGAGGTTTTTTTTCTCACAAGACAGGGAGTGGGAAGTAGATCTTTGATAGTTCGGAGGGCAGGAGAGATTAAATTACAAAAGGTTTCAAAGCCAAAGTGAGGGCTAATGGAAGAAGTGTACAAAAACATGTCTCCCAAGGTCATGCGAAGGGCAGGATTCCGAATGGATGCTGCCAGATAGAAAATGAAGGAAATATGGTAGGCCAAACCAAGCTGGGAGAGAAGATCATTGCTTAAAATTTTTGGACTCAGTGTTGAGCCCAGAAAGATGTCCAGTGCTCATTTGAAAGCTCCTTGAGCGTGTGTTGAGGTTCAGTGGAACACTGGCTGAAACAGGTTACCCATTAAAGATAGGGAATGGAAACTAATTACATGGGTCAGACAAAAGGAACAGGGAATAGCAAACCTTTTCATCACATAAGCTCTCCACTTCGACCCATAGGGAATCCACGACAATTTCCTCTTTGCCTTTGTCATCGACGACATAGTAAGCCACAATGCGGAAGTAAGGGATCATGTCCCAAGTGATATGAATGTCAAATGTGGTCTCTGGCACTCTCTCAACTCTCCGCAGGTCCAGCACTTTGCCTTTTCCGAGAACCTGAGAGAAACGCAGAGCTGTGATTAGAGAGAACACACGCTGATGTTAGATGCAGGCAAAGGACAGGTCACACATGACAATTTCACAGAGCTACACGCCATTGTCCAGTTGAATACGGCACTTGCCGGACCCCACCTGGAGTGCGCCATTCAGTTCTGAGCACCAGGAAGGATACTTTAGTCTCGGAGTGGGATCAGTGCTGATCCAATAAGGTAGCACTGTTGCCAAAAAGGATTACATTATGAAGCTAAGTTACATGGATCAGGCTTGGATTCCTTTGAATATAGAAGTTTGAGGAATTGAGGTTTTTAAGATAATCAAAGAAGTTGGTCGGGTAGGTAAAGTGGAAACTATTTCCTCTGGTGGAGCACCCCAGAACAATATATATATGAGAGAGAGAGAAAGAAAGAGAGACAGAGAGAGAGAGAGAGAGAGAAAGAGAAAGAAAGACAGAGAGAGAGAGAGAGAGAAAGAAAGAAAGAAAGAGAGAGAGAGAGAGAAAGAATCACTCTGCGTCACAGACTACCAACTGAGCTCACTGATTCCACAAAGCTTTGGGTAAAGATGTTCCTCCTCATTTCAGACTTAAATGATCACTCCCTAACCTTGTGTCTGTTCTGTCATACTCTAGATTCATCAAATACAATCCCTGCTATGCAGAAAGGGGTTATTTGGCCCATCAAGTCTGCAGCAACCCTCAAAGAGCACCCCACCCAGACCCACTTCCCTATAAAATTCCTAATGAAGGGCTCTTGCCCAAAATGTCAATTCTCCTGCACCCCACTCTCAACTCTGATCACCAGTCCTCATGTTCCTATGCCAATAGCTGTCCCACCTAACCTGCACATCTTTGGACTGTGGGAGGAAATCGGAGCACTCCCACACAGACAGAGAGAGAATGCATAAACTCCACACGGAGAGTCACCCAAGGGTGGGATTTAATCCAGGTCCCTGGCACTGAGAGGTAGCAGTACTAACCACTGAACCACCCTTTCTCACCTGTCCTGACAAAAACAGGTCTCATTGCTCTGGATGCCGGGGAATATTGGCCCAGTTTGTTCAGTGACTGAGAGAATGTGAGCACTGCAAATGCTGGAAGATCAGAGTCAAATCGTGTGGTACTGGGGAAAGCACAGCTGGTCAGGCAGCATCCAAGGAGCGGGACAGTCGATGTTTCAGCCATAAGCCCTTCATCAGGAATGTAGGCGGTGGGAAAAGTAGCTGAGAGGTAAATAAGAGGGAGGTGAGGAAGGTAGCTGGGAAGGTGATGGGTAGATACAGATGGGAGGTGATTATGATAGGTTGGAGGGGAGAGTGAAGTGCATAGAGGGGAAGGAAGATGGACAGATCGGACAGGTCAAGAGGGCGGCATTAACGGCGACTTCACTAGTTTCCAAATCTTGCCTCCTCCTACCTCATCCCAGAACCAACCCCCCAACTCGGCACTACTCTCCTGACCTGTCCATCTTCCTTCCTTCCTATCCACTCCACCCTCCTCCACCGACC
>NC_057746.1:17863440-17868600 GCF_004010195.1 Chiloscyllium plagiosum | reverse complement strand
CCAAAGTATTGTTAGCATTCCTCTGAAATGAAAACTATGACCACAAGATCCTGCAGAATGCATATACCTGTCATAACACATCGAAGCCACAGCCAACATGACCCAGGCTCATTCTCTTTCTCTGCATTTGATATTCTACATAAAACCTCAACACATGAAGCCAAGAAAGATAATACACAATCCATTAAAGGTTCTCCTTTTCTCTTGCAGCTTAACATCTGATAAACCTCCTGCCGATTCCCAGAATGTTCATGATGGTGAGCAAATGGAATTGTAATGGTTACGTTCATGATGTGATTTGTCCTGTCAAATTGAAAGTAATGACAGTATTTGCATTGTGGTGAGCAGATCGTGAGAAAATTGAGAGTTTGTTATGAAGTTCACCCAGTTGCTGGAGTGCATCTTTACTTTCACGATCCGGTGTAGAATGGGATCATCGTTGACCCGGAGCCCATTTGACATAATGTTGGGTTTTACAGTGTTTTTGCTTTTTCTAAAATTGAATGGAGTGTACACGGGTAATCCTTGCATTGTCCATGATCTTCCACATTGCTTCAAATCATGAAGTGTAACTGCATTTGCCATGACTTTGGCAAATAATCCTTCCCCTCTCTTACCCCACCACCAAACCAAAACCCCAGCATCGCATTCACACTTACGCACAAGAATTCTGAGAGGCATGGCATTCTAACCAGAACGCCATCAATCAGCACATTGATTTAGATCCCATCTACCTCCCTTTGAAAAAAAAACCTGAAATGACATCACCCATGTTACAAAAACCAAGACCCATACATAGAGAGGTGGGACAGCGAGCTAACTTACATATTTATTCTCAACCTGAGCTACAAATCTTCTCAAAAATCACTAACCCTTGGTCTATTAAAGATTTGTGGAGTGTTTAGATAGTTGAAAGCTTCAATAGCTTTGGCAAATTGAATTAAGGAGAATCCAAAGGGTTTTTACAAATATATTAAGGGCAAAAGGGTAACTGGGGAGAGAATGGGGCCCTTCAAAGTTCAGCAAGGCAGCCTTTGTGTGGAGCCACAGAAAATGGGGGGAGATACTAAATGAATATTTTGCATCAGTATTTACTGTGGAAAAGGATATGGAAGATATAGACTGTAGGGAAATAGATGGTGACATCTTGCAAAATGTCCAGATTACCGAGGAGGAAGTGCTGGAATGTCTTGAAACAGGTAAAGATGGATAAATCCCCAGGACCTGATCAGGTGTACCCGAGAACTCTGTAGGAAGCTAGAGAAGTGATTGCTGGACCTCTTGCTGAGATATTTGTATCATCAATAGTCACAGGTGAGGTGCCGGAAGACTGGAGGTTGGCTAACGTGGTGCCACTGTTAAAGAAGGGTGGTAAAGACAAGCCAGGGAACTACAGACCAGTGAGCCTGACCTCAGTGCTGAGCAAGTTGTTGGAGAGAATCCTGAGGGACAGGATGTACATGTATCTGGAAAGGCAAGGACGGATTCGGGATAGTCAACATGGCTTTGTGCGTGGGAAATCATGTCTCACAAACTTGATTGAGTTTTTTGAAGAAGTAACAAAGAGGATTGATTAGGGCAGAGTAGTCGATGTGATCTAAATGGACTTCAGTAAGGCGTTCGACAAGGTTCCCCATGGGAGACTGATTAGCAAGGTTAGATCTCATGGAATACAGGGAGAACTAGCCATTTGGATACAGAACTGGCTCAAAGGTAGAAGGTGGTGGTGGAGGGGTTGTTTTTTGGACTGGAGGCCTGTGACCAATGGGGTACCACAAGGTTCGGGGCTGGGTCCTCTACTTTTTGTCATTTGCATAAATGATTTGGATGCGAGCATAAGAGGTACAGTTAGTAAGTTTGCAGATGACACCAAAATTGGAGGTATAGTTGACAGTGAAGAGGGTTATCTCAGATTAGGCAACTGTTGGAATATTGTGTGCAATTCTGGTCTCCTTCCTATCGGAAAGATGTTGTGAAACTTGAAAGGGTTCAGAAAAGATTTACAAGGATGTTGCCAGGGTTGGAGGATTTGAGCTAGAGGGAGACGTTGAACAGGCTGGGGCTGTTTTCCCTGGAGCGTCGAGGCTGGGGGGTGACCTTATAGAGGTTTACAAACTTATAAGGGGCATGGATAGGATAAATAGACAGAGTCTTTTCCCTGGGGCCGGGGAGTCCAGAACTAGAGGACATAGGTTTGCGGTGAGAGGGGAAAGATATAAAAGAGACCTTTTTCACACAGAGGGTGGTACGTGTGTGGAATGAGCTGCCAGAGGAAGTGGTGGAGGCTGGTACAATTGCAGCATTTAAGAGGCATTTGGATGGGTATGTGAATAGGAAGAGTTTGGAGGGATATGGGCTGGGTGCTGGCAGGTGGGACTAGATTGGGTTGGGATATCTGGTCAGCATGGACGGGTTGGACCGAAGGGTCTGTTTCCATGCTGTAAATCTCTATGAATCAATGACTCTAATAGCTAACTTTTGTGTCAGCAATGCCAATAACAAGGCTCCAAATGCAGCTCCACACTCCAGATGCATTGGTCACCTTGTCTCCATGTTAAAAGTGAATGCAAGGACCTGGTGAGAGAATTTTCCTTCCTTTTCAGGAAATTGCCTATTTATTTGAGGAGGTGGTTTCCAAAGCCACGTGCGCGCAACAAACAATGCACAAATGGCACAAAACATTCAGGGCTGTTCTTCGAATGTTCAGCAATAACATTTCCCGATCTTTTACTAAATGCCCCGATATTCATGGAACCCAAGTTCCCGTCTGCTCTGATGAAGGGTCATTTGACCCAAACTGTCAACTCTGTTGTATCCCCCAGTGGTTGAGTGGTTAGCACTGCTGCCTCACAGCGCCTGGGACTTGGGTTTGATTCCAGCCTCGGGTGACTGCCTGTGTGGACTTTATACATTCTCCACATTGTCTGTGTGGGTTTCCTCTGGTTTCCTCCCATAATCAAAAGTTGTGCATGTTAGTTGAATTGGTCATGCTAAATTGCCCTGTAGTGTTCAGGGATGTGTAGGTTAGGTGCATCACCTGTGGTAAAAGTAGAATAATAGAGTAGGGGAATGGGTCTGGTTGGGTTGCTTTTCAGAAGATTAGTGTGGAGTTGTTGGGCTGAATGGCCTGTTTTCACACTGTCGGGGTTCTATGCTGCCAGACCTGTTGAGTGCTTTCAGCAGTTTCTGTTTTTGTTTCTCATATGTTTAATTTGCTGCTCCATCAGTGTATCGTCCAGCTTAAAATATAATGGGCATAAACTCCCCACTTGTCTTCTGCATGCCCTCTTTCAAACTATTCAATTAAGTCATAGTGTCATAGAGTTATACAGCACTGAGTCAGATCCTTTGGTCAACTCCTCTCTGCTGATCGGATATCTGAAATTGATTTCGTCCCATTTGCCAGCGCATGGCCTATGTCCCTCTAAACCCTTCCTATTCATATACCCATCCAGATGCTTTTAAAATGTTGTATTTGTACCAATCTCCTTCACTTCTTCTGACAATTCATTCCATACACGTACCCCCTTCTGCGTGAAAAAAGTTGCCTCTCAGGTCCCTTTTCTCCCACCTTAAACCCATGCCCTCTATTAATGAACCAAATAGGTTTGCATGCAAAACCCTCATTGACTTTCCTTCTCCATTCTGCCAAAATCCTTACACTTTTCTGCACCAAATGCTACCTGACTGCCAAATCTGCTAAAATTTCAATGTCCTGAAGCATGCAGGGAGTGTAACCGCACATCTAGCATTGGGGGGGGGTGGTGAGAGGGGAAGTCAGTCAACATCCCACTGAAATCGCTGGGAAGTTCTCAATGGACTATCAAGCGCAGACTGGGTTTGTCACCAATGTCACATGATACCTGATGGAGGTGGAAAGATGATTTGCAGACGTCCGTTCCCTGTCTCGGTGACATCTTCAGTGCTTTGGGGCCTCCTGTGAAAGGCTTCTTTGCTGGGTCTTCTGGAATTTCTTTGGTTTCGTTCCTGCTGGTTCTGGTTGCCTTTTCCAGGCTTTCGCTGTAGTGGCCGGTATACTGGGCAAAGACTGCAAAAACACTATATAGGGCAAACAGGCAGACAGCTAACACCAACTAGTCACTAAACACCATGACCGGCTGTTCCTAGTAGCCATACACACAGATGATAGGGACCACAAATTCGACTGGGACAACACCCATCTCCAGGAAGTGTACCCATCTCCAGCTCCTCCAAGACCGTGTTAGGGAACTGGAGCTGGAGTTGGATGAACTTAGGATCATTCGGGAGGCAGAGGGGGTCATAGATCGGAGCTTTAGGGAAGTAGTAACTCCAAAGATTACAGACAGATGGGTGACAGTGAGGGGGACTGGGAGGAAGCAGCCAGTGCAGGGACCCCCTGTGGCCGTTCCCCTCAAGAACAAGTATACCGTTTTGGATACTTGTGGGGGGGGGGACTTACCAGGGGTAAGTAATGGGGCTCCGGCCTCTGGCACGGAGCCTGTCCCTGTTGCTCATAAGGGAAGGGTGGAGAAGAGCAGAGCAATAGTTATTGGGGACTCGATAGTTTGGGGCACAGATAGGCGGTTCTGTGGGGGCGAGAGAGAGACTCACTTTTGGTATGTTGCCTCCCAGGTGCAAGGGTATGTGACATCTCTGATCGTGTTTTCCGGTCCTTAAGGGGGAGGGGGAGCAGCCCAAAGTCGTGGTCCACATTGGCACCAACGACATAGGTAGGAGGAGGGCTGAGGATGTTAGGAAGGCTTTCAGGGAGCTAGGTTGGAAGCTCAGAGTTAGAACAAACAGAGTTGTTGTCTCTGGTTTGTTACCGGTGCCATGTGATAGAGAGTCGAGGAATAGGGAGAGAGAACAGTTAAATGCGTGGCTACAGGGATGGTGCAGGAGGGAGGAATTCCGGTATCTGGATAACTGGGGTTCTTTCTGGGGAAGGTGGGACCTCAATAAACAGGATGGTCTACACCAGAACCTGGAGGAGCACCAGTATCCTTGGGGGGAGGTTTGCTAGTGCTCTTGGGAGGGGTTTAAACTAACTCTGCAGGGGCATGGGAACCCAGACTGTAGCTTTAGGGTGCAGGACCTGGAGTGTAGGGAGGTTAGGAACATGGCATCAATCTCAAAGGAGGGTGCCTGTAAACAGGAAAGTGGATTGAAGTGTGTATA
>NC_057746.1:17837947-17860376 GCF_004010195.1 Chiloscyllium plagiosum | reverse complement strand
GCCCTGCCAGTAGCAGTGGTGGACTCTCCCTCTTTATGGGCATTTAAACGGGCATTGGATAGGCATATGGAGGATAGTGGGCTAGTGTAGGTTAGGTGGGCTTGGATCGGCGCAACATCGAGGGCCTAAGGGCCTGTACTGCGCTGTATTCTTCTATGTTCTATGTTCTAACACACTGATCATAGGACACGCTAAACAGGGGTCAGTCAGAGAATTCCTAGAAGCATGGCACTCCTCCACGGATTCCATCAACAAACACATCGACCTCGCCCCAATAAAGCCGCCACTACATCGAACAACCGGAACCAGAAACTGGACGCAGCCGGAACGGAACCAAATACATTCCAGACAGCACAGTCCAGCAGCGCTTCCCAGGAGGCTCCAAGGCACTGGAGGTGTCACCGAGACGGGGAACGGAACGTCAGCAAATCAACTTCCCAGCTCGGGGCGGACATACCCACAATCACGGCAACCAGCAGCCAAGCTCCAAATCTTTACAGAAACCTTGAATATCTGGGTGGAATGGCAGTGTGACCTCTGCCCTCACAGTTTACAGGCTGAGGCCTGAAGTTCAAATTTGCCATAGCCTTTCCAGGAGTGCGTACACCGAATCAATGATGCCAATGTCAGTAAGCGACTCAGTAATGTGAAATGTTTTTACCTATTTTTAGGCAGTGGGCAAAGGACAGTGACTATCAGACCGAAAAAGCATAGAGTCCATGGGGCTGGTGGTAAGATTAATTATTTTCTCAACTCTTTGGAAAGGACGTTTTGTAATTTATTGCAATGACATGCCTTCTGCTTATATAGTTTGGGTAAGGCACATTTACCGAAGCCTCTACTTTCCCATTGAAGGGAAACAATGGATAGTAAGCCTAAGCTGAAGGTCACTATCTCTCAGGCAAAGAGATTGAGAAAGAGGGACATAAACAGTGACCTCAGCCAGTGCAACAATCGAATACACATAGACACAGTCACAAACACACACACAGACACACACAGACAGACAGACAGACACATGCACACAGACAGACAGACGCACACCCACACACACACACACACACACATCACTCTGCAGAGTAGAGCAACCTCCAAGCTAATTCATGGGCTGGCTCACAGGAATGATCATTTCCAATGTTTCCTCCAGCATTCTCTTCATAATCCTGGACATTTTTCCTTTACAAATGACATTGTTCTTCGAATGCCTCAACTGCGTGGACCACCAGCTCCCTCCCAGGCAGCATATTTGAGATCTTCACCACCCGCTGTCCAGCAAAGTTATTTTTTCTCTCTGCTTCTCCTCCTCCTGCCAATGATTTGAAACCAGCGCCCTCGCAGGAGAGGGAACATTTTCTCCCTATCTTCGAGTCACGCAACACAGAAGAAACTCTTCGGCCCATCCAGTCTGTGCTGACCTAGCTACACGAATCCCACTTTCCGGCTCATTGTCTTGAACGTTATGACGCTTTGAGTCCCCATTCAATTATTTTTGAAAGGTTGTGAGATTTCCCATCAGCAGGCAGTGCATTCCAGATTCCCACCGCCCTCTGGATGAAAAACCTATTCCTGCAAATCCCCTCTAAACCGCCCGTCCTTCATCTTAAAATCACCCCCCGCCTTTGCTGTTCACCCTTCAGCTCAGGCAGTAGTGGCTTCCTATACACCTTCATAATCTGATGCCCCTCAATCAGGCTCCCACACTCAGCCTCCAATGCTCTAAAGAAAACAACCTGAGCTTATCTGGCCTCTCTTCAGAGCTGAAATGCTAATCTCTGTCCAGACTGCTCATAATATTGGAAAACCAACAGATCTCCTTTCAACCTTCTCTTCCGAAAGGGAGCCAGCCCAAATGCCGTCAGTCTGTCTTCACGACCGAAGTTTCCCCTTGAATTGTTTCTGCACTATCTCCTGATGCTTCCACACTCCTTGCTTACGGCCTTTGCAGCTGAGTCTGAACTTCTGGCTGAGCAGAATGGCGTAACACTCAAAATGCTTAGAAACTGACCAGGAAAGAAATAGCAATTAAAGTGGTAAAGGTGTGGCTTTCTTTCTCAAAAGCAAAGCGATTTTCAGTGATTTTAACTCTGAATTTGCTTTGCGTGGGTGAATAACTATTGCATTCCATACCTTTGGCAGAAGATGAACAAAAACCTAGCAAAAATATAAATCTGTACAAAATATTATTTGTGTTCCTTTAAGATCGGAGGAATACAGGCAGGAAGTCTCCTCTGCTGATATTTTATCATTGAGTCTTGTTTCCTTCTGCTATATAGTTCATGCCGACCTGATCCATCCTATATTTAATGACAGCTCAATGTGGACACTGAGTACTGTTCGAGGGACTGACAGCTTCAGGTAATGCACCTGTACGTCATACCTTAAGTAGCCTTATTTAATTTAATGTAGAGACAGTTGTCATTTTACCATAGAATGAAAATATCTACAATCTTGAATTAAGTACTTGTGTTGTAAACTGCGTTTTGACAATTTTAGTCTCTTTACCTGTGAACAGAAGAACAAGCTACATTTATAGTATGTTTTTAAGCTTGAAATTATTGAGTTTTAATTTGGGCTGTTATTTATACATTAACCTGCTACCAACTAGAAGGTGAGAGCAACAGATGTATGGAAAACCAAGTCCGTCTCTGTGTCCAGTTCTGATCTCCCTGTTATGGGAAGGATATTATGAAGCTGGAAAAGGTTCAGAAGAGATTTACCAGACTGTTGCTGGGACAGGAGGGTTTGAGTTATAAGGAGAGGCTGGATAGGCTGGGACTATTTTCCCTGGAGGAGGTTGAGAGGTGACCTTATGGAGGTTTATAAAATCATGAGGGGCATAGAGAAGGTGAATGGCGCGGGTTTTTTCTTTTGGGTGGGGGATTTTAAGACTAGGGGCATATTTTTAAGGTGAGAGGTGAAAGATTTCAAAAAGATAGGAGGGATAACTTTTTAACACAGAGAGTGGAATGAACTTGCTGAGGAAATGCTGGGTGTGGGTACAATTTCAATGTTGAAAAGACATTTGGATAAGTTAATGAATAAGAAATGTTTGGAAGGATACGGCCAAGGGCAGGCAGGTGGGACTAGTTACGTTTGGGATTATGGTGGGCATGGACTGGTTGGACCGGAGGCTCTGTTTCTATTCTGGAAGACTCTGTGGCTCTCCAAGTCACACACCAACTCAAGTTGTAACTATATTACTGTTCCTTCACCATAATTGAGTCAAAGTCCAGGTATCTCCTTCCTAACAGCAATGTTGGACCCACTACACCATGTGGGCTTCAACAGTTCAGGAAGATGGCTCACATATAATTTGCGAGAAAGACTATTGATGGATGACAAATGCAACCTCACCATCAATGCTGACACCTTAGGAACAAATATATTACAAGTCAAATAAAAGGCCTATGAATTAAATAGTTTCCTTTTTATATTCTTGCAGGTTGAGATCCGATATCCGTCCTCCCAGGACCTGGGAGATTCGCGTTTTGGGTTTGTTGGAAGAGCATGGTGAGAATATTCAATTTTATTGGTATTTGAGTGTCCTTTTCAGTGAAAACGTTCCAGTCGTTTCAACTCATCTGCTTTCATGTGAACAGAGCTTGAGAGAAACTGGCTCATATCTGGTGCTTCCTCCCAATTGTTTGGGGTGCGTTTTGTCTCTTCCTGTTTGATGCAAAACATCCCAAGTCTAATTCGGAGCCTATTTCGCATCAAAGACAGAATGAGCTGCTTCCCTGGCAGTATAAGGGGATCGTTCACCAACTCCTCAGTGACCTATCATGACAATGCATGGGGAAACTCAAAGTACTTTCAGCACATCTACAGGTCACCCAGTGTACCCAGTTAATATTGGTGTCTATTCAGCACGGGTACGTGGCACACAGTGTACCCAGTTAATACTGGTATCTATTCAACATAGGTACAGGTCACCTAGTATACCCAATTAATACTGGTATCTATTAGGCATAGGTACAGGTCATCCAGTGTACCCAGTTATTACTGGTGTCTATTCAGCATAGTTACAGGTCACCCAATGTACCCAGTTATTACTGGTATCTATTCAGCATAGGTACAGGTCACCAAGAATACCCAGTTAATACTGGTATCGATTCAGCATAAGTACTGGTCACCAATTATACCCAGTTATTACTGCTATCCATTCAGCACAGGGACAGGTCACACAGTATAAACAGTTAATACAGGTAACTATTCAGCATCGGTACAGGTCACACACTGTACCCAGTTATTACTGGTTTTCATTCAGCATAGGTACAGGTCACCCAGTGTACCCAGTTAAAATTGGTATCTATTTAGCACATGTACAGGTCACCCAGAGTAGCCAGTTATTACTGGTATCTATTCAGCACAGGTACACGTCACACAGAGTAGCCAGTTTTACTGGTATCTAATCAGCACAGGTACAGGTCACCCAGTGTACCCAGTTAATACTGATGGCTGTTCAGCTCAGGTACAGGTCACCCAGTGTACCCAGTTAATACTAGTATCTATTCAGCACAGTTACAGGTCACCAAGTATACCCAGTTAATACTGGTATCTATTCAGCACAGGTACAGCCACCCAGAAAACCCAGTTGTTACTGGTATTTATTCAGCACAGGTACAGGACACCTAGAGTACCCAGTTAATACTGGTATCTATTCAGCACAGGTATAGGTCACCCAGTGTACCCAGTTAATACTGCTTTCTATTCAGCATAGGTACAGGTCACCCAGTGTACCCAGTTATTACTGGTATGTATTCAGCATGGGTACAGGTCACCCAGTATACCCAGTTATTACTAGTATCTATTCTGTACAGGGCAGGCAACTAATCAGCATAGGGTCAGGTCACCCAGTATGCCCTGTTAATACTAGTATCTATTGAGCACAGGTACAGGTCACCCAGAGTACCCAGTTATTACTGGTATCTATTCTGCACAGGTACAGGTCACCCAGAGTACCCAGTTATTAATGGTATCTATTCAGCACAGGTACAGGTCACCCAGTATGCCCAGTTAATACTGCTATCTATTCAGCATAGGTACAGGTCACCCAGAATACCCAGTTATTACAGGTATCTATTCAGCATGGGTACAGGTCACCCAGTGTACCCAGTTATTTCTGGTATCTGTTGAGCACAGATACAGGTCACCCAGTGTACCCAGTTATTTCTGGTATCTGTTGAGCACAGATACAGGTCACCAAGTGTACCCAGTTAATACTGGTATCTATTAAGCATAGGTACAGGTCACCCAGTGTACCCAGTTAATATTGGTATCTATTCTGTACAGGTCACCCAGTGTACCCAGTTATTACTGGTATCTATTGAGCATAGGTACAGGTCACCTAGTGTACCCAGTTAATACTAGTATCTATTCAGCACATGTACAGGTCACCGAGTATACCCAGTTGATACTGATGAGTATTCAGCACAGGTACAGGTCACCCAGTGTACTCAGTTAATACTGGTGTCTATTCAGCATAGGTACATGTCACCCAGTGTACCCAGTTATTACTGGTGTCTATTCAGCACTGGTACAGGTCGCCCAGTTTACCCATTTAATACTGGTGACTATTCAGCACAGGTACAGATCACACAGTGTACCCAGTTATTACTGGTATCTATTGAGCACAGATACAGGTCACCAAGTGTACCCAGTTAATAATGGTGTCTATTCAGCACAGGTACAGGACACCCAGTATACCCAGTTATTATTGGTGTCTGTTCTGTACAGGTCACCCAGTGTACCCAGTTAATACAGATGGCTATTCAGCATAGGTACAGGTCATCCAGTGTAGTCAGTTAATACTGGTGTCAATTCAGCACAGGTACAGGTCACCCAGTGTAGTCAGTTAATACTGGTATCTATTCTGTACAGGTACAGGTCACCCAGTGTACCCAGTTATTACTAGTATCTATTCTGTACAGATACAGGCAACTTAGTAAACCCAGTTTATTCTGGTATCTATTCAGCATAGGTACAGGTCACCAAGCATACCCAGTTAATACTGGTATCTATTCAGCACAGGTACAGGGCACCCAGTGTACTCAATTAATACTAGTGTCTATGCAGCATAGGTACAGGTCACCCGGTATACCCAGTTAATACTAGTATCTATTCTGTACAGGCAACTAATCAGCATAGGTACAGGTCACCCAGTATGCCCTGTTAATACTAGTATCTATTGAGCACAGGTACAGGTCACCCAGTGAACCAAGTTATTACTGGTATCGATTCAGCACAGGTACATGTCACCCAATGTACCCAATTATTACTGGTACCTATTCAGCACAGGTACATGTCACCCAGTGTATCCAGTTAATACTGGTGTCTATTTAGCTTAGGTCCAGGTCACCCAGTGTACCCAGTTATTACTGATGTCTATTCAGCATAGGTACAAGTCTCCCAGTTTACCCATTTAATACTGGTGTCTATTCAGCATAGGTACACTTCACTGAGTGCACGCAGTTAATACTGGTGACTATTCAGCATAGGTACAGTTCACCCTGTGTACCCAGTTAATACTGGTGTCTATTCAGCATAGGTACAGGTCACCCAGTGTACCCAGTTATTACTGGTGACTATTCAGCACAGGTACAGGTCTCCCAGTGTACCCAGTTATTACTGGTATCCATTCAGCATAGGTACAGGTCATCCAGTGTACCCAGTTATTACTGGTATCTATACAGCACAGGTACAGGACACCCAGTGTACCCAGTTACTACTGGTATCTATTCAGCACAGGTACAGGTCTCCAAGTGTACGCAGTTAATCCTAGTATGTATTCAGCTCTGGTACAGGTCACCTAGAGTACCCAGTTATTAGTGGTATCTATTCAGCACAGGGACAGGTCACCCAGTATGCCCAGTTATTACTGGTATATATTCAGCACAGGTGCAGGTCACCCAGTATGCCCAGTTAATACTAGTGTCTGTGCAGCATAGGTACAGGTCACCCAGTTAATACTGGAATCTATTCTGTACAGGTACAGGTCAACCAGTGTACCTACATATTACTGGTATCTATTCAGCATAGGTGCAGGTCACCAAGTATATCCAGTTAATACTGGTGTCTATTCAGCACAGGTACAGGGCACCCAGTGTACCCAGTTAAAATTGGTATCGATTTAGCACAGGTACAGGTCACCCAGAGTACCCAGTTATTACTGGTATCTATTCCGCACAGGTACAGGTCTTCCACTGTCTCCAGTTATTACTGGCATCAATTCAGCAGGTACAGGTCACCCAGTGTACACAGTTAATACTGGTATCTATTCAACAGAGGTAAAGTTCACCCAGTATACCCAATTATTACTGGTATCTACTCCGAATAGGTACAGGTCTTCCACTGTACCCAGTTAATACTGGTATCTATTCAGCATAGGAACAGGTCACCCAGTATACCCAGTTAACACTGGTAACTATTCAGCACAGGTACAGATCACCCAGTGTACCCAGTTAATACTGGTATCTATTCTGTACAGGTACAGGTCACCTAGTGTACCCACTTATTACTGGTATCTATTCAGCATAGGTACAGGTCACCAAGTATACCCAGTTAATACTGGTGTCTATTCAGCACAGGTACAGGACACCCAGTGTACCCAGTTATTACTGGTATCTATTCATCAGAGGTAAAGGTCACCCAGTGTACCCAGTTATTATTTGTATCTATTCTGTACAGGTCACCCAGTGTATCGAGTTATTACTGGTATCCATTCAGCACAGGGACAGGTCACCCAGTGTACCCAGTTATTACTGGTAGCTATTCAGCACAGGTACAGGTCACCCAGTTAATATTGGTAGCTAATCAGCACAGGTACAGGTCTCCCAGTGTGCCCAGTTAATACTGGTGTCTATTCAGCACTGGTACAGGTCGCCCAGTTTACCCATTTAATACTGGTATCTATTCAGCACAGGTACAGGTCACCCTGAGTACCCAGTTATTAGTGGTATCTATTCTGTACAGGTCACCCAGTGTATCGAGTTATTACTGGTATCTATTCTGTACAGGTACAGGTCACCCAGTATGCCCAGTTAATATTGGTGTCTATTCAGCACAGGTACAAGTCACTCAGTATACCCAGTTATTAATGGCATCGATTCAGCATAGGTACATGTCACCCAATGTACCCAGTTATTACTGGTATCTATTCAGCACGGGTACATGTCACCCAATGTACCCAGTTATTACTGATATCTATTCAGCATGGGTACAGGTCACCCAGTGTACCCAGTTATTACTGGTATCTATTCAGCACGGGTACAGGTCACCCAGTGCACTGAGTTAATACTGGTATTTATTCAGCACAGGTACAGGTCACCCAGTGTACCCAGTTAATATTGGGATCTATTCAGCACAGTTACAGTTCACCCAGAGTACCCAATTAATACTGGTGTCCATTTAGTACAGGTACAGGTCACCCAGTGTACCCAGTTCATGCTGGTGTCCATTCAGTGCATCTACAGGTCACCTAGTACACTAAGTTAATACAAGGTTTGACTGCTAAGTTGATAACTGCACAGACATTTTTGCAAATCAGTGTGCCAGTTCACCATTACATTAGCTTAATCATGTGTGGATGGACTTACCGCACTTCATTAGAATGTAGACAAGAATTACACTATTAACCTTGAAATGTAATGCTTTTTATGTTTCCTAAGGACTCTGTCTTGCTAAAGACAAGCTTTTCAGTTTGGACCGAGGCCATTTCGATGACTCCACCGAGAGCAGGAAGTGAAGCAGTTTCTGCGAGGACAAACTCAGATATCGGCAAGTTCCAAACCCGTACACTAATCCGTCTGCATTTATGTAGCATCTTCATTGTCGCAGGCCTATACTTAGAGCATGGAAGTCCTCTCAAAATGGCGCAGTGAGAATTCGGGGTCAGGGTACTCCTCTGGGAGTGAAGGGCAAGGGCAGAAAATCCAGGGGAAAATCCTGGATGTCAAGGGATCTCGAGAATTTAACAAAGGTAATGTCCAGGTACAGCTCACTAAAAACAGGGCAGGCCCTACACCAATATGGAGTGTGTGATGAAGTTAAAAAAGAAACTAGGAGGGCAAAGAGTGGGGGAGGGGGGGGTGGGTGGGCAGTGGCAGTCACAAAATATCTTTGGCCGATAGGATTAAGGATAAGAACAAAGAACAGTACAGCACAGGAAGAAACCTTTCACCCCCGAAGCCTGTTCTAACACACACAGCCTTTCCGATTGTAATCCTTTTGCCTCTGTGCACTCCATAGCCCTCTATTTCCTGCCTATTTGTGCAGCTGTCAAATTGCCTCTGAAACATTGCTAACATTGCTTCCACCACCTCCTCTGACAGTGCGTTCCAGGCACTTAGCAACCCCTGTGTAAAAAAAAAACTTGCCTCTCACATCTCTTTTAAACTTTCTCCCCTTTTACCTTAAAACCTACATGCCTTCGTCTTTGATATTTCTACCCGGGGGAAAACAGACTCCAACTACTCATTCGATCCGTGCCCCTCCTAATTGCAAAAACCTCTATCAGATTGCTCCTCATCTTCATGTTTGTGTGAAAACAAGCTTGGTTTGTCCAATCTCTCCTGGTAGCTAATGCCCTCCCAACCAGGCAACATCCAGGCAAACCGTTTCTGTAGCCTCTCCACATCCTCCTGACAGGGTGGCAAACAAAACTCTATGCAATATATGGCCTCACTAAAGCTTTCAGAGACAGAAAAATTGCAGATGCTGGATTCCAAAGTCGACAGACAGGCAGGAGCTGCAAGAACACAGCAAGCCAAGCAGCATCAGGAGGTGTAGAAGTTGAAGTTTTCGGTGTAACCTTTCTTCAAGAAGAGTTATACCCAAAGCATTGACTTCTCTACCTCCTGATGCTGCCTGGCTTGCTGTGTTCTTTTAGCCTCTTGCTTGTCTATTTCCTAAAACTTTTGCCATAGAATAGACTTCCTACAGTGTGGAAGCAGACCACTCACCATGTTAAGTCTGCACCAACCTTCTGAAGAGCATCCCATCTATACCTGATCGCTGTAACCCAGCATTTCCCATCGTCAATCCTCCACACAAACAGTCGCCTGAGGCTGGAATCGAACCGGGCCCTCGTGCTGTGAGGCAGCAGCGCTAACCACTGAGTCACCGTGCTGCCCTATACAGCTGTAACACAACTTGTCAATTTTTATTCTCGACACCCCAACCAATGAAGATGCACATGCTGCATGCCTTCTCACCCACCTTATCCATTTGTGTCACCACTTTCAGGGAACTGTGGACCTGTATGCCCAGATCCCTCTGTATGTTGATGCTTCTAAGGGTTCTGCCTTCTACTGTACAAGATGTATTAGATCTTGCAAAGTGCATTACCTCGCATTTATCTGGATTAAAGTCCATCTGCCATTTCTCCACCAAAATCTCCAGGATGTCTTTATCCTGCTGTATCCTCTGACAATCCTCTGACTATCCACAGCTCCCCGAATCTTTGTGTCATCCGTAAACTTAGTACTCAGGTCACCTCTATTCTCCTTCTAATGATTTATCTATATTTGGATTCCAGCACTGATTCTTGTGGAACGCCACTGGTCACAGATCTCCAGTCAAAAAAACACCCTTCCACCACGGCCTTCAGTCTTCTGTGACTAAGCCAGTTCTGTGCCCACCTCACCAGCTCTTGCGGATCCCATGTCTCTTCACCTTCTGTATCAGCCTGGCATGAGGAACTTTGTCGAAGGCCTTGCTAAAATCCACCTAGACAACATCTACTGCCTGGCCCTCATCAATCACCTTTGTCACTTCCTCAGAAAACTCAGTCAAGTTTCTGAGACGCAATGGTCATGGGCGGCACGGTAGCACAGTGGTTAGCACAGCTGCTTCACAGCGCCAGAGACCCGGGTTCAATTGCCGCCTCAGGCGACTCTCTGTGTGGAGTTTGCACATTCTCCCCGTGTCTGCGTGGGTTTCCTCCGGGTGCTCCGGTTTCCTCCCACAATCCAAAAATGTGCAGGGGTTAGGTGAATTGGCCATGCTAAATTGCCCGTAGTGTTAGGTGAAGGGGTAAATGTAGGAGAATGGGTCTGGGTGGGTTACGCTTCGGCGGGTTGGTGTGGACTTGTTGGGCCGAAGGGCCTGTTTCCACACTGTAAGTAATCTAATCTAATCTAAAACAACTTTGCCTGCACAAAGTCTATCGCCAATATATTCATAGTTTTCTAACTCTGTGTGGAGTTTGTACCTTCTCCCCGTGTCTCGGTGGGTTTCCTCTCACAGTCGAAAGATGCGTAGGTTGGGATTGGTGATGGGAAATGCAGAGTTGCAGCGATCAGGTATAGATGGGATGCTGACCCTAAGAATCTTCTCCAATAATTGCCCTACTAGCGACGTAAGGCTCAGAGGCCTGTGTTTTCCCTGATTATCTGGCAGCACATCTTAAACGAAGGAACCCTCTGGGACCTCATTTGCGATTAAAGAAGACACAAAGATTTTCGTCCCAGCAATTTTCTGCCTCATCTCCCTCAGGATTCTGGGATAGATCCCATCAGGTCCTGGGGACTGGTCTACCTTAATGCTTTTCAAAACACTCAATACCTTTTTAGTATTGACATGCCCTGGAATATCAGACCTCTCCCGAGACTCACCACCCACCACGTCCTTCTCCTTGGTGAATAGCGATGCAAAGTATTCATTAAGGGCTTCACCCACTTCCTCCAGCTCCAGCCATGTTACTTGTTATATAATTATGAAAGGCTATGGGATTTTCCCTAACCCTGTTTGCCATTTCATTGCCTCTTTTAGCCCTCCTTGGGTGAGTTCTTTCTTGCTTTCTTTATCTTCTTGGAGGGCTCTTTTAGCCTTCAGTTTCTTAAACCTTACGTATGTTCCTTTTTCTTTCTTTCTGCACTCACAATATCTCTTGGCTTCTGGAATCTTACTATCCTTACACTTTTACAGGAATGAGCTGGTTCCCCCCAGTTTAGTGCTTTCACCTGAGGACTGCTTTTATTCTGATGCAGAAGTAACTTGAAACTTGTGGAATTATGGTCACTGCTCCCAAACTTCGATCACCAGGCTGGGCTCATTCCCAAATACCAGGTCCATTATGTCCCCTCCCTTGTTGGGCTATTTGAGCGTTGCTTCAATAAACCCTCCTGGTCACACCAAACAAACCTTCCAAGCACTAAGCGAGTCCCGTCAATCCAGGGGAAGTTAAAATCACCCATCACAACAATCCTGTTGTTTTTACATTTTTTCATAATCTGTCCACATGTCTTTTCCTCTATCACCCACTGGCCATTGGGAGGCCTATAGTCCAGTCCAGTCACAGAGTCATAGAGTCACAGAGATGTACAGCACGGAAACAGACCCTTAGGTCCAACCCGTCCATGCCGACCAGATATCCCAACCCAATCTAGCCCCACTTGCCAGCACCCGGCCCATATCCCTCCAAACCCTTCCTATTCATATGCCTCTTAAATGTTCCAATTGTACTAGCCACCACTTCCTCTGGCAGCTCATTCAATACACGTACCATCCTCTGCGTGAAAATGTTGCCCCTTATGTCTCTTTTATATCTTTCCACTCTCACCCTGAACCTATGCCCTCTAGTTCTGGACTCCCTCACCCCAGGGAAAATACTTTATCTATTTATCCTATCCATGTTCCGCATGATTTTATAAACCTCTATAAGGTCACCCCTCAGCCTCCAATGCTCCAGGGAAAACAGCCCTAGCCCCTACTCAGCCTCTCCCTATAGCTCAAATCTTCTAACTCTGGCAATATCCTTGTAAATCTTTTCTGAACCCTTTCAATTTCACAACATCTTTCCAATAGAAAGGAGACCAGAATTGCACACAATATTCCAACAGTGGCCTAACAAATGTCTGGTACAGCCACAACATGATCTCCCAGCACCTGTACTCAATACTCTGACCAATAAAGGAAAGTATACCAAACATCGTATTCACTGTCCTATCTACCTGCGACTCCACTTTCAAGGAGCTATGGACCTGCACTCCAAGGTCTCTTTGCTCTGCAACACTCTCTAGGACCTTACCATTAAGTGTATAAGTCCTGCTAAGATTTGCTTTCCCAAAATGCAGTACCTCACATTTATCGACATTAAACTCCATCTGCCACTTCTCAGCCCATTGGCCCATCTGATCAAGTTCCTGTTGTAATCTGAGGTAACCCTCTTCGCTGTCCACCACAACTCCAATTTTGGTGTCATCAGCAAACTTACTAACTGTACCTCTTATGCTCACATCCAAATCATTTATGTAAATGATTGAAAAGTAGAGGACCCAGCACCGATCCTTGTGGCACTCCACTGGTCACAGACCTCCAGTCTGAAAAACAACCCTCCCCCACCACCCTCTGTCTTCTACCTTTTGAGCCAGTTTTGTATCCAAATGGCTAGTTCTCCCTGTTTTCCGTGAGATCTAACCTTGCTAATCAGTCTCCCATGGGGAACATTGTCAAAGTGGTTGCACCCTTCCTAGTCCTGAGCTCTACCCATCAGGCCTGACTGGATGAGCCCTCCCTCAGTAAATCTGTGATGTTTGCCTTTATCAGAAAGGCAACTCCCCCACCTCTTTTACATGCCTCTCTATCTCGTTTGAAACGTCGAAATCCTGGAATATTAAGGTGCCAGTCTTGCCCCTCTCGCAATCAAGACTGTACAAAGCTTCAACATTATTGCTTTGTGTACCGATCCAAACATTAAATTCATCTGTCATACTCCTCACAACAGAACAAATGCATCTCCGACCGCCAGGATCAGGATAAAAGCAGTCCTTGGGTGAGAGTAGTAAACTCGGGAGGGGATGGCTAACTCCCACAATATTGGGTGGGAACTGAGGAATATAGATTTGGGTATGGCTGGTTGAGGGTAACTCTTACATCTGTCAAGTGGGCATCTTTTAAAGGCTGGTTGATTAGAGTTTAGGACCAGCTCGTTCCTGTAAAAGTGTAAGGAAAGTAAGATCCAGGAAGACAACAGATTTCATGTTCTGTGCTCTCTGCCTATTCCTCCACTTAGTCTCTTGACGACTCCTCAGTCTTTTCATTCATTGACCAACTGCTTTGTTTCCCACCCCGCTGTCACACTAGGGCAAGGCATTTTGTAAGTACACGGAGAGTAGGAGGATTACCAGAGAGAGAGTGAGGCCTGTTTGAGACGAAAAGACCAGTATAGAGAGTGAAGTCTTAAATGAATATTTCTCATCTGTGTTCACAGAGGAGAAAAGCATTATAGCCAGAGATATCAGTCAGAATGGTGAGGTTCTAGAACACGATAAGGTTAATAAGGGGGAGGTATGAGATGTTTTAGCAAGCACAAAGCTGCATAAATCCCCAGGGCCTGTATCCCAGGCTGCCATAGGAGGCAAAAGAGGATATTGCTGGTGCTCTGGTGGATGTATTTCATCTTTCAATAGTCTCAGATGAAGTGTCAGGTGACTGGAGGCAGGCTAATGCGATTCCTTCATTCAAGAAGGGCATCAGAGATAGGCCAGCGATTTACAGACCAGTTAGTCTTATGTTGGTCGTAGGGGAATTATTGGAAGAAGTTCTGAGAGAAAGAATTAATCAACATTTGGAAAGGCAGGGATCGATCAGGGATAGTCAGCATGGATTTGTTTGATAGAGATCCTGCCTGACTAATTTAGCTGGATTTCAGTAAGACCTTTGACAAGGTCGCCCATGGAAGGCTAAGCCCAATGATAGAGTCCATGGGATCCAAGGTATGTTTACACATTGGATACAAAATTAGCCTGCAAATAGAAGACAAAGGGTAATGTTTTTGTGATCAGAAGCCTGTGACCAGCGGTGTACCACAGGGATCAGTGCTGGGACTCTTGCTGTTTGTTATGTACATTATTGACTTGGATGTGAACGTAGAAGGCATGATTAGTAAGTTTGCAAATGGTCGGAAAATTGGTAGTGTATTAGTATGGAGGAATGGCTACAGTCTGATATTAATGAGCTGATAAATTAGACAGAATAATGACAGGTGGAATTTGATTCCGATAAGTGAGAGGCAATGCATTTTGGGAGGTCTAATAAGGGAAGGATATACACAATGAATAGTAGGTCTTTGGGGAGCACTGAAGAACAAAGGGTACTTGGTATACAAGTCCACAGATCCCTGAAGGTGTCAGCACAAGAAGACAGGATGGTGGAGAAGGTATAAGAGAGGCTTGTCTTCATTAGCCAGGGCATTAAAAAAGGAGCAAATAAGTCTTGTTATGATTTTATAACAACATTGGTTAGGCCACAGATAGAATGCTGTGTACCGTTCTGGTCACCTCACTATTGGAAGGGTGTGATCACAGTGGAGAGGGTGCAGAGGTGATTCACCAGGCGTTTTCCCCTTGGGATAGGGAGTCTCAGGTATAAGGAGAGAATGAGTCAGCTGGCTTTGTTTAGGAGCAGACTTGTTCAGGGTGGGAGGCCAGCAGGAGTGGATTAGATTATTCAATTCTGCTGGTAGTAGAGGGTTAGCTGCGGGTATGGGGCATCAAATGAACTAATAAGAAGATGGACGGCACTGTGGCACAATGGTTAGCACTGCTGCCTCACAGCGCCAGAGACCCGGGTTCAATTCCCGCCTCAAGCGACTGACTGTGTGGAGTTTGCACGTTCTCCCCGTGTCTGCGTGGGTTTCCTCCGGGTGCTCCGGTTTCCTCCCACAGTCCAAAGATGTGCAGGTCAGGTGAATTGGCCATGCTAAATTGCCCGTAGTGTTAGGTAAGGGGTAAATGGAGGGTGGGTTGTGCTTCGGCGGGGCGGTGTGGACTTGTTGGGCTGAAGGGCCTGTTTCCACACTGTAATGTAATCTAATCTAAAAAATGGACGTCTGTCAACATTACTGATGTGCAAAGAGGCCATCTTAATGCTGAGGAAACATGAGGGACTGAAACATGGAAAGATAGAAAGTAGGAGTGGAAGTAGGCCATTCAGCCATCCAATGGCTGATCGTCCAATTCAGAACCTTATTCCTGCAGCTCCCCATAAACGTTGGTCTCTTTAGCCCTAAGAGCCATTTTTAATTCCTTCTTGAAAAGATTCAATGCTTTTGCCTCAACTGCTTTCTGTGGCAGTGAATTCGAGAGTCTCCCCACTCCCTGGATGAAAAACTTTCTCCTCATCTCAATCCTAAATGGTCCACCCCATCTCCTTAGACTGAGACCCCTGGCTCAACAGGGTCACTATTTGAGGATATTTGAGTTGTATTTGTTCAGATTTGTTTTTTTTTTCACTCATGGGACCTGAACATTGCTGGCTGGGCCCAGTATTTATTGCCCATCCTTAGTTGCCCTTGAGAAGGTGGTGGTGAGCTGTGTCCTTGAGCCACTGCAGTTCATCTGCTGTGGATTGATCCACAATGCTTAAGCATCTTCAAGTTTGCAAACAACAAACACCGTTTCACAAAATCACAGAATCTTACAGTACAGACCTACTGTGTCTGTGCCAACTACTGAAAGAGCTACCCAGCGAGTCCCACTGTCCAGCCCTGTCTTCACAGTCCTCTAACCTCGTCACTTCCAAATACATATCCAGATCTCTTTTGAAACCTCTGACGGAATCTACTCTCCCGGGCAGCACATGCTGGGAGGGAATTCCAGGATTTTGACCCAGTGACAGTGAAGGAACGGCGATATACATCCAAGTCGGGATGGTGAGTGGCTCGGAGGGGAACTTTTAGGGGCTGGTGTCCCCACGTTTCTGCCGTCCTTGTCCTTCTAGGTGATAACTGCTCATGGAAGGTGTTCCTGGAGAATTGGCACCTTTCTGCAGTGCGTCTTGTAGATGTTAGACTCTGCTGCTACTGAGCATCGGTGGAGGAGGGAGTGAATGCTTGTGGACGTGGGTCCAGTTAAGCGGGCGGCCTCGTCCATCTGGAGTGTTGTTAGAGCTGCAGTTATCCAGGTAAGCGGGGATCCACCTATCGCACTTGTGACTTGGAGATGGTCATCAGGAGAATCAGGAGGTGAGTTGCTCACTACAATTCCCAGCCTCTGATCTGCTCTTGTAGCCACTGTATTTAGATGGCAAGTCCAATTCAGTTTCCAGACAGTTTCCAGCAACTTTTAGGATATTAAGAGAGGGATTCTGTGATAACAATGTTAAGGATCAGTGGATAGGCTGAAAGAAAATGTACTGTCCTAATAAGAATGTACATTATAATCTTCTGTAAATGTAAGTGACATTTTGTCATAGTCTGTAAATTCTCTCAAAGGAGCATTGAGCAATGAAGGAAACATTTACGGCCTAGACACTCACACAAGAGCTTATTTTCATGCATGCCGGCACACACATAAGATGGCCAATCATACATGTAGTCTGAATCACATGCTCAGTCTCACCCATGTGTACACAGACTGAAGATCTATCCCTGTGGAGTTAAGATTACACAGTCCTTGAAATCTCCATTCGCTCGTAACTAAGGGTCATCACTTCGAGACCGTTAGCGAGAGATTTAGGAATGAAGTGAGGAGAAGCATCTTTACTGAGAGAGTTGTCAGGATTTGGAATGCGCTGCCTGGGAGAGTGATGGAGACGGATTCCATCAGAGGTTTCAAAAGAGATCTGGATATGTGTTTGGAAGTGATGAGTTCAGAAGGCTATGGAGAGAGGGCTGGACAGTGGGACTCGCTGGGTAGCTCTTCCAGGGCATAATAGGTCTGTCCTGAAGATTCCGTGATTCTGTGAAACAATGTTTGTTGTTTGCAAACTTGTAGATACTCAGGCAATTTTAGTGGTCTTAATGCATAAAAAATAAAACATGTTCAATTGTCAAACTCAGAAGATTCGGTACTGCTTCCTAATACTTGACAGGTTGTAAAACTGACCATGATTCTTGACTTGTTTAGCTTGGGAGTGTTTAAATTGACCGCAGCGTGTAAAATCTCTGAGGTAACTTTCCTTTGAAATTTCCCATTGTTTGACAAAGTATTCCTTTTAGCAGTGGAACAAGATTGGCAAGTTTCTGAAAAGTAATTGGCACTGGCTTTACACGCGACACCTCTCACACAACTGGGGCTGAAAGTAATTTCAACACAAAACATGGACATTCTGCCTAAAGTGCAGCCAGGGCATATAATGCAGTCAGAAACATATGTTCAATGAACATACTCACTGTCGTCTTTGATTTTGCATTTCAGAAGGACCCTATTTCTAAGATGAAAGAATATATATAAGTCAGGGGAAAAGCCTATTGTATCCATGGAGATTCCTGGAATGAGTGATAACCACAGATGTCATGTAACATTTATTGACTTCTAGAATATGAAGTGAATTTGATGTGTATTGCAATGGAATAAACATACTGTGCTAACAGTTTCTTATGTTCTTTTATTGATGTGTAACAGGCATTGCAGAAACAGGTTATTCAGACTCAAAGATCTTTATTTCTGGTCTTTGTGAGCTTCCTAACTTTATCTCATTTAAGCTACATGCCCTTCTTTTCATCCTCACATTGCTCTCCTTGCCATTACAGATCTCCTGAAGATTTGCAAATTCTACTTTTAATCACTCTCCTTCATAAAAGGTTTCCCTTGAAAGTTTTGGACTTTAACACCACACACAAAAAAAAAATGACTGACACAATTTTTGTTGCAATCAGAACTGGCTAGTGGCCCGTGAAATGAAGTCAGTGTCTTGCTGATCATGGCCTCTAACTTGCTATGTATAATATGGCAGTGGGGCTTGATCGTTGATCATGAATCAATAGTGCCCAAACACCCCCCCTCGCCCCACCCCCAAGAAATTACAAAGGGTCTAAAAGGGGTTTACCATGGTTTGAGTGACATTAAACATCTCTGTTATTGACAGAGATAACAGTCGATTATCTCTTGGTAATTCACTTGGTAGTTCACTCTCTTTTCCTGAGACTGCCCTCCAGCACCTATGCATAGGCACCGTTCTAGTTTCTGTGAGCCTCACTAAGCTAATACTGCCTCTGAGCTTTTTGAAACTCAACTTAATATCTCTCAGCTGCACCAAACAAATAACGATTGCGGGCTTCCGTTAAACACTCCCCTCATGATCCTTTGCACTGAAGTTTGAAGGCTCACAGCCTTCTATGAGGTGACAATGTCCCTTCCTCCTCTTCTGCCCACTGTTCCCCTCCACACAAGCACAGATACCCACACAAGTAGACAGATAGACACAAACAGACACACAGATACATACACAAACACAGATATATAAATACATGCAGGTACATACACACACAGACATGCATACCGACACAGACACGCAGACCGATACACATACAAATGCTCAAACATACACAGACACATAACCAGACACACACACACAGACACACATGCACACAGACAGATGCACACACTGGCACATACACATACACAGAGACACACAGATACATACACACAGGCACAACACACATAAAGACACACACACACACACTCTGACACACACAGACACCCATACACACACAGGCACACATACATACATGCAGACAGATACATACATGCAGACAGATACATACATGCAGACAGATACATACACAGACACACAGATACATGCATATACACACAGACACACGTAGACACATACACAGGTACATACATACAAGCAGATACATGCATACACACAGACACACACATAGACACATATACATGCACACACACGCACACACACAGGCACGCGCACACACAGACACATATGCACATACACAGACACACACAGACGAACACACACATAGACACGTACATGCATACACACAGATACATACCCACACACACTGGTCAAGACATAATGTCTTGTCTGTGCTTTTCATTGGTGCAACTCTGCATTCATTTGGACCATCGCATAGCAGCCATTTTCCTTGTGAATAATTAACAATCCAATTGAAAGGCCAGATGTTGACCGTCTGACATCGTTCACATCACACGTAACCTTCTCAGGAAGAGGAAATGAAGGATCATGTCTGATGTTGTCAATGCAAAGACGTGACTGCCGATCCTGGAGGTTTATTCACTCATTATGCTGCCCGTGATGGGGTGAGGAAGAATCACTTTTCATGGTACTGTGGCTTTAAGAGACTTTTGTTCTGTGCTCATCTTTTGCAGAGAGGTTTACACCACCACGATGGTTTGGAACAGTCAGTGAACAGCTCTGAGCTCCCCGATGACTTTTTGTTTTCATTAGATAAAAGAAGCATGAGTGGGTGGAGTCATGCTCACACAGACCTAGGGTTTAGTTTTGGTTCCAGTTGGGATTTTGACTGTTGAAGTTGATAGATACAGCTCTCTCTCTGCTGCAGGAAAAGGCTTGAGTCCTTTCTCTCTATTAGTAGATTATTTCGTTCAGTGTTCCTTTCTCCTGGACTGGAGGAGGTAGCAAGTGAGGGAAATCCGATTTGCTGAATTTGCCTTTGCCAAGGGTGTGTCTGTGGGATGCTGCGGTATTGGAACAGTTGATGATTAGTAGTTAAACAATATATTATTTTATTAAGTATTTCAATGGAGTTAAAGTTATTGCCAATTCTTCTTTTTTGTATATATTTTAATATTGTTGTAAAAATAAAGTGTGTCTTGCAGCTGGGAAATAGCATCATACACTTGCCTCTGAGTAAAATAAAAGCTATGGTCAAGGGTCTCTCCTTAATTATCTTTTGAGGGGATTTGGTCTGGTCTGTAACACTCTTGATCCCAGACCGTCCATTTGCAAAGAGGGAGATGAATTTGTGGGATTCTATCTTGACCGTTACTACACCCAGGACTCAATGATCAATGAACTGTTCCCAAAGGAAAGCAATACCACAACCACAAACTGTTGATGGAGGACCAGCAGCGTGTTGAAAGAAACCCTTTCTTCCATTCCAATCCTATTGACCTTCCACTGCTTGAAGCCCTCCAAGATTGCCCCTTGCGTACTGGCACACTCCATAGTTCATGACTATGTGTTTAAGGCTGAACTGAAGCTTGGAACGTTGGTTGGGAATGCTCAATGGAAAGATGTTACAGTCAACAGTCTTCCAGTGAGTGGTTTGCCTATGTAAATGGGCTATAGACATCAGAAAACCGGTGTCATGAAATATGTATCTACATTAACAAAGTAGCCTGTAGTTATAAATATAGTGAAGCACCTCAGATACCTTGATCCATATTTAAAAAAACTGAGCTGTAATTCTCTGTGAATAGTTAGCAATGACTTGTATCTTTATAAAAAATTTACACTTTCTCTTTGAAATAAAAGGTTCAAAAACGTTATCTTTTTAAGTGCCAATAGTCAGGTGATTTATAGAGACATGATGTTACCCAGCAATGGGAAGCTGACCCATTGCTCCAACTAGTCTATGCCGACCATAATCCCAAACTAAAGTGATTCCACCTGCCTATTCCTGGTCCATGTCCCTTCAAACCTCTCCTATCCATGCACTTATCCAAATGTCTTTTAAATGTTGTAACTGTACCCATATCAACCACTTCCTCTGGAAATTAATTCCTCATGGGCGGCACGGTGGCACAGTGGTTAGCACTGCTGCCTCGCAGCGCCAGAGACCCGGGTTAAATTCCCGCCTCAGGCGACTGACTGTGTGGAGTTTGCACATTCTCCCCGTGTCTGCGTGGGTTTCCTCCGGGTGCTCCGGTTTCCTCCCACACTCCAAAGATGTGCAAGTCAGGTGAATTGGCCATGCTAAATTGCCCGTAGTGTTAGGTAAAGGGGTAAATGTAGGGGTATGGGTGGGTTACGCTTCGGCGGGTCGGTGTGGACTTGTTGGGCCGAAGGGCCTGTTTCCACACTGTAAGTAATCTAATCTAATCTAATCTAATCTCATGTGAACCATTCTCTCTTTGCCCCTCATGTCTCTCTCCTCTCACCTTAAAAATGTCCCCCAAATCTTAAATCCTCCATCTTAGGGAAAAGGCAATTATCATTAATCTTATCTACACAGAGAACTCTCTTATTTGAATGACTTAAAACCTTGTCAAATATTGAAGTCATCTTTCGGTTCTACACGAAATTAAATACCACTGCTCATCAAAGTGTAATGTGATTGGACATTGCAAGTGCTTCAAGATCAAAACCAAACACATTGCAATTTTTATTTTATTCAAAGGTCTTGCTGACACCCGAACATAATATGAAAGATAATTAAAGCAGTTTAGATTCTAACACGCTGCTCGTTATTGGTTAAGTCGTTGTGTGGTATTGTGTACATGCTTTTGAGTGGTTTGCCATCAAAAAGGCTTTGGGAAGGAAAGATTCTGGATTAGTGGTGCTGGAAGAGCACAGCAGTTCAGGCAGCATCCAAGGAGCAGTGAAATCGATGTTTTGGGCAAAAGCCCTTCATCAGGAATAAAGACAGAGAGCCTGAAGGGTGGAGAGATAAGCTAGAGGAGGGTAGGGGTGGGGAGAAAGTAGCATAGAGTACAATAGGTGAGTGGGGAAGGGGATGAAGGTGATAGGTCAGGGAGGAGAGGGT